>NC_138371.1:109558132-109676046 GCF_054177405.1 Leptonychotes weddellii
CAATATTTAAAAGGAAGCTTCAGAAGCACCCAAAAAAGACAAAGATAGGACTACTCTAAGGTTAGGATTAGATAAACAAGGTTATTTTCCATTCATTATATAGCCACAAATGTCTTAACTGGATTTTTAATTTCTCAAGATTTAGAAGTCTTTACTAAAGAGGAAACAGGATACTGGATATAAAACATGGAAACCACTGAAAAGCAAAAAGGAAGCATGAAAAAAAACCCAGAAGAGAAACAAAATGAGAGAAGAGGTTATACAATTAAGAGTACTATCAAAGTAAGTCTGTGGCATAAATTCTATCGCTGGCAACTGACATACACTCCAGGGTTAGGCTATTTTTAAAAAGTTTTTATTTAAATTCCAGTTAGTTAACATGCAGTGTAATATTAGCTTCAAGTGTACAATATAGTGATTCAGCACTTCCATACAACACCTGGTGCTCATCACAAGTGTCCTCCTTCATCCCCATCACCTATTTCACACATCCCCCCAACCACCTCCCCTCTGGTAACCATCAGTTTGTTCTCTATAGTTAAGAGTCTGTTTATCGGTTTGCCTCTCTCTTTCCTTTCCCCTGCCCCTTGCTCATTTGTTTTGCTTCCTAAATTCCACAAATGGGTGAAATCATATGGTATTTGTCTTTCTCTGACTTATTTTGCTTAGCATAATACTCGCTAACTCCATCCATACTGTTGCAAATGGCACAATTTCATTCTTTTTTTATGGCTGAATAATATTCCATTGTATATATACACCACATCTTCTTTTTTCTTTTTTTCTCAGATCCAGGGTTAGGGTTAGGGGCAGGGTGAGGGTATGTGCTTGGTATCCTGCAGTTCAGAGACCTCTCCAGAGAATAAAACCCAAACTTCTGCTGGGGAGAGGACACGACAGTCATCTACTGTGCTGAGGTAAGGAGGGTATTTGGGGCCCAAAATACAGTTTAAATAAATATTCAATTGTTCCTTCTGTTTTTATTTCTACCTTCACACCCATTTTCAGAAATATTACCAATTCTTTTTTTTTTTTTTAAGATTTTATTTATTTATTTGACAGAGAGAGACACAGCAAGATAGGGAACACAAGCAGGGCGAGTGGGAGAGAGAGAAGCAGGTTTCCCGCCGAGCAGGGAGCCCGATGCAGGGCTTGATCCCAGGACCCTGAGATCATGACCTGAGCCGAAGGCAGACGCTTAACGACTGAGCCACCCAGGTGCCCCAATTCTTAAATGTTTGGGGTCTTCTCCAGAATAACTAGGCTACTTCTCAACTTGTCATGTGTTCATGAACTCACTTTCTCAGATCGAGGGTTAGGATGCAGGTATATGAGGTTAGGCTATGTTTTAATAGCTATGATCATTAGCTTTGAAAGCCTGAGTTTTTAATATATGGGCAGATTTTATCATTCTGAAGACCATTTGCATTTGTATGCATTTCCTGGCATTATAAAAGAAGGCAGAGAGAAGTGGAAGGAAAAGCAACACAACACTGTATTGCCTAAATCTCGAATGACTCAATGCTATGTACTGAGAGCACATAATGTACCAAGCAGTAAAGTAGGATTTAGGGGAATTCCCAAGGGAATCTCCACAAACCATTTTTATATCTAGGATTTGTTTGAAGAAAATTTAGAAGTCCCCATGGACAAGCTGTTTAGCTAAATTCCTTAGCTCACTATACTTTAAAATGTTTAAAAATATATCTCTTTTGCATAAAAATCAAAGTAAAGATTTGTTAGTTTCATTTGCTACAGGGAACTATACATTTCATGATGGTAGATATGTTTGGCTCAAAATATAAAATTTGCTGATTCATTTATTTCTTATTTTAAAATTTTTATATAGGGGCGCCTGGGTGGCTCAGTTGGTTAAACGACTGCTGTCAGCTCAGGTCGTGATCCCAGGGTCCTGGGATCGAGCCCTGCATTGGGGTCCCTGCTCAGTGGAGAGCCTGCTTCTCTCTCTCCCTCTGTCCCTCCCCCACTGCTTGTGCTTGCGTGCTCACGCTCTCTCTCTCTCTTTTGCTTGCTCACTTGCCCTCAATCTATCTCAAATAAATAAAATCTTTAAAAAAAAAAGAAAAAACATTTTTATATAAAAGGCAAATTACATTTCACCTCTAGGGAAAACATTTAGATTTGGTATTGAAGACAAATGTATTTAATTTTTCTATGTAACCAAATATGACATATTAATTAATCCTTTGATCTCTTTCCTAAATGAAATTAGTAGGTAATTGTATTAGTTACCTACTGTTGCCTTACACATTATCTCAAAGCTCAGTGGCTTAAAACAATAATAAATATTTACTATCTCAGACTTGCTGTGGGTCAGGAATTTGGGAATGGCTTCAGGGGTGGTTCTGGTTCAGGGTCTCTCATCAGGTTGCAGTCAAGATGTTGGCTATGGCTGCAGTTGCATCTGAAGACTTAAGTGGGGCTGGAGGGTCTGCTTCTAAGATGACTCATTCATGTGACTGATAAGTTAATATTGGCTGTTGGTAGGAGGCCTCAATGCCTCATCATGTGTATCTCTTTATACAGCTGATCAAGGGCCCTCACAACATGGTGGCTGACTTTCCCAAAGCAAGTGGTCCAAGTAAGCAAGGCAAAAGCTGTAATGTTCTTTATGACCTTGCCTCTGAAGTCACATGGTGTCATTTTCACAATAACTTATTGGTTGCACAGGTCACCCTATTCAACATGGGAGGAGAGTACCTAGGGATATAAAAACCAGGTAGCAAGAATTATTGGAGACCATCTTCCAGAGTGGCTATAACAGAAAACAAGGCACTCTGAGAACCCATAGTTCCAAAATAAAAAGCTGCACATGTGGGGAGCATGAAACACAAATAGCATATATTCTATAAAGTATGGTATGGTAGATTGTTATAGAAATACCAACACCTCCCTAAATTCATGCCATGGCATAGTTCCCTTTCACATTGACTCTGAGGTTGGCCATACAATTTGCTTGGGCCAACGGGATATTGGCAATGTGATGCAAGCAACGGTATGAAAAGCAAACATACATTGGGACTTGCCCTTTTATGCCCCTGGAGATTCTTCCTTCGCCATGTGAACAAGTATAGGAGTATAGGAGGTAAAATTGATTACATGTCAAAATGATAATATTTGGAATATAGGAGGTTAAATAAAGTATATTATTATTTTTTAAAGATTTTATTTATTTGAGAGAGAGTGCACAAGCAGTGGGGGAGAGGCAGAGGGAGAGGAACAAGCAGACTCCCCGCTGAGCAAGGAGCCTGATGCAGCGCTCAGTCCCAGGACCCTGAGGTCATGATCTGAGCCAAAGGCAGACACTTAATCGACTGAGCCACCCAGGTGCCCCCAAATAAAGTATATTATTAAATTTAGTTTCACCTGCTTCTTTTTAACAATGTTAAAAATGTTTTTAAAATGTGGCTCCTAGAAAACTTAAAATTACACACACAGTTTATGTTTATGGCTCACATTGTATGTCCATTGGACTATGTCTTTCCCGGCTACTGGGAGAACTTTCAACCACTGCCATTGTTCTGTGGCAAGTTCTGTCCCCACAAATCAAGAGAAACAGAAGCTCCAGACAACAAGGCTACTTTCTAAATCCCAGCTCCACCACCTCCACTCCCCACCCACATACACGCATTATACAGTCCTGTCCCTGGCTCCACCCTGATGATCTCCAATCAAAACATCCTCTCAAGAAAATGGTCTAAATTCATTCACACTGCTTGTAAAATGTAATGGTAGCTTAAGTGTTTTATATAGTTTTCATTTTAAAGTAAAAAGTAGATGTATAAAAATGTGAAGATCCAAGGGTGAAATCATCAGGAATAGGTCAAAAGAGTTGTTCTGTTTTCCCTTCCATGTCTTACCCCTCATCTCTCCACTCTCCAAGTAGTGGCTGAGAAGGAAATAGGCCTAGGAGGAAAAGACGAGACAGATGATAGACATTGCCTCATCTGGAATAAGCTACACTCCACCTGCATGCCCTGATGGTGTTCTCATAATCAGTTGCTCATAGTTAGGGGGCAAAAAAGCCTTTCACTTCGCCTTAGCGGAATCTTCCCTAAGACCCTTTCCACTCTCCTGGACACTACCTGGATCCACTGCTATAGACTGCAAAAAATTTTACAAGCCCAGAAATGTGTAGAGAAAGGGACCCTTTAAAGGATTTTTAGTTCAAACATAGTAGCCTCTTATCCGTCCCCAGAGCAATCCATTCTTACCATCATGCAGGCAAGAATTGGGTCACAAACTTATTCTTATGATCCATATGTCTTTTCTCTATGAAAATTCTACTTAGAACAATCACAAGGGGGGCAAAATGGAATGTCTATACATACTTCATTGTATTCTCTGTCTTTCTTGTACCTAAATGAAACTATTCACCCATCATCAGTACAATACATATATTGGATAAATTGTGTAGAATAGATGGATTTTCACTGCCATCCTCCCTCCCTTGTGATCAATGTATGCACTGAGAAAGCTCTGAGGCTCTGTCTTCTAAACAAGTATGGTGAATAGTACTACTTGCCATATATACTTAAGGAGACCACAGGAACAGAGAAATTTGCACAGACATGAATTTGCATACTGGTTCCGGAACTTATGGTTTGATTTCAGGTGCACTATTGAACCTCTGAACTTTATCTAGAAAGTGACAACAATGATACTTTCCTCACTGGGTTCAGGTGAGAATCCCTAAGGTGCTATGTTTAAAGCAGGAAACACAGGGCAGGGCACATGAAAAAGGGTCTTAATGAATGTTGGTCTCACTCAGCTTTGCATTCCCTTCCTCTAGTTAACATGTGTGCTATGGGAGTGAACAGTATCACTTCAGTTCTGCAGTCTCGAGTGACTACAGGCAAGAACCTGAATCAAATCTCTCTGGTCTGAAAGCAGAATATTTTATTTTATGTTATTTAGAGAGCACAAGCAGGGGGAGGGGCAGAAGGAGAGAGACTCTCAAACAGACTCCCAGCTAAGCACAAAGCCCAATGTGGGACTTGATCTCATGATCCTGAGATCATAATCTGAGCCGAAATCAAGAGTGGGATGTTCAACTGTCTGAGCCACCCAAGCACCCAGAAAGCAGAACATTCTTATTAGTAGCTGTAACCAAGAATGAAAAGCCTCTTTCTTCTAGAAGTTCACAATATAAGGTAGAACTCACTGATTCAAACTAACAGCTATGACCGGGCAAACCAGCCCCAGACAAATAACAAATGTGTTAGTGAAATGAAATGAACATAGGAATGGTGCAAGAGTTTTTGGTGCGGTTGTGTGGACGGCAAGTTCAGACAAGATGGGTTTTGGTGGGGGGTGGAAAAGGGTAAGAAGTCACCATCTTGGTCCAGCTTATTGGGAAACGTTTGGTGAGAAAAGTCTGATTTTAGGGTTATTTGAATATCAGAAGAAGAGGGGTTTTGAGCTAGCCATGAAGGGGTGTTTCAGGTACAGAGTGTGGCCTGAGAGAGAGTTCAAAGGTCAGACAGAGAGGATCTCACTATAGAGGAGAGGAGATACCCAACTACAGCCAATATTATTCAGAATCGGTAGGGAAGGACTAAATCACTGACCTATAATGAGAGGCAGGTGGGATCCTTCGGTGAAGCTTCTGCAAAGTTGGCAGCAAAAGTGAGTCTTTCAGGGCGCCTGGGTGGCTCAGATGGTTAAGCGTCTGCCTTCGGCTCAGGTCATGATCCCAGGGTCCTGGGATCGAGTCCCGCATCGGGCTCCCTGCTCCGCGGGAAGCCTGCTTCTCCCTCTGCCGCTCTCTCTCTCTCTGTCTCTCATGAATAAATAAATAAATAAAATCTTTAAAAAAAAAAAAGTGAGTCTTTCAGAAATGCACAAAAATGTTTCCATGGGTATTGGCTCAATTAGAGTGAGGTGCAGGAACTTGGAGCCATTCCAAAGGGGGCTGGGTTGAAGCCCTCATGACGAAAAGCCAAAGGGACTGGGTACTAGTTAACTTGGACAGCAGATGGTTTAGGAGAGACTTAAATTCCCTTCATTTTTTTAAAGACTCCTGAACAGAAACTTCTCTAAAGAAGATACACATAAATGGCCAATAAGCAATGAAAAAAATGTTCAAAATCATTAGTCATAGGGAAATGCAAATCAAAAACACAGTGAGATACCATTTCACATCCACTAGGATGACTAAAATAAAACAGGCATGGGTGCCTAGGTGGCTCAGTTAAGCATCTGCCTTTGGCTCAGGTCATGATCCCGGGGTCCTGGGATTGAGCCCCAAGTCAGGCTCTCTGGTCAGCGGGAAGCCTGCTTCTCCTCTCCCTCTGTCCCTCCACCCCCCTGCTTGTGCTCTTTCTCTCTCAAATAAATAAATAAAATCTTAAAAAAAAAAGAGATAATAGTGTGTTAGCAAGGATATGGAGAGTTAGAACCTCTTCCAAGTCTGGTGTCAATGTAAACTGGTGCAGCCACTTTGGAAAACAGTTTAGCAGTCCCTCAAATGGTTAAACATAGAGTCTCCATGTGACTCAGAAATTCTACTTCTTGGTATGTGTATACCCAAGAGAATTGAAAACATATAACGGGCACCTGGGTGGCTCAGTCCGTTAAGTGGCCGACTCTCGGTTTTGGATCAGGTCATGATCTCAGGGTCATGATCTTGGGGTCCTGGGATCGAGCCCTATGTCAGGCTCCATGCTCAGCAGCTCCTTCCCCTGCTTGCACTCTCTCTCTCAAATAAATACATCTTAAAAAAAGAGAGAGAATTGAAAGCATACATCCACAGAAGATCTTGTACATGAATGACCATAGCAGCCTTATTCATAGTAACCAGAAAGTGAAAACAATCCAAATATCCAACTATTGATGGAAGGATATATTTATGTAGTATATCCACACAATGGGATATTACTCAGGAATGAAGGACTGATACATGGCACAGCATGGATAAACCTTGAAAACATTATGCTATGTGGACAAAGCCAGTCAAAAAAAGGCCACCTAGTGTATGGTGCCATTTATATTAAGTGTCCAGGTAAACAAATCTATAGAGACAGAAAGGAAATTGGTGGGTGCCTAGGGCTTGGAGGGGAAAGAGAATACTGGGGGAAGTAAGAACTGACTTCTAATGGGCACAGGGTCTCTTTGGGAGTGATATATCTTCTAAAATTGATTGTGCTAGTTGTACAACTCTGTGAATATACTAAAAATCATTGAACTGCATACTTAAGTGGTATTTGAATTATATTCTATCATATAATTATATACTTCCAACTACAGAATGATGTTTTGCCCCAGTACAGAACAACCAGGCTGCTAGGAATAGACCCAATATTATGGTCCAGCAAACATTGCTCAGGATCTCTGTCTTATCCTCAGAGATCACTAAGTTGGGCTGCACATAGCACCCCAAGGCCTATGGAAACTTAAGCAAGTCTATTCCTAAGAGATTTCGGAAGGTCCCTTATGGTGGTACGCTAGTAAATGTTTAATAACTGACTCTCTGGTGGGAAAAAATTTCTAGCGCTGCCAATTTCCCTGGTGTAAACACTCCCACCGTGGGCAATTTTAAGCTAATATAGAAAGGAGAAGAGAAAGATGGTAATATACCATCATATATTATTTCCAGCATTCCAATACAATAGATGTAAATAACCTTAAAAGCATAAGAAATAGCAAGATGTAGTAAAATAATTAGGGAGTTACGAGTTTATATCATTTAATACCTTCTATAAACAAATAGTTTATCAAATTGTAAGCTTGTATAATTAATTTTAATAATGGACGTCAACTTGGCAAAATTTCCGAAAATTTAGCAACTGGCTCTCAAGAACTTGTCCAGTTGGCTCCAGCAGCCACTGGTCCCTTCATGTGTCTCAGTCTGTGGCTGGTCAGAGGAAGAGAGAGTCAGGTGGACAGTTTCCCCTCTCACCCCTCCTATCCCCACCTGCCCCCACTGTTAACTAAACAGGATGCCCTGCTTCTTTAACCCAGAATCAGACAGTTCCTGGAAAAGTGTCAATCAATTGGGAGTTTTCTTTTTCTTCCTATTTAAATAAAATGTCCAGCTTTGACCATATTCACCTACACCCCCACCTAATATCCTGCCCATGCTCCCAGAAATAACAAGGGAACGAGAAGAAGGCAAGTAGGGACAGCAGCAGGTGTAATGCTCAGGTCTCTTCTGTTCACAATGAGTGAATTTCGAAGTCGGAAGAAATTTGGTTTGAGTCAACCAATGCCACGCTAGAGACCAGTGAAGCCCATCAGAATGGAATTTACATGGAAAATGCTACAGACATTTTCAGGCTGACAGCTTGAGGTAATATGTTTAGAACAGAATCCAGGCTTGTTTTGTTGGTCTCTTTTATTTATTCGTCAAAACAAATACAACCTTAAAGATAAGAGTGTGGGCTGCCCAGGGCCTCCTAGGAAGGCAGGGGTAAGGGTGCTCTTCTTCCCTCTTCCCCCAGTGAGCTGGGAGTCCTCCTGGCCCCTCCTCCACCCCCTGCAGGACCCATCAGCTCCTCCTCTGTGCCTCCATGCCATCGTCAAGTATGTACTGAGCACCCAGTATGTTCTAGGCTACTAGAGCTACAGTCATGAAATGCCCAACTCAGTCTCTGTCTTCAGGGACCTTAGAAATGTGTGGGAAGAATTCATCACCTTATTATGGCTCCTCCTGCACATGTCCGTGCCCAGGACACCAGGAGCCCATCTAGGACACCAGCACCAGTTCTCAGGTGCCGTAGATACTCAATAAAACTTGTCCAATGAAGAAACAGGTCCGTAGAGCCCCGACTATTCCATAGGCCCAGGCCTCTGAAAGCTTCTCATGAACATCTACCCTAAAGAAAGCTGAAACTCGGGCGCCTGGGTGGCTCAGTTGGTTAAGCGACTGCCTTCGGCTCAGGTCATGATCCTGGAGTCCTGGGATCGAGTCCCGCATCGGGCTCCCTTCTTCTCCCTCTGACCCTCCCCCCTCTCATGTACTCTCTCTCATTCTCGCTCTCTCAAATAAATAAATAAATCTAAAAAGAAAAAAAAAAAGCTGAAACTCTTCCATCTCTCAGAATTAGGACACAAATTCCCAACTGAACTGTCACTTCCCCCTGACTTAACTAACATGTCCTTCAGCCATGAATTGCCTTCGTAGTCACAGTTGAATGAATGAATACATGAATCAGTAATTTACAAGCAGCTTCAATTTCTGGGTCAGAAATACCCTGAAGAGAAAGCAGAAGGATTATGCAAAAGATGTTTTAAGATTCCTGGAAGTTGCCTCTGATGACTGCCACAAGGGAGTCTATTTTTAACCAGACATTGCATAAAAATTTAAGAAATTTTTTTTTTTTTACAAAATTGAACAAAGACAAAAGGGGAACCAAGGAACAGATGGGAATTTTCCAAAGGCTTTCAGCTATGCCTCTGCATCATCTGCGTCGCTGTAAATACACGGCACACAAAAACAAACATGCGGCAAGGGAAGCATAAACATTCCGGGCCTGAGCACACACTCACAGATGTGCACAGCCACCGATAGCCAGGAGGACAACCGATTTCTTTTGATTTTAACAAATGAGCTCTTGAAAAGTGAAAAGTATTTCTTAAGTTACGCCGAATAATGATTCTATAGGCATAGTTCGTATAAACCAACCAGGCTTTTGTTAATTAGATACATTCTCCTGTGGTATCTCCTTGATGACTGATTTTACACAAATTAAAGCCCCCCCCCCCATTTTGGAACATAGCTTATCTGATGCAGTGAATGCCTCCTTTCATCCATAGAGAAATAAGATGGAAAAGTCAACTGTTTATATCCTTTCCCAAATAGCTCTACACCCAATAGGAAAAATAATCAGAAAACGTAGATATGAATTGATTTACATAACCCCATGCACAATTCCATAAACTACTGTCCAACCCCAGATAGTCGATAGCAGTAAGAATTGCCTTACCTGTAAGAAGTGTCACCTTTGTGGTCATTCAGAGATATGGCCTTAGATTCTGCACCCCAGGGTCCATGGGATCACAGAATGAGCTAGAAGGGCCCTCGCAGATCTCTCTCATTTCTCAGTAAGAAACTGAGGCCTGCAAAGGTTGTGACATTAATCAGTCCAGCATCACCTTTAATTAAAGTAAACAGGCTGTTTGCCTTTCCAGATCTCCTCTCCATCTGTCTTCCTGTTTGTTGTGAGAGGCTGACCAAATATGATTTGCATTTCAAGATGTAGTCCCCAGACCAGAAATATCAGCATCACCTGGGAACTTGTTAAACATGCAAATTCTCTGCCCCTGCCTTAGACCTACTGAATCAGAAACTTCGAGGCGGGGCTCCAGTGTACTGTGTTTGACTAAGGCTTCCAGGTGAGGCTGATGTTCATTCAAGGAGACACTGGATCACATCAGACTGGTTCCTTAAACCCCTGGCTTCCGGCTGGGCCTTGGTCAGGGGAGAATCCTGGCAGGAGATCCTAGAAAGAAGGAGGAGGGAGTGAGGGCATTCCCCCCTACCCCAGGTCACCTCCCTGTGGGATTGTCTAGGACAGGCTGCATCCCTGCATCAAAGGTCACTGTAACTCTCAGGAGAGCCTCTGATCCACAGGACTCATTCCTTATTGAGCCAGTAACTGCTTCCTCCTCTCACCCTACAGGTCTAGGGATGGTAACAGTCCCCATTCCCTGCAGATTCTGCTCTATTTTTTGAGATTCCCCACCCACATCTTCGTAAAGGGCTATTTTATTCAGCTGCCCTCCAATTATCCTGATTTAGACCTGCCTCCTGAGATACTCACCTGATACAGATATATAAAGGAGTAGAATGTTGTGCGGCTCTATGGGACTTTGCTAATGTTGGATAAGAATCTATCTGCCTCTCTTCAGGTTCAATAGCAAGAATGAAGCTGCAGTAGTTCCAAATACCGTATTTACAGCAAAAGAGCATAAAACTTATTGATACCCAACATGACCATGACGTTCACCATGCCATTTTCAAGACAAAGTTTATTTCTACCCATCGATCACCTACTTTCCTGTCCTCTCCCTTATTTCATATGACATGTAGCACAAGATTTGGCCTGACCTGACTCAAGACCTGATCTGCCTTTATCTGCTGATACATCTTCTAAGCCCTTTGCTCACAGACTCTTTATTTCTTTTAAATCTACTCTGCCTGGTTGTTGTTGTTTTTTTTTTTGTGGGGGGAGCTTTTTTTGTGATAAAATACACATAACATAAAACTTACCACCTTGGGGTGCCTGGGTGGCTTAGTCGGTTAAGTGTCTGACTCTTGATTTCAGCTCAGGTCATGATCTCAGGGTCGTGGGATGGAGCCCCGTGTTGAGCTCTACATCAGGCTCCATGCTGGGCATGGAGCCTGCTTAAGATTCTCTCTCTGTCCCTCCTCTCTCTCTCTCTAAAGAAAAAATTTAAAAAAATCTTACCACCTTATAACCATTTTTTTTTTTTATTCATGAGAGACAGAGCGAGAGAGAAAGGCAGAGGGAGAAGCAGGCTCCCAAGGAGCAGGGAGCCCGATGCGGGACTCGATCCCAGGACCCTGAGATCATGACCTGAGCCGAAGGCAGACGCTTAACCATCTGAGCCACCCAGGCGCCCCTTATAACCATTTTTAAGTGTGCAGCTCAGTGGCGTCAAGTACATTCACACTGTTGTGCAACCATAACCATCATCCATCCACAGAACTCTTTCATCTTGTAAAATTGGAACTGTCCCCACTGAACAGTAACCCCCTATCTCTGACCTCTAGCCCCTGGCAACCACCATTCTACTTCCTGTATCTGTGAATCTGATGACTACTCTATGTATCTAATTTGAATCACGCAGAATTTATCTTTTTGTGATTGGCTAATTTCACTTAGCGTTATGTCCTCAAGATTTATCCATGTTGTAAGCATGGGTCAGGATTTCCTTCCTTTTTTAGGCAAAATAAAATGTCATTGTATGCATAGACTGCATTTTGTTTATTCATTCATCCACCAGTGGATGCTTGGGTTGCTTCCACCTTCTGACTATTGTGAATAATGTTGCTATGAACGAGAATGTACAAATGTCTGTTCAAGTTGCTGTTTTCAATGCTTTCAGGTATATACCCAGAAGTGGAATTGCTGGATCACATGGTAATTCTGTTTCATATTTTTAAGGAACTGCCAGATGGTTTTCCAAAGCAGCAGCACCATTATCCATTTCTAGCAAGAGTGCATGAGGGCTCCAATTTTCCACATCCTCACCAACTCTTGGTATTTTCTGGAGTTTTTTTTTGATAGTAGCCATCGTAATGGGTGTGAAGTGGTATCTCATCGTGGGGTTTTTCTTATGCTCTTTCCTTTACCTAGAATGCCCCCCATATGCTTATTTAATATCTTGCCCAGTTGAAGTTGATCTCTTCCTTTGTATTTTGTACTTTTATGTAGCACCCATCATGCCTCCCTTCTGCTCTCGGGTTTTTTTATCTCCTCACGCAGATGCAAGTTCCTACAGGACTGATGCCTTGGACTGTTCATCTTTCTCTCTCTTATTGTGGTTAGACCAAGGAACTGCACCCTGTAGGCTCTAACATCCTGAATTATTTGAAATGCCAGCAGTCACCTAGTTAGTGGCAAAACCACAGCCAGCCCTAGGTTTCCTAACCCTCTGCCAGATGCTCTCTCTGCTGCTGAAGGAGAGTGGAACCACATTCACAAAAAAAACCCCACAAAAAACAACAACAAAAAAAATATTGTGTTGTGTTTGGAAACAAGATCTGGCTTCCTGACATTAACGACTGTCTCTCAATTTCTAACTTAACATATTTACAATTATAAAAACCAACATTGGGCGCCTGGGTGGCTCAGTTGGTTAAGCGACTGCCTTCGGCTCAGGTCATGATGCTGGAGTCCCGGGATCGAGTTCCGCATCGGGCTCCCCGCTCAGCGGGGAGTCTGCTTCTCCCTCTGACCCTCCTCCCTCTCATGCTCTCTGTCTCTCATTCTCTCTCTCTCAAATAAATAAATAAACTCTTTAAAAAATAAATAAATAAATAAATAAAAACCAACATTGTGTTCTGAAATACACAGAATTCATGCTGTGGTTCATGGAGACCAGTGACTGGATTCCTGTCAGTCGGCTCCAAATTACAGGGCCACGCGCTGCACTAACCGCCCGGCCTTTAGACCAGATAGAGGCAGATGTTGTTGTTTTCCCCATGATAGCTTGTTCTGGTGTGTTCTGTCTTGATCCTGATGGGTTTTAACGGGCTCTCTCTTTTCTGAGGAATTGGTGCTCATGCATCCCTCTTTCTTGATAAAGACATCAATGTTCTCACAGAAAACCCAGAAAGTTAAAGGGCAGGAAGGACATTTGATCTGGTGTTCTGAATTCTTTTGTGATGCTGTAAGGGTCTGGCCTAAGCATCTTTCGTGCGTCTGCTCATTTTCCTCCAATCTGGGGGATAGACTCACCCATTGTTTTGCCCACATGTCAACTCTTCACAGTTTTAGCCACAGGAGATTCCTAGAGATTATGACCTAGGCCCCTTGTCCTGTTAACAAGACTGCCATAGGCTCCAATGACCACTGATATCTTCAAGCAAGCAGCTCTTCTTATCACTTCAAGGAAGAGGCCCCCCTTTGGGCACTGCAGCACCAAGTGGGATGTAGTAAGATCACAGGATAAAAGCCACTTCCTGGCTTTAGTCTCTTTGATTTCTTCTTTAGAGAATCTCAAGAGGGAAGCAGATAGAGATGGGAAAGCCCACACCGCTCCTTTAAAGGTTTTCTTGGGGAACTCGCCACTCTTAGCGGGGCTTGAGTTAGTCATCCTGAATTCCATAGTCTCTTTGAATTGGGTTGTAGTAGTGTTAGAGGTTACTTAGAGAAATCTAATGAACTTCCACTCAACCATTTCCTTCCTAATTCACATTGTGGGATCTGTATAGTGAGGCTCAGCATCAACAGCCAAAACATCTCCATTGTGTCCTTTCCATTATAAGCGAATGAATCATTAGCTGTTGTTTTTGGAGGCACATCTTGATCCCTATGGTGAGTGCTGCTGTCCTCCCTAGCACCAGAATTCCTGTCAGTTCTTGTCCCAGTGGGAGCATCACACATCTCATCTGTGTCTTGGAGAGATAGAGCATGACAGGGTTTTTCCAGAACTTGCCTGCCATTTTTCATGAAAATCTCCAGACGTTCCCTTGTTAGGAAAACTTCCTTTTACCACCAGGTTCCCTCTTAGTGAGGTGTACTGTCCGCAGTCAGTTTGAAGCCTCATGGGACACAGATTCCTTGTCAAAGTCTTCTCTCTAACTGTAGTTGGTTCTTGCACTCATCTCTATAGGCTCGACCCCAACCCAGAAAACAAACAAAACAAAACCATGGGGCAACTGCTGTCATTCGATTTGAAAATACACTGATTTGGGGTCAAGTGTAACTCAGATCTGAGGTTTAGTTTCTGTCCCTTCATTTGGCTGCAAGTCTCTACCACAATAATAAGATCATCTCACCATGATGGGGCAGGAGGAGGAAGGAGGTATTTATGGTACAGGGGTTAAGAGTGAAGCCTTTGGAATCCTATCACTTGAGTTCACTGCTTGTGGGATCATGGGCAGGTTACTTGACCCTCCAAATGTCAGTTTGTTCATCTGTAAAATGGAGACATCATCTCAAATAATCTCCATAACAGTCATGTTAAACTAATCCAGGGAAAACATTCAGTGCAGTATCAAACATGTAGTAAGGAGAGGATACTGTATTGATCTGACACGACGTTACTAGTGACTTAAAGAGTGCAGCTTTAATGATGTGACATGGTATGAGAGGCCATTTCTAAAGCACTGTCCCATGGTCAGCTTTGATCCCTGGAGCACCAAGCAGAACCCTCAAGTTGGTTCTCAATCCCTCAACCCTTTCCTGTTCTTGTTTTATTTATCTAGTTCCTCCATTACCCAGACCTGCCCTTGTCCAAGCTCAATATCCTCCCCTCTGTCTATCCCATTCAGGACCTGATGGGTGAAGCCATCAGATGGTGAAGCCATCAAATGGGGAAGCTGCCCCAAGAAGTGAGTTCATGCAGTACCTTGACAGCGTGTGTCAGCTTCCATGCTAGATATTGCAGAATACAGCACTGAGCCAGGTAGACGTGATCTCTCACCGGATGGAGCTTACAGCTTGGATTAAAGGCTGACATGGTCACTCTGCTCTAGCCACATCACCTCCTGCTTCTTCAATGTCCTGAATATGTCAAGTACATTCTTGGCTCAGCGCCTTTGCACTGTTTCTGGAATATGTGTCCCCAGACATCTTCATGGCTTATTCCCCTGATTCCTTTGAGCTGATGATAAAATGTTCCCTTATCAGGATGCCCTTCTGGATCGCTTCATCTGAAATAACCTTCCCACCCCTATTTCCCTCTGTCTTCCCGGCTTCATTTTTCTTTATAGGATGTAACACGTGACCTATTATATAACTGTGTCTCCACTTGTTAATTGCTCATCTCTTTCCACTAAAATGTAATTTTAGGACAGGGATTTTGCCTATTTTGTTCACTACCAGGTCCCTGGTACCTAAAATAGTGCCTGAGAGATCATGGATGCACAATAAATATTTACTGATGAATAAGTAAATGAACACAACTACTTAAAAATGCAATTCCAGGTTAATGAGCTAAGCATGAAATCAGAGATATACAGGATAGGATCCCCGGTAAAGGGTGCTAAACTCAGATGTGGGTGTCAAAGGCAGGGGCAGGAAGGAAGACAGAAGAAACAGATGTGCAAACACCAGGTGGCAAAAGAGAGTGAACATAGTGCACTCAAGAGTCTGAAAGGTCTTCAGGTCAGTTGGAACATGTCACAAAGGGGTGAGAAGTGAAGCTGGAGGGACCAGATCATCCAGGGCTGAAGGGGTAAACTTTCCAGTTCTGGACTTTTACCTGCCATATCAGTCTCTCCTGGCAGCTGAAGCAGATAAAAAACAATCAAGGAGTGACCCGAAGTGCTGGGATTAGCATAGAAGCCATGGGTCTAAGCTAGAATGTAATGTAATGGAAAAAACAGGAGAATGATTAGTAGTTTAATCTTGTGTTAGACTAAGCTAGTAAATTCTATTTGTTCATTTCTTCTTTAATATTCATTTGTTCTTCTAATTTATCAAATATTCATTAAATGCCTACTATGTGCCAGTCACTGTGTGGTCACAGGGGTGATTAACCTGGACATATGACCTACTTCCTACCCGCATAGAGCTCATTGCTCAGGGGGTAAAAGAAAACAGACAAAGAGATAAAATCACTGCAAGTTGTAATAAAATCTGAAGACCGAGGGTACCTACCTGCAGCAAAAGGATATGAATCCAGTGAAAGGTACACTTAATCAAAGATGACAGGGTGTGTAGTGAAGGGTGGTCGAGGGGGTCATGAAAATGGCCTCTCTCATCTTCGTTCCCAGTGCTGATGACAATTACCTAGAAATGCTTTGGTGAGGACCTGACCAGAGAATCATCATTGGTATGTTATCTGAGGGACATCCATTTTATTCTAAAACTTCTCCTGCCTTCCATCTAATCACTGACCATTCTCCTTCCAAGAGGTGCCAAGAGCCTCTCCTTCTGTGTCCAGGCCTTTTGCTGGGCAGCTCTGGGCTGCCTAAACTGTCCCAGCCTACTTTTCAATGTCACCTCTCTGTTCCTTTGCCTTCAGTTCACTTAGGGCAGTAGGTATAAATGTGCTATCTTCACAGACTGTGCAATGCAGAGGAGAGAGCCCTCCAAAATGAGGGGGCTCCCCTCTCCTGGGGTTAGATAAATGCAGTCAGCTAACATCCACCTATTGAGGGCCTACCATCTCTGACACTGTTCTAAGCTCACCCTAAAATTCCCACAGGTCACTTTACAATGAAGAAGTTGTCAGTCATGGGACCCCAAGATAAATGGGCCCCCTCATGAGTTGTGCTATTGCTCTGGTTAGGTTACCTCTCAGGCTGCACCTGTGTCTGGAATGTGCTTCCTCCCCCACACTGCACAAACGTCTCTTCTGCCACTGAAACAACCTCTGAAATTTTCCTTCCTTCCCTGGAATCTCTTCTGTAAGAAAGGTTCTTTCCTTTTCACTCCACCCTGTCCAAGTATGTTCCTCCCACGACCTGTTCCCTCAAATACACCTTCCTTGTGACTGACATCAAGCGAATTGTCTGCTGTTTGTCCTTGGGTTCCTCTGAATACCTGTGGGTGGGCTTATCAGTAAGCTTCCAGAGGTCAAGAACTGTCTGTTTATTTGCACAATTATTATTACAATTATGTAATAATAATTACATAATTATTATTATGAATAAAGCAAATGGGAAAACATAGCACCTGTCCCAGAGAAGGGACAATAGAAAGTACTGATCAGTACTGAAGAATAGAAGAACAGATGGTTTAAAACTCTATTTACCTTTTTGGAGAAGGAATATATGAATACGATATGAAAGGGCATAGGGCAAATTCTCCTTCCCAGCCACACATTTCCCCTCTGCAGGTAGCCACTGTTGCCTGTGGCCTGTCCATCCTCCCAGAGGTTTCATGAACAGCCTCTTAATAAGTGAGGCTTCTCTATGGAGAACTAAGTACTAGAATCCAGCTTTAGTTACATGTGGAGATGGTCATCTATCCTTCCCGCGTGCTTCCAGTCCATCCCTGGTGTTACCCTGACATTCTCATTGAGCGATTCCACCTTGAAAGAGAAAATGAATCAAAGTCACCAAAAGGGTTTGAATGAATGTAGACTGGCCACTGTGAGCAATGTTAGTGGGGAGCTGTGCTCAGCCCAACCGGTGGGGCTCTACCTGCTGCCCAGCTCTCAGCCCGAAGCTACTGGCCCGACGATGTAGTTGTTCACTCTAACTGTTTGCTAATGACAAGGTGTTCAGAGTTAGAACAGTGATAGGATAGTTATGTATTTTAAAGCCTCCTGATAGAGGGGCGCCTGGGTGGCTCAGATGGTTAAGCGTCTGCCTTCGGCTCAGGTCGTGATCCCGGGGTCCTGGGATCGAGCCCCACATCGGGCTCCTGGCTCGGCCGGGAGTCTACTTCTCCCTCTCCCTCTGCCTCTCCCACTGCTCATGCTCTCTCTCTCTCTCTGTATCTCTGTGTCTCAAATGAATAAATAAAAAAAAAAAATCTTTAAAGCCTCCTGATAGAAAGAATAAATATACTAATGCTAGTATACCAGCAGAAACTGATAGATGGGAAGGTGGTGAGACTATTAGTGAATTGTTTTCTTTCTTTTTTTTCCCCTATTTTTCGAAATACTCTTTAATGTGCTTTATAATAAAAATATACGCACGTTACAATTTACAATATGTTATTGGATCTCATTGTCTCTTTCTGGCATTCAGTCCACATGTGTATTTAAATATTGAATATTAGGTAATTAATAATATTTAATACATTAATAACATTAAAAGGGGAAAGGTAGTAAGCGCTTCCATTAATACAAATACACTGAGCAAATGAAATTCGATTCCATTCTTGCCTATATGCTCATTTCTTGAGAACTCACAGAGCATCATATGAAGTGATGATTCTCTGCCTTGCCCGAATACTGGGATCACCTACTGATCTTTTGAAGAAAACTGGAGCTTAGTTCCTAACTAGAGACTGTGATGTGGGCCTGCTTTGGGGTTTTTACAAGCTTCCCAAGTAATTCCAATGTGCATCAAACGGTAAAAAATCTGATTTGAAAAAAGAAAACAGGAACACACTACACCAAAAACTAATGATGTACTGTATGTTGGCTGATTGAATTTAAATAAAAGAAAAAAATATATATATATATATATAAAAGAGAGCAGGAATAAATCCCATTGAGAATTTATCAAAATAAAGCATTGAAGACTATAAATTACAACCCATCTTGTTCGAATTTAGAGAAAAATATAGTATGTTTGCAGTTCAAGAATGAAAAATATTCTAGAATTTAAATAGTTTATTAGAAATAATAACAATCCCCACTATTGAGCATATGCCTGGCATTTTACGTATATCACCTCTAATCTTCATAAGAGCTCTGAAAGAGAAGTAGCATGACACCCATTTGAAAGGTGAGACTCAAAGAAGTTATGTAATTTGCCTCAAAACACACAGCCAGTAATAGTAGGGACTGGGGGCTTAAGCACCGTTCTGATGCCCTGTACTGATCTATTAACCCACATTACTTCCATTCGCAAATAAAGGCGTAACGTCACACAGAACAATGCACGGAGTGTGATGTAACTTTTGTTAAAACAAACACACAGCCCTCAGCGTGCATTCTGGGAAGAGGCCTGAGTGGATGTCCCTCCAACCGCTAAGCCCCTTCTGGGGAAGCAGTCCTATCACTTTCTGCTTTAACTACTTTCGGTGTTTCTGTTGTTTGGACTTTTTCACAATGAACATGAATTATATTTGTAGTTGATAATTTACAAAGGCCAATCTGTGAGGTAACCATCACAGTAGTGTGGGTGCTAAGGGCAAAACCTCTAGAGCCTGACAGAGGGGGCGGCATTCCCATCTCCCTCTGACTTGTCCTCCCTAAACATCTGTCCCCTCCTCTGTCAAGTGGGAATAATAATAGTACCTAACTCGGGGGTTGGGGGAGGGGGTTGAGGATTCTCACAAAAAGAATATCATGTATACTGTACCTATATTATATTATCTATAATCATTGTAATAATCATTACCTTGATCATTCTTTATACTCTTTACACAAATATTGTGAAATTTCTTCCTTATTTAAACCTGGCAGCCAACTCATGGTAACTCTCATTCTTGTGGATGGGGAACAAGGTCCCAAATCACACAATACTTTAATGGCTGTTCAACCCAGCTCCAAAGGTCCTGAATTCCAAACCCCCTTCCCTCAGTGCCAGGCTGGCTTTGACTCCACGCTCCCTGGAGGTTGGTGATTTCCCATGAAGCAACATTGGACAAACATGAGGTCATTTTAAAGATTTGTTTTTTCTTTTAAGCATGAGGACATTAAAAAAAAAAATCAAAATTAGTCAAACAAAAACAGCAACCATATGTGTCCAGAGAGGTCTGAGGAGCAGCTAAAGATAAACAAACCGCCATCCTGCACGTCCTAACAACGGTTTGCCTCGACGGGCTCAACAGCCACGGGGGGCCAAGCCCCAGGTTTTATCAAATCTCCTTTCTAAACCCTCCTCATCCAGCCCCCTGGTTCTACCAGAGCTCACTGCAGGGGACCAATAGCCCATCTTGCGGTCTCTAAATGTCAGGGCAGGCCTCCGTCAGAAACATGTTTTTGCATTTAGTATGAGAGAGAGAGAGTGAGCAAAAAAGCTCTGCAGACTGCTTTATCCTGGGTAGAGCTGATGAGGAGACACACTGCACCACACAGACACCTGTATCTATCTATCTATCTATCATCTATCTATCTATCTATCTATCTATCTATCTATCTATCATCTATCTATTTAAAATGTTAGGTAGTTAACATACAGTGCAATATTGGTTTCTGGAACACAGACACCTTTTTTTTCAGATTTTTAAAAATTTATTCATTTGAGAGAGATACGGAGACAGAGACAGAGAGAGCACAAGCAGGGGGAGAGGCAGAGGGAGAGGGAGAAGCAGACTCCCCGCTGAGCTGGGAGCCCGACATGGGGCTCCATCCCAGGACCCTGAGATCCTGACCTGAGCCGAAGGCAGATGCTCAACCATCTGAGCCACCCAGGCGCCCCCCAACAGACACCTTTTAAATTAACAGGACCTACAGAAACCAGACATAATTATACGGGCAGGACCGAAGAAAGAGTATCTGCTTCGGAAGACTTTTAAAACCCTTTGGCTTCTCAAATTAGAAGCCCAACATGTAATGGTCGGCCTGACTTCCCGAAGGAAGTGGGCTGGAAGTCAAGGGGAAGGAGAGACTGACCTTCTCTCCGCAGGAAGCAGGGGGATCCTCCGTGTCTCCATTGCCCTTTCATTGGAACACGTAGCTGTGGAGACGGGGCTTCAGTCTGAGTTAATGAACAGTGCGTACGAGGAGAAAGTTCCTGAGCAGGATACGGAGGTGGAAGGAGGGGCCCACCAGAGCACGTAGCACTGAACTGTCCTGCTGGGTCACTGACGACAAATGGCACGCAGGGGTCTAGATTAAAAAGTGGTTCTGGCATTTAAGAGGGAAAAACAGACGCGTTTGGGAAAACACACGTGCTTTCCCTCTCACACACACAGAGGACAAATGACCCTTCCGTGTAGCCCAGATCCATTAATGGTAGGAAGCATAAGGGAAAAGATCTGTGTCCCAACAGGAGCAAGATGGGAAAATGGCTTTAGCCATCCAGTCACATACACTCAAGGCATTGGGGACAGCTGAAATGAAGGGGCCAAAGAGAGAAAAATAATGGATGACGGGGAGTGTGTGTGAAGCTGGGAAGGTGAAATTTGCATGAACAGAGGAGGTTGTTTATCAGAGTCTGTGAATGTGTGTGCGGACGGGTGTGCCCATGAACACAAGTACTCATCAAAGAAAGAGGTCAAGGCCTAAGAGCAGGTTCTTGGATTCAGAAAGAATGAAGCAAGACTCGGAATCAGGGGAAATGAGAAAGGGACACAGGGAGGGGTTGGAGCAATAAGTGACACTTGGGGAGCAGCTCCTGTGGCTCAGGCAGTGTACCAGACCCTTCAGCTGCACCGTCTCTCTTCTTTCCATGAACTTGAAGGGCTTCTAGGATTCTCCTCTACGGACAGGAATCCTGAGGCTCAGAAAGATGAAGTAACACGGCCACTAAAGGAATGGAGATGAGATTTCAACTCATTTCCGCTTGATACCAAAGCCCCTTGCCCCATCCCCTCCACCATGTTATCATTCAAGGTGGGACAGACCACAGAATGCCTTCAAAAAAACAGCCTAAGAAAGGCGAGAGCAATAAGAAAGTATCACATCTAGTCTGGCTGACCCTCTCAAGAGCCCTGACATCTTAAGAGGGACTGGCCTGTCCCGGGCCATGCGTGTTCTACGTGACATAGTGCCTGAGTAGGATATTTTAATATTTTGGCATATTGTCTTTCTGGGTGTGGCACAGTATTGTTACAGTCCGCACACCCAGACAACATTGTAGGAGGGTTGCTGCTTACCTGGAAACTCCGGGCCCGGGGATTTTAACTGCAAGAGTCAGAAGGCGTCCACCCTGTGCAGGTATCTTGCTATAATAATAGCTGGTGGCTGTCTGTAACTCAGGACTTCACCAAGATGACAAAAGGAAGTATCAAGAGAGCTTGAACCCATGCTATGAAATAAGGCCAATCCAGTTACTTCTGGTTAACTTATAATCTCATGCAGCGAGCTGTAGGTGATAGAGAACCGCACTTTGTCATCAACTTCCAAATCCTTCTAAGAGTAAGAAAAAATCTTAGCCAGGGATGGCTAAGAGAATGTTCCAGTCTGGTTTGAATTCCTCTAGGTCTTGGGTTTCCAAGTTCTGGTGATTCTCCTAAGAATATTCCATGTTGATCTTGTCATAGACCTCCAGTAAAGTCTATGTCTCTACATTGGGACTTGTTCAAATTTCATGTTATGCCCTAAATATGTAGTAATAAGATTCCTAAGGAGGTTTGTTCTCTCCCACAGGCTCATCTGAATGCCTGTTCCTCGTCACTTCTGCTTTGCAAAGGGCTTCTCTATATTTTCGAGGCCCTGCAAGTCTGCAAAGCCAGTGTTCTGGCCAGTTGCATTTGAATTCTGCCCTTTCGTGTGGTCAGAAATGATTATATTCAGTTTCTTTTGGTGGTAATAGTGACATCTTCATTTGGGACCTTCCTCTGATCAAAAACAGAGATGCTGAGATCTTGTTTAATTCCATTACAAATCTTTTGGGTCTAGCAGCTCAGGGGTGTTACTATTAACTGTTTCATCCTCAGTATTGTGTGGGCGGCACTGTGATAGGCTGCTAAAGGCCGAAATAGGTCTAGATCCTTAAAAGAAAACCATTCATGGGGCGCCTGGGTGGCTCAGTTGGTTAAGCGTCTGCCTTCGGCCCAGGTCATGGTCCCAGGGTCCTGGGATTGAGCCTTGAACTGGGCTCCCTGCTTAGTGGGGAGCCTGCTTCTTCCTCTCCCTCTGCCTGCCATTCCCCCAGAGAGCTTGTGCTCTCTCTCTCTCTGTCAAATAAATGAATAAAATCTTAAAAAAAAAAAAAAAGAAAACCATTCAGGTATTAATAATAAGGAACTAAATTTAGTGTATTTCATTTAATTAAAATGTGACTACCTCTTCTGGGCTAGTGGTATGTTAGGAGCTTCATATACTTCTTTTCATTTAATCCTTAGAATATCTCTATGAGGTGCATATTCTATGCCCATCCTACAGGATTTTTTTTTTTTTTGATGGTGGTCATGGTAAAAAGCACATAAAATTTCCCACCTTAACCATTTTTTAAGGCTGTAATACAGTAGTGTTAACTCTACTCAAACTATACGTAGCACATTATGCAACAGATCTCTAGGAAGTTTTTCATCTTGCAAAACTGTAACTCTATACCCACTGAATGAGAACTTCCCATCCAGCCTCCCTCCAGCCCCTGGCAACCACCATTCAACTTTCTGTTTCCATGAGTTGACTACTCTAGGTACGTCATGTAAGTGGAATCATATGGATGGCATTTATCTTCTTGTGACTGGCTTATTTCATGGAGCGTGATGTCCTCAAGGTTCTTCCAAGATGTACCACATGTCAGAATTCCTTTCTTTTTTAAGGCTCAATAATATTCCATTGTATGTGTATACTACATTGGCTTTCAGATCTAGGATTTTAATCCAAGTCTTGGGAGGACGCAAGTCCCATGCTCTTTTCTTGTGAGTAACCATGTTGCCTTGTCAGCATCATAAGTTAAAGAGAATCGCAAACTTCTCCTTATACGTGAAATGAGAGAGTGGTGTCCTGGCTCTGTTCTTAGCCTTCCAAGCTCAGAGATGGAGGGACAGAGGGCTGACAGGGCCCTTGGCTGACGTACACACTGGAGTCCCCGTCTTTCTCCCCGGTGAGAGCCCAGCTCCCCACTCCTCTGCTCACCTGGCACCACCCAGTACTGCCTCCCACCACCCTCCTACCCCAGCACATACCCTGGCCTTTCCTCTTCCCCAAGTCACGTACCAAGGGCTCCAGGACGTCTCCAGCTGAATGTAAACAGCCCTGAGACCTCAAACTCCCCACCCTTCCTCACCCAGCCTTCCCTGTTGCCCAACCTCGCCCTATGGGCTGTGCCAGTGTCCTGTTGTTCCTGCAAGTCCGACACCTCAGTTGTCGTGGCCTCCTCTCCAGTCTCAACCCTCACCTGCAGCTGCCAAGGGCGGCAGCAGCCCCCCTCCCAGCCCCTCGAATCTTTCCCTTCTCCACAGTCCCGTCCGAATCCCTTGACCCGGGCCCTGCTGGCTCTACAGCTGCAACATGGCACTTCGTAGCCACTCCCAGCCCATTCCCACCCTCCTTGAGCTACCCCTTCGCTCCTCACCCCTCCCCCACCCCAGCGGTCTTGAATGACTTACAGCCATTCCTCCCACAGGTTGATCTACTGCACTGGCCCCCTCTCCAGCATCTCATCAAATCAGACTCCACACCGTCCTGCTCAAACCTTTCCCCCACTGCCTGCCCACCTCCTCCATCTTCACCTAGGCTCTCCTTGTCAGCTCTCTTCTGATCAAGAATATTTCCTGCCCCATCTCCACCCCAAGCTGTGCACTTCACAATTCACCTCCAACCTGTGGACGTTCACCTGAACCCCCTCCAGACCTGGGGCTCCTTTCTCTTCTATTGCTGAAGGGAACCCCCCTCTCTTCTCCCTCCCTCTCTTTGGATTGCCCTTTGCAATTCAGATGAATTCCACCCCGTCCTGTCATTTGTCATTTCTGACCTTTCTCAGATTTCAATATAATTAATATTCCTTTATACATATTTTAAAAACAATATGGGGATTTATATCTATCTAAAATGATATATGGATATATGTCTTTTCACCTAGGTTCCTTTGAGGATTAGCCAGGCCCGCTCGTCATATGCCCAAATGGCTCCCTCACTCTCACAGCATATATTATACCATAAATAACATATCATAAATAACTTATACCATAAGCATCAGGGGAGAGGGGAGTCAAGATAACACAAGAGCTGTTTTTCCAGCCAAGATGAGTTTAATGGGGTCAGCGAGGGAGAACTGGAGGAAATGGGGCTTGGGTCCAGACGTGGATGGGCTCCCGGGAAAGGGGCAGCATTTTTTAGCAAAACAAGCCCTGAGAGAGATCCCTGATAAGGTAGGGATGTTGGCTCACAGTGGACTCTGAAACCAAGAGCAACCTGCACAAGGTCCCTGGGCACTCTGTCAGAGCCCCCCACTTCCGCATGATGCCAGGGGAGCATTTTACAGGCCCCCAGCACCATCTGCCCTTCAGCCGGGGTTACAAAGAAGGGCCAAAGGAAGGAGGATGCCACGGGCAGGACATCATAATCAGGGGACCCCTCACCACCAGCAGGGACCGAGGGCCACACTCTGGACCCAAGAGGCCAGTCCCGGCTCACTGGAAGCCAAAGACAATCTCAGAACAGACAGAACTTGCTCTTGTCCCCTACCCCATCACAGACATGACAATATGTTAAATAAGATTTCCTAATCCAGAGCCTATCCCGAGAGGAGGAAATGAAAAGACAAAAGAGAGGATTCTGAACGGACTGAGGGGTTAGCCCAAGGCAACAGAGTTTAAACTGGAAGTGACTGAGTTACTCAAATTGGCCAGATTCACGCTTCCACCACCCTGAGGAAATGGAGCTGATGAGCGGAGCTGCCTTCATTACAAAGTCTGTGGAATTCCTCTCCTCTATACACATTGTGCACCCAGCAAACAGCCACAGGAATGTATGACTCGTGAATTAGGTCCTCTGGGGTTGGTAGGGGCTTTGGAGGTGACCTAGGTGGAGCCTATCACTTTCGTGACAAGAACCCAGGACCCAAGGAGGAGCAGGGATGTGCCCATGCTCCTGCCTCTGGGGCCAGCCCGTCTCACCTCCCTCCCTGCCTGCTCAGCTCTGTTTGTCCCTGAATGCGGGAGATGCCATGGTGAGGGGAGCAAAGAAGACAAATCACGCTTAACGGGACAGTAGAGATTTAAATGAAAGGACTCAGTAATCCCAAGTATCATATTACCCGTGTATGTATCAGGAATGTGGAATTTGGAGAGTAAAAAGATTCTGATTTTTTCTTGTCCTTTTTTTTAGATCAGAATTAAGGTGGTGCAGAGGGGGTTTGAGGAGTGGGAAGGCTAAGGCAGCTTCTTGTCCTGCCCAGGCCCTGGGCCTGGGTGACTTGGGGTCAGAGGTGAGGTACGTGGAGCAATCATCCTGAGAGGCTCGGAGTAGCAGGTCCCTTGCTGGGCATCTCTGCAGCTAGGGTGTTAAACTCCCATCATTCCTCGCTCAACAGAATTTGCTTTATCTTTTATAGGGAGGGTGCTTTCCAAAAATATATACCCACTGTCACAATTATCTAACACTTTTTCATAGTTACAGAGAAGATTCAAACCCAACTTGTTCTTAACTTATGTGAGAGTACAGACCTGGCCCAACTCCCTCTCAGCTTCCAAGCCAAGAATAGAATATGTTAGTGTTGAATTAAGGAGTCACGGATCATCATTCTCTGATGATTAAGAATTCATCTTCCCTGTGCTAATGCTTCATTTCCCCCATGTGTAGCACAGAAGCAGAGAAATGTATTTAAAAGCTTATTATGAGTAATCTCATAAGCTTATTATGAGTACACTTATTCCAAGTAAGTGAAAGCAAATACATCTTTATATAGCGTCTAGATAAGCACGATGATGTTTTAAGAAGCACTTACTGAATGAAAAGTGTCCCAGTGATTACAGGCAAATGTCACTATCAATTTCACTGGATGGAATAAGTCAAGGCTTATTATGTTAATCACATCTGACATTTCTATCCAGAGTGTAATTGTTCATAAATGATAAGGCAAGTTTTCAAGTTTGTGAACCTCATTTACCCATTCAACTTGTTTCTTGCTGACCTTTTAGGGGGATGGTGGGGGTGGGGAGAAATGAAGGAAAGTGCGGGAGACCCTTGGGGCCTTTGGCTGTGGGGTGATCATAAGCCTACGCTTATATCCATCCACAATAAACAGTCAAAAATGAATCCTGAGCTGTCAGGCCCTGGAAGCACGGAAGGGGTCCGCGCTCAGACTCACGCATGAGGCTGAGGACAAAAGAGCCAAGAGGGAAGTTTGCTGTCCTTTCTGCTTACAACCCCCCCAGATGATGTGACATTGCAGCAGATGAGCGGACCCGTCACCATATCCTTGCATTGCATGTTAAAGAATAGCTAATCATTCTCCAACATTTTTTTTGTGCAAGAGTCAAAGGTAATAGTAATGTAATGACCTTGTGAATGTCACGGCTGTGCTTAGCCCTTCACACACACTATCTAATTCAATGTTTCTAAATACCATATGAGGGAGGTATGATGGACCACTGCTACAGACTGAATGTTTGTGTCTGTCCCAAATTCATATATTGCAACCTAATCCCCAAGGTGATGGTATGAGGAGGTGGGGCCTTTGAAAGGTGATTCCATTGTTAGGATAGAGCCCCCATAAATGGGATTATTGCCCTGATAAAAGAGACCCCAGAGAGCTCCTTTCCCACTTCCCTCATGCTGTCTATGAACCAGGTGCTGTTCTATGAACCAGAAAACTAGAAGGTGCTGTCTAGGAACCAGGAAACAGGCTCTCATCAGACCCTGAATCTGTTGGTGCCTTGATCTTGGACTTCCTAACCTCAAGAACTGTGAGAAATAAGTTTCTGCTGCTTATAAACCACGCAGCCTGTGGCAATTTGCTGTAGCAGCCCGAATGGATAAGACAACCCCTTTTTACAGATGAGAGGCCTTTGCATGTGTTATATAAACATGTAAGTGGGGAGCTGAAATCTTAAGGATATACACTCGCTTTGTTTTATTTATTTATTTATTTTTATTTGTTTTAAAGATTTTATTTATTTATTTGAGAGAAGTGTGAGCGAGAGAGCACAAGTGGGGGGGCGGGGGGGGAGGGGTAGAGGGAGAGGGAGAAGTAGGTTCCTGGCCAAGCAGGGAGCCTATTGTGGATCATGACCTGAGCTGAAGGCAGACACTTAACCGACTGAGCCACCCAGGCGCCCTGCTTTGTTTTATTTTCAATACCAACACAATACTTACTATATGCCAGGCAATCTTCTAAATGCTCGACTCAGGCTAACTTGTTTGCCCCTCATAACAACCCTGAGGCCGGTCACTCACCCAGGGAGCTGGAGCTGGGACCATAGCCCCTTGGCGGTTGGTTCCAGTCTGTGCTCCATACGCTATGCCATGCTGCTTCTCTGAGGATCAGCAGTGCAAGCTCACATCTCCCCCTGTGTACCTCTCCTTCCTAACCCTGATCACCTTGAGAGCCACGTGATCATTTGTTTTCTCCTTCACCACCCTGTGCACTCACAATGGTGAGGACTAGATCTTCTATACTCACCACCATCTTCAGGACCCAAAACAATACCTAGCACATTGTAGGCCCTGGAAGAGGGATGGCTGAATGCAAGGATCTATCTGTTCTATTCTTCTGTGATAATCATGCAGAACTGAGCTGACAACACAGTTTTATAATTAATCTCATTGGTTTGAAATTGATATATGCTAAATATATGAGACATTTCTAAAGCCTGAAAGAGTCTAAAAACTATGGTTTTGCAAAAGATATGGTTTTGCTTGAGATATCATCTATTAAAGATGGACTAGTTTCTGGGCAATCCGTTAAGCATTTGACATGCATTTTCTCATTTACTTCTTGTAACAACTCTATGATTTAGGTACGATTTTGTCTATTTTGTTTTTTTTCAATTTCAGATGCACTCCCACAACATTGTGTTAATCGTAATCTTAAATTCAGAATGCACTGTCATTGTTCCAGGCATGGCCTTTTTTCATTCATCTTTTATTCATTTATTCATATATTTCTGGAATAAAGTTGATACACAACATTATATCAGTTTCAGGTGTACAACATAGTGATTTAACAAGTTTATACATTACGTTTTGTTCACTACAAGTGGAGCTCCCATCCTTCACCATACAACATTATTACAATACCATTGACTCTATTTCCTATGCTGTGCATTTCGTTCTTGTGACTTACTCATTCCATAACTGGAAGGCTATACCTCCTGCTCCCCTTTGCCCATTTTGCCCATCCCTCCATCCCTTTCCCCTCTGGCAACCATCAGTTTGTTCTCTGTATTTGGGGATCTGACTCTGCTTTTTGTTTGTTTATTCATTTGTTTTGTGTGTGTGTGTGTTTTTTTTTTTTAGATTCCACTTATGACTGAACTTGGATGGTATTTGTCTTTCTCAGTCTGGCTTATTTTGTTTAGCATAATACCCTCAAGCATCTCCCATGTTCTCTCAAAACCTTTACTTACATTTTAAGTAATAAAATGAACTTGCCAATGAATTTCCCGCCCAACCCAAGAACAAGAACGTTAATAACTTACGTCCATCTCTGTGCTCCTCCCATCCCCTTCTCTTGCTCTCCCCACACATAACCACTCTCCAGAATTTTGTATTTCTTTTTATACTGTTTGCCTCATACTTTACTGCTGAGTTTTCATTATTTTTGGATTTTATAAAAAGAGTGGCACACTTTTCTTCACTCAGCATCGTATTCCTTACATTCATTGATGTTTTCATGAGGCGATGCCGTTCCTTTGCTTTCTCTGCTGTGTCTTTTTCCCGCCCATTCTTCTATTGAGGGGCATTGCAGTTGCTTTCTGGTTTTGTTTTGATGAAAGGCTGTCTCTGTTGGGTGTAATGCTGATTTTAAAGAGGAAAAAAACTGAGGCACAGAGAAGTTAAGAAACTTGCCCAAGGTCTCCCAATGAGTGGCTGAATCAGGATTTGAACCTAGATCTCCCCAGCTCTAAAACATGCGGTCTTTCAGCACTACATTACACAGCCATTATCGGTCTTCCCATGAGATAAAGATAATAGGAGGTAAAGAGCACATTTTCCTTCCTTATTTTACTGGTAGAAGGTTACCCCACCCTCTCTTTGTCTGTAGGAGAAGAAAACTTGTAAGTTGGGTTAATTAGCCATTCAAATAAAATCACCCTCTTGGATGCAGTAGCTATCCACTCCTTTCCATTTCAAAGTGATACTGTTGGGTACAATATTTTCTCAGAGACCACACACCCAAATACTTTGGCTTTGCACCTGTAATCTGCTTAGCTCTCGGTTTGGGACCTAAATTCCCTTTGCAATAGAATCAATTGTGTGTGCATGTGTGTGTGTGTATGTATTTTTAAATCAAGTGTTCTGGGCGCCTGGGTGGCTCGGTTGGTAAAGCAACTGCCTTTGGCTCGGGTCATGATCCTGGGGTCCTGGGATCGAGTCATACATCGGGCTTCCCCTGCTCTGCGGGGAGGCTGCTTCTCCCTCTGCCTCTGCCTGCCATTCTCCCTGCTTGTGCTCTCTCTCTCTCTCTGTCAAATAAATGAATAAAATCTTTTAAAAAAATAAATCAAGTGTTGTAAGGAGGAAATGATGAAAAAATTAAGAAATATGTTAGTTTCTACAGCCTGTTAAAATATTTCTAGAAGCAAGATAACTAAATTCACCTGTTCAGATTAAAAATAGATTTTACATGGAAAATAGCTCAGTAAAATAAAAGAAGCTCTGATCATATAAACTGTAGATCACAATTTTAAAACAGAAATGATTTCACTTATCTAGGAAGGAATTTTCCAAAAAAAAGCTTAGTTATTTAGAATTTAGAAAAGAATAGGAATGAATGCAATATGTGTTTGTATTTATAGTTTATTCTTTGGAAAAAAAGAGACATTTCTGTACTTCGGTGCTAAACAATGTAAACTCTGAGTTTAGGTAGATGTTAAATGTGGACCAGATTGAGGTCTGGTTTCTACGAGGTTATATCCTTCCACTCTTGACCTGCTCCCAAACTTCAGTGCCTCCTGTGTTCTCACCTGTTCTCCTTACAGCAGACTATTCTGGGGGCAGCCCACTTCTTCCATAGCTATTGCTTACGTCTGTTTCCAGCCTTCTGGGCATGTGGATTTGGGGCATGCAGATGTTTTCATTGCTGTTTAAAAATAGAAGACATGGGGCGCCTGGGTGGCTCAGTTGGTTAAGTGACTGCCTTCGGCTCAGGTCGTGATCCTGGAGTCCCGGGATCGAGTCCCGCATCGGGCTCCCTGCTCGGCAGGGAGTCTGCTTCTCCCTCTGACCCTCCCCCCTCTCATGCTCTCTGTCTCTCATTCTCTCTCTCTCAAATAAATAAATAAAATCTTTAAAAAAAAATAAATAAATAAAAATAGAAGACAAAAAAGACATTTAAAAGTCGTATAACAACTTCACCGAAAGTTTAGAAGATAGAGGGCATAAACTCTAACGTGCTCTCACCATCCCCATTCAGTGCTTGCCATTGTGGTTATTTCCTTTTCATCCTGGCCTGCCACACATCAGCTATGGTGGCAAAGAGAGCTAGTCTTCCTTTCCCTAGTCTGCAGGTCTTGGTTTGGATTTGCCCAGAAGCAGACCCTGAGAAATAGTAATTTCTGTGGGAAATGCAGGAAATGCTGGTTGGGTAGTGGGGAAGTACTATAGGGAGGGGAAACAGTCAATGAAAAGTGTACTTGGGAAGTGATAGAAGTGTATTCCCCAAGAAAATCTGGGGACATGGTGCAAAACACACACCTCAGAATAATTCTACTCTAGGGTGATGGAGCTGGGCCCTTTATACATCAACTCCCCACAGTCATTGTTTGAGGACTGCTGGTGGGGGGAGGGTGGAGAAGGGGAGCCAATTCTTCAGCTCTGGGTATGTCCCCAGGTGGGGGTGGTCAAGAAAGAGCCACCAGGTTCAGAGATGCTCAATCTGGCAGCTGGAACTTGGCTGGAAAGACTGAGAGCCCTGAGCGACAGGGGCGGACCCAGAGCATCTGCTATACTGCTCTGTTTCCTTAACATGAATTACAACACCAACACTTCTTGTTGCTACACAGCCTTTACATTGATGAGATGAGTTTCCGCATATTTCATAATGGAATCAGCATTTAACTCTCCCTCTAATATTGGATATGTGCATTGCTTCAAAATGGAATGAGTGGGTTGGCAGCAAGTAGCTAACTCATTTCAGTCTGAACTCTAAAAGCAGGGAGTATATGCCCAGGAATGGAAGTGTCATATGTTCTTAAAGATACTGGCAGATCTGGGACGCCTGGGTGGCTCAGTTGGTTGGGCGACTGCTTTTGGCTCGGGTCATGATCCTGGAGTCCCAGGATCGAGTCCCGCATCGGGCTCCCTGCTCAGCGGGGAGTCTCCTTCTCCCTCTGACCCTCCCCCCTCTCATGTGTGTGCTCTCTCTCTCTCAAATAAATAAATAAATAAAATCTTTAAAAAAAAAAAAGATACTGGAAGATCTCTCGGCAAACGAGCCAAGCAGAACATCTCAGACGAAGACACTGAAAATCATGACCAAGTAGCCTATGCAGGATGTGCTCCAAATCGGATGTGCTGTTATTTTAATTGACACTTAGGAGACTGGTGCACGTTCATGGAAGAGCTGTACTTTGTTCTTCAGAAGTGCTAGGATCTATACATTTTTGTATATCAGAACTTTGTACCAGGGCCATGATAGTTCAGAAGCATGGAGCTATCAAATAATTTCGTACCAAAAAGAAATAGTGAAACAAGAGCCCTGGATTTTGCCACGGTTAACTTCCAAGGAGCTGTGCCCCCCCGGGGGGCTTCATGCTTCTCTGCGCCTCACTTGCACATCAAGGTGTGTGGCAAACACAGTCTGCAGCTTCTCCAACCGGCCTTACTACCTTCCGTCTTTGTCCTTGCTGACACAGCTCAGATTTTCTGTAGCTGCCAGGGGAGGAATGCCTGTTCTCAGGGAAAGACCTCCTGTGACAACACCAGGGGACAGTCATGATCACTTTAAGTCACTTGCAGTCATTCCTTTTTCCTTAGCCACATACCCATGTTCCCAACTTCCTTTATAGGGAAGGCCAAGGTAAAATAATAATTCTTACACATTATGACACTTGCCATGGGCTACTCTTTAAGTACTTCATGTATACCTTAACTCACTTCATTCTCTCCACAACCCTGTGAGCTAAGTATATTATTATCACCCTATTTTACCAAGGATCAAAAATGTGCAGCAGAGAAATAAGTTTGCTCAGGTCACACCTAGTAAATGATGGAGCAAGAACCCTTATGCAGACTTGTCTGTCTTCACCATCTGTGCTCCTTTGTTACATGCAGAATACCCGGGCTTGTCTTTATGTAACCAGTAGTATATCAAAGCAGTACACCTGAATCAGCAAGGGTTGGCCTTGGCTCTCCTATACAGCCTTCCTCATCACCACTGATTCCAACAGAAGTTACCTCCTGGCTATGAACGATCAAAATTTGTAGTTTCCTCTTAAAGGTCCCATAATTAAATGCAAACATTAGTCAAAATCACATTACTGAAAGGTAGCTGGTAAGAATGCTCTTTCTCCTAGTCTTTGAAGGTCAAGCTGTGTAGGTTAGACTGCTTGCAAAATTGCCTCCCCTCCAGTTCTGCTCTGTGTCACACACACATGCATGTGCGTATACATACACACACCTTCTGTGGGCATCCATATATATGGTACTTCAGGATAGGCTCTCCTATGTGCTCATTCTTCAACATCCTATTTGAGGAAAACTTTCCTCACACCTCATGCCAACCTGCTCTCAATTCTTGAAGTCACTGACTTGTACTTTTTCTTCGGTTTTTCTGTTGACATTCTTTTTGGTCAGAGACACACTGTCATCTTTCATGCTAGAAGAAGAATGGATTCTTCTCATAGAGTCCTTATTTTGTTTTAGCAACCAGCTAACACCTCTTCCAATTCCACAGAGCCCTTAGGTCCAGCTTACCTTGACCCCAAACCCAAAATCGCAACTTCAGCCAGAGCTTCAAAGACGCCAGGCAGTAACTTCTTAACGCTTTTGGTTATCAGTGATTCAGTACTCTCCAGTGAGCTCTGCTCATCCTTCATTCCAGGTAATTATAACTATAGTAATGGGAAAAAATAACACGAGGTTTTGCCTGGAGAACCACTCCCAGTTCTCTTTGGGAAATCATATAGAATGAGAGTTTCCAAAGCACTGGTTATAGGAAAACATTGTCCCGGTTTTCAAATGGGTAAAGGCTGTATTACAGAAACTATAACACTTCAGTTGGACGTGACCATGAACATTCAGAAAAGGAAGCACCCTAAGAGTTGATATGAACTCACTAAGAACAAATCAGGCCAGGCTGAGCTTGTTTTCACTTTTGAGAGAGCTGGTAAATGAGAGAAGCAGATCTTAGCCTCAGCTCTAATACCCTGGTGTGTGACAATCAGTGGAAGGGGGTGGAGTAGGGTTATAATTTGCCCTCCAGGAATTATACATATATTCAATCTATATTAATCTGTTGCAGCCCCTTAAACTGTAAAAGAGAAAGCTACAAACTAAGCAACTGTTCCACTTAAATACTTAGAGGGCTGTTGTGTGGAGGAAGCATTAGGTTCCAGGGGGCAGAACTAGAATAAGTGTGTGCAGATCGCAAGGAGGCACTTCTGCACTCCATATAGGGAAAAACTAATGCTTAGAATGGAGTTTCTTAAATCTGAGTCGTATACAGACCTTCTGATAGAGAAAAAATACTCTTGCAAATCCCCAAGGTTTACAAACATTTTTTCTATGATGTTTCTTAATTATAGGCATACAGCTAGGTACAAAGTCCTTATGCTTACAGTTACGCAAATTTACAAATTAAAGGTACAAACTACATCTACAAATGTATAAATTAAATGCAAACAAAGCGATGGCAACAATATTTAAATAACCGTATTTCAACGTGACAGATTATTTTGTTTTGCTGAAACAAAATCACCATTCAGAACCTGACTATGGTATCAATGGCTTTGTCTTGGGCAGGTGCAGACCACCACATAAATTGTGATAACCCAAACCTAACATATTTCTTTTTTCTGAACCGCAGAGAAACCTTCATTTAGGAGGCATGCTGTGATGCACTTTCTTTCACTAAAACTGACACCATTTGTTGCCTGTTGAATCCAACACTGTTCTTTTCTCATTCATCCCAAACAATTAAAGTAGAACTACTCTCGTAGCCCATAAACAAAATAAGCACTGACAAATATATTCTGGTGGTCCTCAGATAAAAAGATTTCACTACATTTGTCAAAGCGCATAGAATGTACAACACAAAGAGTGAACCTTAATGTAAAGAATGAACTTTAATTAATAGCAATATATAGAGCGGTGCTTGGCTGGCTCAGTCAGTAGAGCACACGACTCTTGATCTTGGGGTCATGAGTTCGAGCCCCACATTGGATGTAGAGATTACTTAGATAAATAAATAAAAAAACTTTAAAAATGTAGCAAGAATTTATCGATATTGGCTCATCAATTGTAACAAAAGTACACATTAATATAAGTCATTAATAATAAGGAAATTAGAGGTACAGTGTTTAGGGGTATATGGGAACTGTATACTTTCCGCTCATTTTCTCTGTAAACCTGAAACTGCTCAAAAAACAAAAAGTCTAATTTTAAAAAAAGGGTCACCATAACATGCTTATGTATTAGTTCTTTCTAGTTCATTGTCCAAATGAAAAGACAAAATTTCTCAGTCTTGTATACAACTCTTAGACCTGCAGGAATATGTCTGTGTGTTGCAGATTCCCCACCATCGTTTAAGAAATGCTGAAATCAGGGGTTCAAGAATGGAATGGGGCATTCCGAAAAGTTGTTAGAGCTCTTTCCTCAAAGTGTTCCAGAAAATGTCTGGAGGGTCATCTTTCGGAGATGTCCTTCTGGGGAGTTTTGCTTTTGGTGGGAGGTCGGAAGACGTGATCTCCAATCCCAAGATTATATAATTCCAGTTTTTATGAAGTTTCACCCTGAATTAATTTGCTTTTGGTCCTACTTTTCACAGACTGCAGTGGCCTGATGCCAGAACCACAATGTACTTAAACTTGTAACTTTCTGTCTTTTTTTGAATTCCCACAACTCTGTCCAAAGAGTGACAATTTCATTTAGGCCAACCAATTGTCAATTTTTTGGTCCTGGGAAAGAATAACTAATAAATCCCACTTCATTCCAGGGAGCACAAATAGCATTCCTTCCCGATGGCCTATCACATTCCATTCTGAGCCAAGTACCATAGTTACAGTTCCATTTTTACATCTTTGGGCAGTCCATTTTCTAACTGTTCTCTTAGGCAAACCCTAGAAAACCTTTCTATTTCACTATTCCCTATGGAAAATATTTCCTTCCAGGAACCCGAGGCTAGGAGAGAATCTATAAAAGGACTCTTGTAATTGTAAACTTTTTTTTAAAACCACTTTTTATACTTTATTGCATTTACATGTGTACATCTTTGCTTAGTTTTAGCAAATGACACTGGCATGTTACATGTTGTAATATCATTGACATTAGTTTGTAAAATCCTTGTGCAAAGCATCAGTTGGGTCTAAAATACTGAATTGCTTCAGCTGGGGTAGAATTCCTAAATTGGGGTCTAATCGTTTTCTATTTGAAAGTAAGGAAGCTGGGTCCTATTCATAAACGTGGATACCTAAGGGAGGAGGAGACAGCCATGTGTTCTGATTCCAGTCTGTCCCCCTCTCTCTCCTGGGCAGCTCTTATCCCCTATCCCATTACATCAGACTTCTCACACTTTTGTCTTGGGACTTCCAGAAATGAAGGCTGGCTGAGAGACATGGCTTTTCAACTCCACCTACTGTCTGTTCCAAGAACTGCATTTAGGGTTTGTTTTGTTTTGTTTTTTAAGATTTATTTATTTGAGAGAGAGAGGGCAGGGGGAGGGGCAGAGGAAGAGGGAGGGAGAGAATCCCAAGCCGATTCCCCACTGGGCTCGATCCCACGACCCTGAGATCATGACCTGAGCCGAAATCAAGTGTGGGGCGCTCCACCCAGGCGCCTGTCCAAGAACTGCATTCGTATTTCAGACATCCCAGTCCCAAATCCAAGAGGGGAGATGGTTCTCCTAAGCAGAAAGAGGAAATGTATTGCAGTAGAAAGAAAGGATAAAATGGAAGAGCAAGTGAAAAATCACAGATTCTTGGGACGCCTGGGTGGCTCAGTTGGTTAAGAGTTGGCCTTTGGTCGGGCCGTGATCCCAGGGTCCTAAGATTGAGTCCCACCCACATCAGGCTCCTTGCTCAGCGGGGAGCCTGCTTCTCCCTTTGCCTGCCTCTCCCCCTGCTTGTGCTCTCTCTCTCTTTCTGACAAATAAATAAATAAAATCTTAAAAAAAAAAAGAAAAGAAAAGAAAATTCACAGATTCTGGGGAATAAGCCTGAAAAATAAGGCACAGAGGGAAACCTGTTTCTCTCTCTTTTGATATTTCCAAAAGGGAAGACTTATTTATACAAGATTACAACCAAACTCCAGTAGATTGAAGAGAGATGATGTTTTCCATGTAGTAATATAATCTACTAATTATTCTCAAGTTGAATTAATATTAGTCATCTGATAATATTTCTAGTAAAAGAGATATAAATATATTTCTTTTTGTAATTGTTATCCCAGTGTGTTCTCTGTTTGAAGGGTATTACAGAGTTAGTATCAATGCATTTTTGAACACGGTTAACAGTCTAAAAAGAGACAAAACATGCCTCCCTGGGGCGCCTGGGTGACTCAGTCAGTTAGACTTAGACGTCTGCTTTTGGCTCAGGTCATGTTGCTAAGGTAGGGCTCCCTGCTCAGTGGGGACCCTGCTTCTCCCTTTCCCTCTGCTCCTCACCTCTCCCCCCAACCCCCGCCCACCTGTGCTCTCTCTCTCACACACTCTCTCTCTTTCAAATAAATAAAACCTTAAAACAAAACAAAAAAAGCCTCCCTGATGTGTTGAAATTCTGCCTTTTTCTTTTTTTTCACTTCAGTGGTATTTTTTTTTTTTTTTTTAATACTTTCACCAGTTTCAGGAAAGGGTGGGTTGGAGTCAGGGGCTTCCTGAAACCTTTCAGAACAGAATTCTAATGAAGCAGTGTGTTTAGAGGGGCCCCCTGAGAATCGTGTTTTGGAACATACCGACCCCACGTGGTATTATCTTTGTCACATTTTACAGTTTTGTGTGAAATTTATTTTTAATCTTTAACAAAGCCTGCCCATGTTTATCTTATGTTATGAAAAAGTGTAATGGTTTAAAACAAAACTTTTTAAAATAATTAAATATACAATGAATGCTGAAACATAAAAGTCAGACAGAATGTTACCTTAACAAGAAAGAGCTTCCTAAGAATCAAAGGGTTGTTGTTTGTTTTATTTGCTAAAGACAAATAACAAGTACTTTCACTTTAAGGGATTCTGATGGCTCTGGAAGGAGGTGAGGAGAAGCTTGGATTCCCCACACCCCCCAAGACAAAGGCTTCCTACCCCTCGTATTCACAGAGCTGAATACTTATTGACACAAAAAACTATATACTTTGTGTTTAGAGTGGAATGCTGAGATTTGATTGAAGACAGCACATGGATCAAGCAAATGGCTTTCTTGAGCATGCTTTCAATCATATTTAAAATTATGGGAGAGAGAGAGAGAGAGAAGACACCTTGGGCTTGCCTTATTTTGTGTATGGGAAGTCAGTAATCAGGGCAGCACGGAGTGGGAATGAATTGCAGGGGCTGCTGTCTCATTGTATGTAAAAGCCTCGGAGTTCCATCCACTTTTCACGTTGAGCTGATTTCAGTGCTACCTTTGATAAAGAAGGGAAGATCTGGGCTTTTCAAGGAGAGCCTTTTTTCTCTAAGTACCAACAAATTTGGGGTTTCTTTAAGTCAGTGATTACTTAAGTCAGTTATGGGCTAACGTCTCAGAATAGGACAAGATGGAAATATATTCTCAGTTTAGTTTGTGGTGGTATGTAAGACATGAGTTTGAATAGTGGTGGTCCCTTTCTTTATGGGACCACTGTAATTAGCCAAAGCACCTTTGGATAGTGTAATATCTATCTGGTCCTCCCGCCATCTGCAGCTATCTTAGGGGCCCTACCAAGTGCTACAAAAATGCTGTTCAAAGAGAAACAGTGGTTCTTTTTCTTTATTTTTTATGTGTTGCCTGCAAACAGCTTCAAAATACGTTTGGTAATTTTTATGAAAGCTCTCAACAAGTATTTATTTTGCATGTGGCTAGATAGTGATTTCTGTGTTTTTATGGAAGTGTTGCTGAATTTTCCACGCAGTTAGCATAGTAAAATGGTTAAGAGCTTGAGCTCTAGAATTTGACACACCGATTCTGTCACTTACTTGGCAAGATCTGGGCAAGTCAATGGAGACCAGATTTGCTCATTCGCAAAATGGCAAGTAGTAATAGTATTTAACTTCAAAGGTTGTTGTGAGGATTGAACACAGGTAACGAAACAAGCTCAGCACAGGACCTGGCATTAAGCGGCAACTCTTCTTATGATAAGTACGGATATATGTCCAAGAACTTAAATCAGTTACAAAGAACATAATACATGTTCGGCAGTAGTTGAGGGAAGTCTAACACTACCTCTCTTTTAAACTTGGTTCCTTTCTGTGATAGTCTCATGGAATGATATGCAAGTTCTCAGCAGAATGCTCATCTGTAGGCAGTCCACAGGCTTGTGCTGTGAGGAGGAAGGTCACAAAGCAAGGAGAGTGACCCTGATAAATATAGACATGACAGAAGTCATGCTGAAAAGGATTTTGTTGAACCAATCATTCTTTAAATCTCTATGTGGGACTGGATTTAATTGCAGTGTGTGTGATAAATGATATACCATGACTTCAGGAAATCTTACAGAAAACAAACAAACAAAAAAACCTCTCATGGTTGGGAGTGCAGTAATGCAAATATTCCAAACACCAGGTACTCCCTAAATCATGGCTTTGGAATGCATTGAATCAACAGATTTACTTTGTTTTGCTTAGTATACTTTAATGGGAGGCAGGAGGGCAGAGTGGTGAAAAGAGGCAGCTCGACTGCTATTACTATTTTACAGATTATTTCACAATATTGTTATTAATAATTGCTTGTGATTGTTGATTGACATTTTATAATTATATACACATTAAAAGAGCTTCATATGTATTAGAGATGTATTAGAGATATGTATTAGGGATAATAAAAGTATGTATGTATTCATATGTATTAGAGATAATAAAAGTAAGTTTAAAAGTATCAAAGACATGAGGGCGCCTGGGTGGCTCAGTCGTTAAGTGTCTGCCTTTGGCTCAGGTCATGGTCCCACGGTCCTGGGATCGAGTCCCACATCGGGCTCCCTGCTTGGCAGGAAGCCTGCTTCTCCCTCTCCCACTCCCCCTGCTTGTGTTCCCTCTCTATGCCTCTGTCAAATAAATAAATAAAATAAAATAAAAAAGTATCAAAGACATGATAGAGGACTAGTTTTATAAGGAAGGATTCAGGAAATAAGACTAATTATTTTGAGTAGGCTAATTCTGTTATTTCAGGAGTCTAAGAGAGTTGTTTTGGTTTGCAGAAAGACTTGAGTTTGGATTATACCTATTGGATATATTTTACATACACTTTTTTTAATAAATAAAAGATTAATAATAAAAAGATTTTATTTCTTTATTTGAGAGAGAGAGAGAGAGAGAGAGAGCACGAGCAGGGGGAGGGGCTGAGGAAGAGGGAGAAGCAGGTTCCCTGCCGAGCCCAGAGCCCAACCTCCAGGCTCCATCCCAGGACCCTGAGATCTGACCTGAGCCAAAGTCAGAGGCTTAACTGACCAAGCCACCCAGGCGCCCCTCATATATGTTTTTATTTACTTTTCAATTGACTGAATAGGTGAGTTTTAAAAACCCTTTACTTCATCCACAGCATGATTAACATTAGTATTAGGACTGAGTCTACAATGTTTTTCCCAACGTTAATTTCATAGTTGTCTTCAGTTCTGGATGTGAAGAAGGTTAGACCTGAGGATGGCTGATTCTGAATGAACGTAGGCTCTGCTATAAGATGGCCCCATAATACCTCTACTGGAATGTTCTTTATAGCAACATCCTGATCTGCAAAATTGATAGTGAGTAGACAGTTGTAGCTTCAATCCCATAACTCTACCACAAAAATAGATTTTCAGATTCTTTTAATATGAGCGTTATCTAGATAAAACTATATCTAGGTCCTCTTTGACAAGTTACATGATTCAGTGCTTTGTTTCTATAAACTAAAGTTAGAAACTCAGAGTGACTCACTTTTCTTTTTTGTATGCATCTAAGTGTACAAGGAAATCGGACTGCTTCTGGTGTTGCTTTCTTTAAAAGAAAAAAAAGATCTGCTCCTTCTCAAGTATCCTTTTTAGGTCAGCAATTTTGAAGTGTAAGACTTATTGATATCCGAGCGGAAAGGGCTGATGCTCTGCTTTATCACGACTCTGTGAGTAGAGCTCTTCCATAGCTGAAGAAAGGAAAACATTTGTTGTACTAATACTGAATGTGCTTCCTGTGTAAAATAACCTTTAACTCTGTGGAGATCCCCCATTTTAATGATCAGGGACATAGTGGAAAGAGAAGGAAATCCAAACACCCCACTGCAGCCATTCTCCTCAACAGCAGGTCAAGCTGCAATCTTCCTCATGACAGAAATGGCTGCTGGCAGAATGTTCAACTAAGCTCCTGTTTCTCCTATTTTAAGATATGATGACTTTAATTGTTTAAAAATGTGTGTGACATTTTGACCCCGTAAGAAGGCTGGGCCACATCAATCAAGGATCATGAGGTAGATGGACCAGTGGAATCCTCTTACTCATGCATCTGTCATGGGGATTGCAGGAATCTGGTCAACTGTAGAATCAGCTTTTAAACCCCAAGCATGACTGCACGTTTCTTGATCTCCATCTGTCTGTTATAGAAACGCTACTGAGTCTGCATTGACTGCCCTGGCCATTGGAACAGTTCTGTTTATGCAGAAACTTAAAGTGGGATTTCCTACTCCGAATGAGGGGGAAATCCAGCAGTGTTCACCTAGGGAAACAAACTTCTCAAGTATATTTTCGTTTTAGAAACCCCCTGCAGGAGCCCAGCTCCTTAATTTCTGTGAAAGTATGTCTATGTGTTAGGGAAAGAAAGAGGTTAAAATATGAGTTCTGAGCTTCCCTGGTATGCTTGCACTATGCATCCCACTGCAGGACACAATCACATTCTGTCTCAGCAAACTCACCTTGAGAACTGCATCTAGTATTCCCAGAATGCAGTTAGCATTGGATGAACATGAGAGCTTCCCACAGGTCAACCAATGTCACATCTGCCTCCGAGCTCACTTGCAGATTGCTCCTTCTTAGAAAGATATGCCTACTTTCAAAAGACATCGGAACTGATTGGAAGAGAGAAGAAAAAGAGTAATGGGGACTGATTAATCTCCTTCCCACTCTGTATTTTCTCTGTCTTTCTCTCTCTATCCCACTCTCTCCTTCTCCTTCCCACTTACATGGGCAATCCCCTCAAGCCAGATCCTCCGATCCATCTTGATTTTCATCTGTTTTGTCTCCTAAGAATGAGTGATTGGTCTCTGAGTACAGATCAAACCTAATGACACAAGAGTTGTGTATTTCACATGCCTTAGATGGCATTACTGGGTTCTAAAACTCTAGAGAAGTCTGACATGGATTTATGGGATAGTGGAAAGAACACTACCTCGATCTTAGTAGGTGTTTGATAACTATTAACTTTGTTTGACATTTGATATTTCCTGATGGGTTAAACACTGGTTAGGAATCATGAGAGCCAGGCTCTGTCAGCATTCTGCTACTAATTTGATGTATAACCTTTGACAGTCTCCCATCCTCTCTGGGTTTACAATTTCCTGGCTTTCTAAAAAGGAATTGTACTTTCATGATTCTTGAAATGGGGCATTCATGCTCCCAGACAGAAGAGTTTAGGATTGTATCAGAGGATGTACATAGCCAGAAGAGAAATACCTTCCTAGAGTTATCAATTTCACTTGAGGGTAAAACCTGAAAGTTTTGTTTTCTGTTGTTATATGAAACCAAACAAGGATATATTAGGTACTCCTGAAATGTAAAGTGTGCCCAAATTTCATGCCTGCAGTCAAGTTTTGGGTCTTGACCACAGATTGCTTCTTATTCATATTCACTTTCTTCTGCTTTTAGAAGTTCTTCAGTGGAGAACTCTGAGAAGTCCTCTCAGGTGATAGGTACTCTCCCTTTTAGCTTCTGTTTCTTCTCCTAGTCTTAAAGTGTTATCTCTTTGAAGGATCTTCCTTGTGCCCTAGGCTTAGACTACCACTTACCTGCATCTATCCCTCTCATTTAGATGTCTCTTCTGGGCTCCAAAAGCCTGTATATCTAGTTGCCTACTTGGGATTTCCTTCTGGATATCTCAAACCCAACATGTCTAAGGCAGGACTCATGACTTTCCCCCCAAACCTGGTACCCTTCCAATGTCCCATATCTGAGTAAATGCTACTACCTCCATTAAATTGCACAAGCTGGAAAATTGTGTCATCCTTGACACCTGCTGATTTCCAACAACCGATCCATCACCCAAACTTGTAATTATTGACTTCTAAATAGCTCTCAAATCCATCTTCTCTCCATCTTCAAGCTACTCTCATCCCTTGTTTTAGCCTCATTACTCCACATCTATTGTGGCCCCCTGTGTAAGACCCTGCATTTTCCTGCCTGTACCCACCTGTAACAGCTTCATTTCCTGCTCTAGCCACACTGGCCTTCTCCTATTCGCTCATATACACCAGGCTACCTCTTCTCACTGTACCTTGCCTATGTCTATTTTCACTTTCTCCTTCCTTCACTCACTTAACTTCTACTCTTCAGACTCAAGAAGCCTTTTCTGACCTTGCTGACTAGTTCCAATCTCCTTTATTAGGACCACTTATTTCTCTTTTGTGGCACTTGCTGAAGCCATAATTTTTTGTTTATTTGATTATTTGATTGATAGGGCTTCCCTCTAAGGCTGAAATTCCATGAGGACAGGAATCATATCTGGCAGGCATTGTGACCCCATAAGCCATTAGTTATTTTAATAGTAGGCACTTTAATAAATAAATATTTGGTGAATGAATGAAGTAGTTATTCACTAGCAAAGGAATGGGAAGTATGGATAAATGCCACCAATAACAATGAGTTAATATACGCAGAAGAATTTTGGGATTCTAAAATGTTCAATTATTAAATTTTGTTTGGAGTGATTAGTTGGGATGTTATTTTTCAAACATCAAGTGCTGATTATTTGAAATATAATGTGCAGATATATAAAGACAAAATGCAAAAAAGCATTTGGAGTCAAGCACTTAGAGCTTTTAACAGAATCCAATCTTTTTTTTAAAGATTTTATTTATTTATTTGTTAGATAGAGAGGGAGGGTGTGCAAAAGCAGGGGGAGCATCAGGCAGAGGGAGAAGCAGGCTCCCTGCTGAGCAAGGAGGCCAATGTAAGACTCAATCCCAGGACCCTGGGATCATGACCTGAGCAGAAGGCAGACGCTTAACTGACGGAGCCACCCAGGAATCCCAGAATTTCCAATCTTTTAATTTTAATGGTTGCTATATCATTAAAACAAAAGAGCATTCAAACAAAAGAGTAGTTTTTATACATATCCATAAACCAGATTCTTCATTTCTTTTAACAATTAAAATTATTTTTCTGCACTTGCATGACTTTTGTCCAAACAAGACAAATATATTTTCACAGTGTTCCCCACTTAAAACAAATCTCCTTAAGAATTAATGGCATGACATGGGAATGCCAACAGCAGAAATAACTTTAAAATGATCGTCCTTTTACTTGTAAGACCTAAGATTTCTGTTTAAATGACAACATGAGTCACAACACTAAGTTTAAAAAGTAATCTCAATATATACAGATTTCCAAATAAATTTTCAATGGAAGGTGAAATCCTACAAGTTGTCTTTAATAAATGATTAATCTTTTCTTACTAGTCATTAATTAAGGCATACATATGCATAAAAATAAAACAGATTTCTTCAGGTACATGATACAAAATGAGCAGCAGTTATTTGAAAAACATTGAGCACTTACTCTGTTACAATGTTCTGTTTGCATTTCACAGGGAAAAATAAAGTATTATGTTTTAAGATTATTTTGGGGCCACAGACTATCTGACTAAAGAGTAGACATTAAGCAAAAAAGGCAATTATTTTTCTCCTATAACATGAAGTCTAGAGGTAGGCAATCTGTGTTCAGTGAGGTTATCAAGAACATGGGTTCCATTTCTCCATTCTTGTTTTTATCACCTCATGATCCCACAATTGCATTCAAAGAAAGTGGTGTTATAAGGGGGTAAGGATAGGCAAGGGTAAAATGTGACCATTTTAGAGTGGCCCTCCTGTTTTATCATAAAACTTACCACATGCCTCAAAAATTCAAGGCAGGAGAAATAAAAAGGCATTCATACCAAGACACACTGTGGTCAAATGCAGACAAAAAGAAAATCTTAAAGCAGCCAGGGAGAAAAATACAGATTACCCACAAGGGAAAAACAGACTTATGGTATACTTATCAACAGCAACAATGGATGCCAGAAGGCAGTGGAACAATATTTTCAAAATGCAGAGAGAAAATAATTGACAGGCTAGATTTCTATATCTAGCAAAACTATCTTTTATGAGGGCAAAATAAAAACATTTTCCAACAAACACAAAATGAAAGTTTACTATCACTCACCAGAGAAATTTCTACAGGATGTATTCCAGGATGAAGAAAACTCATCCCAGAAAGTAGGTCTTAGATCCAGAGCAGATAGCAAAGAAAATAATAAACACATGGGTAAATCTAGCCAATCACTGTGGTAAACAACGATAGTAATGTCTTAATTATAAGATTAAAAAATACATATACAACTAAAATGCTGGTAAAAATGGCATGTAAGTTGGGAAGAGATAATCAGGAATAAGGCATCAAAGGTCTGTACTTTGTTCAGGAGGGTAAAACACTAACTTCAAAACTTATTAAATTACACACTTTATTAGTTACATACTTTATTAAATTACACATACACATATGTACGTTAAAATTATAGAACACCTCATAAAATATTAAGAAACAAAGGTATAAACTCCAAGCTAATAAAGAGGAAAATAGATTAAGGAAAAAAAAAAAACATAAAACAATCCCCCCAAAAAGTCAAGAAGATAAAAAAAGAATATAGAAAAGGCAGAATAATAGAATGCATAAAGTAAAATGGTAGAAATGAAATTCAAATAATTAAAATAACAATAAGGGTGAGTGAGCCAACCTTTTTATCAGATTAGATAGAAAGCAAAATTTTGCTACATGTTGTTTACATGAGACATGTAAAACAAGTTCACAGAGGAGTGACAAGTAAAAGTAAACAACATTACTAAAGATAGAGGTTTATTACCTAAGGAAAGTCCAATTCATTAGAAAAACGTAAGCATTTCTAAACTCACATACTTCTAATAAGATAGCTTCAAAAAATGTCAAGCAAAAAATGACAAAACAAGAAAAAGAAATTGACAAATACACTATGATTGAGGTAGACTTGAACGAATCCTTGCCAGAAATTGACAAGATAAAAATATCAGTAATAATAGGGATGATTTGACCATCACAATAAACAAACCAGGTCTAATAAACATATATAGATGCCTGTACCCAATAAATGGAGAATACACTTTCTGTTCCCAGGAACAGTTATAATTGACAATGTACTAGCCTAGAAAGTAAGTCTCAACAAAGGCCAAAAAATCACTATCATATAGAACACATTCTCTGACCACAATGCAATAACAAAAAATAACCCAAAAAACTTGGAAATTTAAAAGTATAATTCTAAACTGTTCATGGGTTAAAAAAGAAAGCAAAAGGAAATAAGAAAATTAGAACCAACAATAACAATTCTATAGGAAAGCTTGTGAGATACAGCTAAAGTGGTAGATGGAGGAAGTGATAGCCTTATAATACATTAATAAAAAAGTTGAGATTATAAAAAGAACAAAAAATCTAAATAGAATAGAATAAAGGAAATAATAAAAAGAGCAAAAATTAATGAAATAAAACATTCAGTAGAAAGGATAACAATGAAAATGTGGATTCATTGAAAAGAAATTAATAAAACTGGCAAACCCTTAGCAAACTGATGAAGAAAGAGAACAGATACAATTTTAAGAAAAAGGAAATCATAAATACAACAGCAATTACAAAGATAAAATATTACAAGCAATTTTTAAATAAATTTAAAAACAAGTAAAATAGGCAAATTTCTGAAAATACAAATTTACAAAACTGACTTAAGAAATTTAAAATTGTAAATAAACCTGATATTTAGCTTGTATGCAATTGTAAACTATTCTGTTTGCTTAGGGCCAGGGTCAATTCTGATTGATTAGTGTGACCATTCAAATTGATTGCTAAATAATTTGATTACCACCCAGCCCATAACCATTAATAAAAATTTTCCCACAAAGAAAACACCAGGTCCAGGAAGTTTTATAAGCAAATTTACCAAGATTCAAGAAAGAGATAATTCCAATTGTAAACTCCTTTAGGGTGTATAAAAGGATGAACATCCCCTAACTGACTTATGAGGCCAGTATAACTTTATACACAAAACCAGACAAGAAAAAATTATAATCCAACTTCACTCTTCATTATGGATGCAAAAATCTTCAACATAATATAAGCAACTGTATCAAGTGATATATATACAAATATAATGACCAATTGAGTCTACTCCAGGAGTAGAAGATTGTTGTACCATTAGAGGGACGCCTGGGTGGCTCGGTCGTTTAAGGATCTGACTTCGGCTCATGTCATGATCCCAGGGTCCTGGGATGGAGTCCCACATTGGGCTCCCTGATCAGCGGGGAGTCTGCTTCTCCCTCCGCCCTTTACCCTACTCATGCTCTCTCTCTCTCTCTCTCTCTCTCTGTCTCTCTCTCTCAAATAAATAAAATCTTAAAAAAAAAAAGATTGTTGCACCATTAGAGATTTATTAACACAATTTACTCCATTAATAGATTAAAAGAGAAAAATCATATGGTCATTTCAAAAGAGGCAGAAAAACATTCAAAAAAATCTCACAAGCCATTTATAATAAAAACAAGCAAAAAACTTGTAACCAAAAAGGAATAGAAAAGAACATCCTTAGCCTACCTAATAAAGGGTATCTGCAAAACATCTCCAGCAAATATAATACTTGACAGTAAAAATGTTTAAGGCATTTCCTTTAAAAATAAAGACTAAGACAAGGAAATAAACTATTATAATTCCCAATTACTTTATGCTGGTGTTTTAGCCATTGCAGAGCATCAAGAAAAATAGCAAAGGAGTATTAGAATTGGAGAGGAAGAGACTATTTTGTCATTATTTACAAATTAAATAATTGTGTAAAACTCAAAGAATCTACCACAAATTATAATAAAAAATTTATCAAGATTACTAGATCTAGGATCAATAAATGAAAGTTAATGGCATTTCTATATACCAGTAAAAAGCAGTTAAAATTTTTAATTTTAAAGGATACCAGTTACAATAGCACAAAATAAGGTATCTATTAATAAATCCAACAAAAATATTTAAGAAACTTCATGTCGAATATTATAAATATTTACTGAATCAAGAAAAAGATAGGCAGACCCACTATCACCATTATGTATTCAACATTATTTTGAAGGTTGTAGCAAGGAAAGGAAATAATATAAATTTGGTAAAGAAGAAATTATCTTTTTGTTGATAATATGATTACATATTTATAACCCCCAAGATATGCTTTCAAAAAGGGCCTACTAGAATTAACAAGATAATTGAGTAATGTAGCTGGAAACAAGATAAATATAATACAGAGACACATATACATATATAAACATACATAGAGATGTGTGTGCACATTGTTCTCTATATGGTAGAAGCTCTCTTAATTCACTTCTACACAACTGCAGGATTTACACAAGTTCTCAATTTCATCTGTAGAACTTACAAACTATTACCTATGGCAGGCTAAATGCCCTTACCTTGTGAGATAACCATGTGTTCCACTTCACCAGTTGAGTTGTATGCTTACTAATATCCAGTTGTGCATTCTCCTAAACTTTTTTTATGACAGGTGTACTGCTATTAAAACTAAGTAATTTAAATAAGTATTACTGAATCCAATAAACAATAATGTGAAAAGAATGAATTGTTTTTATGAAAACTGTTAGTTGTCTGCTTTAGAAAGATTCAAGGGGCGCCTGGGTGGCACAGTCAGTTAAGCGTCCAACTCTTGGTTTCGGCTCAGGTCCTGATCTCGGGGACGTGAGATCAAGCCCCACATCATGCTCTGTGCTCAGCACGGAGTCCTGCTTAAGACTCTCTCTTCCTTTCCCTCTCCCTCTCCTACCCCACCCTGTACTCTCTCTTTAAAAAATTGTTTAGAAAGATTCAATAAAGGCAAGTTACAATGCTGTTGGTTTCGGTGTGACAATTATGAAACAGGAGGAGGAAGTTGTAAGATTCTACATTTACATTTTACTGCAAGTATAGTTCTTGACCCATGGTAGAGAAATGTAAACTGCAAATTGTTTAGGATGCATTATGAATGTGGTTTATGCAAGAAAGATATCATGGTACTCCAAATCAGTGGACCCATACTTAAAGAAAAGGACTTTGTCCTATATAACAATATGCATAAATGAATATATATGAAATATGAAATGAATATATATATGAATACACACATATGTTTGTTAAAATATTTAAAATATGTATGCTGTATTAGTCAGGATAGGCTAGGTTATGCTGTAGTAAACCCAAGAAGAACCCCACCACCCCCCAAAAAACCCTTAAATCTCAGTGATTTAAAACCACAAAGAGGGCGCCTGGGTGGCTCAGTCGTTAAGCGTCTGCCTTCGGCTCAGGTCATGATCCCAGGGTCCTGGGATCGAGTCCCACATCAGGCTCCCTGCTCGGCGGGAAGCCTGCTTCTCCCTCTCCCACTCCCCCTGCTTGTGTTCCTGCTCTCGCTGTCTCTCTCTCTGTCAAATAAATAAATAAAATCTTTAAAAAAAATAAAAAATAAAAATAAATAAATAAAACCACAAAGACCCTTCACCTGGATAGCATCCAGGGCAACTATCTTCTCCATTAAGGCCCAGCATTCTAACTACTTTGGTCTTTTGACACTTCCATATCAACACATACCTCCATAATCACCAAGACAGGGAAGATATTATGAAGAATCATGCTCCAACTCCTCAATGCTTCCATGCAGAAGTGACAAATATCACTTCCACTCACATTTTCATTGGTCAGGATTAGTCACACAGCTATATCTAATTTTAAGAGGTAAGAAAGTATAATCTTTTTTTTTTTTTAAGATTTTATTTATTTATCAGAGAGACAGCGAGAGAGGGAGAAGCAAACTTCCCGCGGAGCAGGGAGCCCGATGCGGGGCTAGATCCCAGGACCCTGGGATCATGACCTGAGCCAAAGGCAGACGCTTAGCGACTGAGCCACCCAGGCACCCTAAAAGTATAATCTTCTTACACATTTAGAAGTAGAGAGGAAATGGATATGGTTGAACAGTGATGTCTATCACACACATATTATTTTCTAAGATTTCTCAATCTTAAAAACAAAACACTGTGACAGTTTGTATTACTGATCAAAATATTTGTTGTCCTTCCTGTTGGAAGATCATTTCAATCCCACTGGCACTGTGACTTGAAGGGCCCTTTCCTGTAAAATGATTATGGATCTCTTGACATTTCAATATCAGATATGAACATATGTCTTGCTTTGGCTTATGAAATATGAGGGTAGGGGATGTGGGACACTTCTTTGTAGAAGCTTTAAGAGCCATAAGATGCTCTACCTTGATTTCCTTCCCTCTACTACAAAGCTGCAATGTGCTTAGCAGTTACTCCGTTAGCCTGGGTCCCACAGTGAAGATGGTGTGAAGCTGAGCTGCTGTCAGCTTGTGATGGACATGCAATATGAGCAGATTGTCAACACAAACCACTGAGACCTTCGGGTTCGCACTGCAACATAATTTACCCTAACCCGACTAAAATGCACACCATCTTTATGGCACCGGTAAGAATGCTGATAGGAATAGCCAGATAGGAATAAAAATGAAAGACATATATTCCATTTGTACTAGTGATAAAAGTACAGAATACTTAAGGCTAAATTTGACAAGACAGGTTTAAGACATATGAAGAAAATTATAAAATATTACTGAAGGATATATAGCATGTGACTCTTCCCAAAATCAATGTATAAATGTTATGCAATCCCAATCATAATCCTAATGGTTTCTTTTTAATTTGATAAAAGCATTTTAAAGTTCATGTGGACTATTAGAATTGACCTATAATGTTGCTGCCAAGATTAAATGGGCTAAAATATGTAAAGTGCTTAGGACAGTATTTGGCACATACAGGCACAATAAACGTTAGCTAGTTTTGCTGTTTGCAAAACTATTTAGATCATTAGAGTGGAGAGTCTCAAAATGTATCTTAGTGTAAACAGGATTTTAATATGCCTTTGGAGGAAAATAAAATTAGACTCCTCTCAATCTATATTGAAAAGTAAGTTCCATATGAACTAAAAACAGAGTATGAGAAATAGTATTTTAGAATAAAATTTGAGAATAAAGTCATATACTAGGGGTTAGGGAAATGTTTTCAACTGAAACAGTTAGCCAGGAAGTTATAAAGGAAAAGAGACATTTATTTAAAAATGTATGGGGTGCCTGGGTAGAGTAGTCCATTAAGCATCCAACTCTTGGTTTTGGCTCAGGTCCTGATCTCAGTGTTGTGAGACTGAGCCCCCATTGGGCTCTAAGCTCAGCAGAGTCTGCTTGAGATTCTCTCTCTCCCCCTCTCTTGGCCCCTCTCACTTGTGCTTGTGCACACGCTCTCTCTCAAATAAATAAATCTTTAAAAAAAGAGTATAGGAGCACCTGGGTGGCACAGTCGTTAAGCGTGTGCCTTCATCTCAGGTCATGGTCCCACGGTCCTGGGATCGAGCCCTGCATCAGACTCCCTGCTCGGCGGGAAGCCTGCTTCTCCCTCTCCCTCTCCCCCTGCTTGTGTTGCCCCTCTCGCAGTCTCTCTCTCTGTGAAATAAATAAATAAAATCTTTAAAAAAATAAATGAATAAATAAAAAGAGAGTATAGCTGGAAGATGCCAAAAGAAAAATATTAGAGATTATGAAAAATATCTGTGATGCATAAGACAAAGGTTAACATTTATAGTATATGAGCACCTACAAATTTATAGGAAGATGAAAAACTCCATAGAAAAATGAGAAAAGGATGTGTGAATAGGCATTTCCAGGAAAGCAAATCTAAACAATAAACAAATATGAAAAACTGCTTTATCTTACCAGTAATCAGGAAGAATCACACTGAAGTAACAATAAGCCATCACTTCTCACTCATCAGATCAAAAAAAAAATTAATTGTTGACAGAAATGTGCATTTACACATTCTTAATCACTTTTTACATCTATTTAAGAAAAGGATGTCTCAGAACAATCCTTTAATAAATACAGTGGTAAAGGAAGAAATTATTTTATGTTACAATTAGTCACATAAAAACTACACTATTTTGTAATTTCAGGTTCTCATGGAATGTATTTTGACAAGACTTTGACTTCTGTTGCTCTTTGTATCTTCCACACTGTAGGTCCCTCTCAGCTCCGAAGAATTTTGCAACTACTTTTGGTCACTGGACAGTCTTTTTTGTTGTTTTGTTTTGTTTTTTAATTTTAATTCCACTTAGTTAACATACAGTGTTATATTCATCTTAGGTGTACAATCTAGTAATTCAACACTTCTATACATCACCCTATGCTCATCATGACAAGTACACTCCTTAAACCCCATCACCTATTTAACCCATCCCTCCATCCCCTGGACAATGTTTTTTTGACTTCATTATCTTTTTGGATCTGTGACTTGCATGATTCTTCACCTAGTTTCTCACAGGTACTTTCCTACTTAACTCCTTACTCCTCCCCTACCACATTCTGGAATTTCTCAGCAGGGTGCTAGGGCCATGGCAGTCTTAATACTTACTGTAGGAAATAAATTAGACTCGGTGCTAACTGTGCCCTGGAGCTAATTTCACCCAGTCTCGACCACCAGACCTTTGAAACATGCAGCCATTGTTCCTTGAGTCTACTGACTGTGATGATGATGTGGAGAATGGATTAGGGAACAGGTGAGCAAGGAGAGGCAGGCAGGCCAGCTGAAAGGCTATTACAATGTACCTAATCAAAGATGAGAGCTACAAAAGGATACAATCAGCTCCAACAAAGATGGTGAATGGAGTGTACAGTCTAACAAGGAGAGGCACATGTGAAAAGAAGAAGGGCAACAATGTATTACAGATGCTGTGATACGATTTCTGTATGTATATGCAATGGGGCACCAATCTAGCCTCCCTGGAAGGGGGAAAGCAGGACGGTAGAGCAAGCCAGGAAAGGCTTCATTAGAGGAAGTGATGCTTGCCCTGAGACACTGCAACAGAGCCTTCTGGGAAAAAGGGGAAGATAGGAGTAAAAGTACAGGGCATGAAATTCACAACATTTTCAAAGAATTCCAAGTAATTTAATATGACCAGGGTAAAGGATTTAAGAATGAGATGAGGTTGGCAGTCAGATCACAAAAGTCCTGTTTGACACTCTAAAGAGTCTGGAATTAATCCTGTAGGGTGGGCAACAAGGAGCTATTGAAGGGCTTTAAGTAGTAGATTTGAATTTTAGGGGACAAAACATCTTTGGCAGCACTATGGAAGATGGTTTGGAGTAAGGCAGGGAGCTCTTCCTAATGACCCAAGCATCAGGCAATTATTCTGTTAACCATGATACCCTATTTGTCAGGCAATTTCACTGAGGTATTTGAGAAATAATACTTTTCTTTCTTGCTGATGTAAAAACACCTAACTAGAACAATAAACAAACAGGTCTTTTTTTTTTTCTATACTCTATTGTGCAAACTTAGTTGTACACTCTAATTTAATAAATGGAGTGAGGCTGAACAGCCTTTGGCATTAATCCCAGATACTAAAACAGTGAGAAAACAACAAAACAGGGAACATAATATCTATCCATAAATCCAATTGTATGGTTAGGGTTATGGAGCACTTTAAGAGTTATGATTTCCCTGGCAAAGTATCAAAAAAACATACCTTTGAAAATTATTCGGAACAGCCATTTGGCATCCTACCATGCTGACAGAATGAAAAATGTCAAGTAAATAGCCTACGTGTAATTCACCATTCTTGAAGAAGTAAAGGAAGGATGTTTTCTAAGGCTTCAGAATGACATATTTTATTAAATAAAAACATGGTCATGAAAAAAGCCAAGCAAAAACTTCCCAACTCACTTAGAAAACAGAGTCAATCTATTTTTTTAAGAAATAGATATATTCTGTCATATAAAAGAATATCTGAGAGCCAATCTGTTCCCAGTGGTTCTTTCTGCTCTGATTTCATTCTTTTTGCCCTTTGGTGTTTTCTAATTTTCTACAATGAGCATGCATTGCTCCCATAAGGAAAAACAAAAAAACTCAAATAGACTAACCATACAATCAGAATGACTCAGGCTGTCTTTCTCAGCTTTTAGATTCTAAATTCTGAAAAAGATTAGTGTAAACTGCTTTTGAGGTAACCTCCTAGTATGCTTTGAACATAGGCAAATTTTCTCTCCTCCAGTTTTTAACGGTCTTCAAGGAACAAAATTTTGAATTTTCAAAAATATAAAAGCTTCCCCTCAATTATTCATGCCACTGGAGGAGAAGATTGACCCTAGTATTCAAAAACAGCATCTGAATCGAAAATATCAGGTGTACATGCATATTTTATTTGGTTCTATATGCAACTATACGTTTTTGGCAGATCTGCCTTCTGAATTAAATTTTTCTTTAGCTAGTATTAACGTGACTCTATGCTTCTACACGTGGGCTGGTAAATGAAGGGTAATAGAAACGGGGCTAGCACTTAAACTTTGTTGCAAATAATCTACAACTCCACAGATTAGAATAAAGACTCTTTATGATGAAAGTATAAACCACTTTTTCAAAAGCATAGACCTGAAATAAGGCTACAAAAGCAGGGAACATGGAATGCTAACCTCTGCTGTGTCTGATGCAATGCAGATGTAAAATAGTAAAATAAAACACCTGGATTCAAGAGTCCACTTTATCACTTATTTTCAATACCCAGCTTTTCATATTCAGAGGACACTCTTTTAAAAGCAGCTCCATCTGAAATCATAGTCAGCAAGTATTTCAGAAGAAATATGAAACACTCATCTCTTAGGGTTAAGGAAAAGGGTCTGTCAAATAAACTGGGTGTAAAGTATTTCTCCATCCCTTAACACTTATGAAGGGACTTGCAAAGAGAGTTGTGTAAATACCATTTATCTGAAATTAAGCACTTTGAACCTTCCCCAACCCTACAAGAATTTAGATCATTTAAAGAAGAGTTGGGTGTACTATTTATAATTTATAGATTCTATTCAGGTCCTCTGAGCCATAGTAACTTTCTTATTAGTTGAGATTTGTACCACCCCTTCACAAAAACTCCCTCCCCAACCTCATAGGGGAACACAATATCTGAAACTTACACAGCCATACAATGTTTTAGTTAATAGGTACCTTAGGGAGAATATGATTTACAGAGTTTTTACACTAATTATTTCTCCCTCCCATCTTTCTAAAAAAATGGAGCTCTCATGCTTCTCCTATGCTAAACTCTGAGGGAAAACCATTGCCACCAACCCTTGTCGCCAGACCCTCTCCAAATCCCCCCATTCTGCTTTCAGAGCTCAAAAGAATCCATCTGGCTAAGAACTGTCAGAGACAGGGAGGAAAAAAGACCAAGCAGGATTGGCCAGACTTTGTAGCTGGGGAGGGGAGGGGAAGGCTGGGCACGTTGTGCGCGCACGCATGCGCGCACACACACATCTGTGGCTCTTAAAGTGAGTGATGTCAGAATTGTAGACTTTTTGGTGAGGTGCCAGTTTTTGTTGAGTCTAGCCCTGGAGATAAGGAGACAAAGGAGATAATTGGAACCAGATAAGGATTTAGGGCCTTAGCTTATAGTGCTGAGCTTTAAGGTTGGGCACCAGGCCCAGGGAAGTGCTTCTGGAAACTTCTTCAAATAAGTTTTCTTGGATCACCCATGTCCACCTCCACCTATTTCCCAACCATATTAGCCTAGTGTTGTCTATTAGCCACAACTATCCATTCATCTGTTCTTTCCCACACTTTTCATTCAACAAACATTTACTGGTGCTTTCTGTGTGCCAGATACAGATACAGTAATGTGTAAGGCATAGCCCCTGACTGCAGAAGCTTGTTGAAAAGAAATAGATGTGGAAATAGATCAACACAACTAAGTGCTAAAGGTTATGCTAGTGTATCGGTCACATCAACTGCATAAAGGAGAGAGCCTTGACTTCTCTACCCCCTGTACTCCTCTGGTACCATTAAATGCTCAGCCCCTGAACCTGCTACTCACTGGTCTTCCTTCCACAAAGCCTGCTACTAAGCCCCTTGGAACATTCAACTAGACCTCCCTAGTTTATTGCAACTAGATTTCCCAGTATTTTTAAATTTGTCACAAGTTCTCTTCCCACATCTTAGCCCTAACTGAAACCTATCTTTCTCATAAACGATGCCACTTTCCTCAAAAGCCTGTCCAGTGATGTCTACTCCTTCTCCCACTTTCCCTAACTCACAGAGTAAGAAAAATGTCAACCCAACTTCTTGCTCCCCACTTTACTGCTTGATCATTTGTCACTCAACTACCTTTTCTTTGAAATGCATGCATTTGTGGGGCGCCTGGGTGGCTGGATCAGTTAAGCATCTGCCTTCTGTCTTGGCTCAGGTCATGATCCCAGGGTCCTGGGATCAAGCCCCCACATTGGGCTCCCTGCTCAGTGGGGAGTCTGCTTCTCCCTCTCTCTCTTCCCCTGCTCAGGCTCTCTCTCTCAATAAATAAATAAAATCTTTAAAAAAAATGAAATGCATACATTTGCTTTACACCATCCTTTCTTTACTTTTGAAGGGATGAGGACTCAACCAATCCATGGGCATTTTTTTTTTTTTTTTTCCCATGGGCATTTTTCAACTCAGCATGCTTTTACACCAACCCGAGCTGTTGCCTGGCTATCTTCATTCACCTGCTCTCACCCATGTTTCAACAGCAGCCTGCATTCTAGATGGGTTTCTGCTGCTATGTTCAACAACATGCATTCAACAAATATTTTTGCCAGAAAAGCTTAAGAGTAAAGTCAAGGAAGACAACAAAAAGTAAAGTAAAATAGAGTACTTGTGCTACAACGCACATGAGCCTGTTTCTTATGTAAAATGTGGATAATAGTAGTACCTACCTCATAGAGTAATTGAAGATTAACTGAAACAAAAAGAACTAAGAACAGGGCCCGACATATAGCAGATGTCTATCCTCCAAACCATATTACATAAAGCCTAAGCGAACATATTAAACCATTCTAATATCCAATCTAACTTAATTCTTTAAACTACTTTAGCACACTCAACACTGACTTGTATTAGTTAATGCTGTAACAAACCTTTTTAGAAGGATATAAATATGGGTGTGTGTATATGGCTCAAAATAAGGCAATTTTTCTCCTTGCTCTTCTACTGAAATTACCTTCACAATCAGTCACCAAAGATCTATTTTTGAGACTTCATGGTCTTTTAAAAGCTATCTTAAAACTACTTTCTAACCTTTCTTTTGAACTACTTTTCAACCGCTCAACACTTTCTTCCCCTTTGGATTCTATGATAGCACTTTGATTGATTTTTCTTCTGATTCTCTGACCATCTCTTTTTTGTCTCCCCAGCAGGCTCTCTTTCCAATGGTTGCCTCATGAATTCTAGTATTTCTTAAGGTCCATCACTACTTTTCACTGCTTCTCAAAGTCTCTGCAATGTGCTGTGATACCTTTCTACCCTTATCTCTTCTGTGGACTACTGCAACACTCTAAATGGTATCTTGGTTCCTAGTTTCTCCCAATTCCAGTATATTCTTCATGCTGCCACCAGAATAATTTTTTTTAACGTCAAATGTTTGTGAAAAGACCTCCATTATTGCCTATTTTCTCCAAAAAAAGAAAAGGAAAAAAGGGGGGAAAAAAAAAAAGCCCCAAGCCTCAGCACACCATACGGGCCCTTTATTTTACCCCCAACCAATCCTTCCAATCTCATTTCATCTTGTTCCATCTACTCCCCCAGAACTCCAAACACGTGGAAATCCTCATTGTTCATATTACAACATGCCTTTTTGCAAATCTCTGCCTTTCCACATTTCCTCTTCCTCAAAAGCCTATTTTCCCTGTTCCCAACCACTTCCTGATCCAACTCCTTTCTCTATTAAGCATTTACCACATTTATTTACCATGTCTATTCCCCCAAGAAAATAAAAGCATCTCAAGTATAGGGAAATGGCTTTTTCTTCTCTTTAGCTCCAGAATCCTATGCTCAACAAAAACTTAATAACTAAATTGTGAGGAATCAACAACATTAAAATGATTTCTTTTTAAGAGTTGCAGTTTTAAAATTTCTCCTCAGGTGGACTGAGTGAAAGGAATAAGATGCAAATGAAACATTCAAACTCAAATCTCAAGGTAGATATGGAGAGACAGAAGATAAGGACAGCAGTGCAGAATATTCAAAATCTGGACTATCCTGGAACTTCAAGGTTGTAGGACCAGGGCTGTAGATATACAGAACATGTCTGACCTTATCGCCTCCCTCCTCAGAAATCCTTCAATGGCTGTTTAAAGTTAAAGCCTCATTCTTAATTGGCACAGAGGCCTCCATAATAAACTTGCCTCCATCTACTTAGCCTCATCTCCCACTACTCTCTTCCGTACTTTCTGAACTTCAGCCACACAGACCTCCTTTCCCATTTTTTTACCTAAGCAAATGCCAGTAATGTTCTTTCATATATTCTCCTACCTCAAACGAGTTCATTCTATCCCTTCACTATCAGCCCAAGGATTCCTTAAGTTACCTCCATTATACAGTGACAAGAGTATGAGTCCATTTTATCACATTATATTTGGAAGACAACACAGTATAACGTTATGACAATGGATTATGGGTTCTTCGGCATATTTAACTTTTGTCTTGCTTTCCTTGACCGTAAAATTGAGACAACAGTAGTACCTACTACATAAGATGATTGAAGGGATTAACGGAGATAGTTCATGTAAAGCACTTACAATTGTGTTGCTATAAATAGAAGGCCAATCTATGTAATTATCAACCGTACTTCATTCGATATCACCCTTCCCCGCACCCCCGACGGTTCCGCTGCTCCTCTAGCCCAGGAACCGCATCAGCCTGATTCATTTCTGTATTCTTAGCCTCGGCACAGGATTCTGAACATAGCAGGCCTTCGACATATGATTTGTAAAAATAAACTGGCAAAGCCTCGTGTTCTACTTTTGCCTTACTAGCTGAAAGACTGCAAATTATTCATCCCACCTATGCTTAGTTTACCCTCACGAAAAATGTAGTATCTACTTCAGCGAGCTTTTGTATTAAATAAGGGGATGCATCTACCAAAGCACACTGCACATCTTCAAATACTGTACCAACGGTAGATGTTTATTATTAATCAAGCGGAGGTCCGCGTCTTCCCTCCTCTCCGGCACGTCTCGTCCCGAACCCGCCCTCCTCGCAGCCCACACCCTTACTGCGCCCTTGGCCCCGGGTCCCTCGGGACTTCAAGCGTGGGAGCCCCGGCCCCGCGCGGCTCCCTCCCGGCGCCCCGCGCCCTCCTTCCTTCCTCGCCCGGACGGACGCACTTCCGGCGGATGTGGGGGGGCAACCCCGGAAACGGAAGTGAGCGGCGGGGCCGGCTGACGGTAACGGGGCTGAGAGGCTGTTCACAGAGCAAGTGAAGATGGTGAGTGAGACCCTGAGCGACCCGAGTTCCCGGCGGGCTCGGGACCCTGGCCCGGCAGGAATGGTCCGCCTCCCCCTAGCTCGTCCCGGGGTGGCGGCGGCGGCGGGAGGATGAGGCCGGCCTCGGGCGCCATGATCTGTCGAGTCACGGGGTTGGGGGTTTCGTGGCTGTCGTCCGGGATGGGCTCCAGCGCGGGTCCCGCGAGCAGCGCTTCGGCTTTATTCCCTTCACTTGTTTCTCTCGATTTGCGCCCACTCAACCCCAAGTCCCCGAGCACGCCCCGGCCCCTTCCCCGTAGTTGGCGCCGAGCTGGCAAGGACAAATCCGAAAGTGTAGCGTTGTTCCGTGGTGTGTGGTGCGGTTCAGCCAACTACCCTTCCCATGAGGGTCGAACCCTGGGGGCCCAGAGCCCTCGAATTCCTCACTCACCCCTGACCTCGGAACTGCTTTGCTAACAAACCCAGCTATAAAGTCTCCTTTTTATCTCTCACCTTTACAGACATTTTGGGGAACTTGGAGTATTCCAGAAGTTGGGGGAAAATCAGACAGTTGTAATTCCTCGTTTGTCAGGATTGTTAGTGCACCCCCTTTCTCTCTCTTTAACTTAAAAGTTGTGATGCTTGGGAAAGACTTCTGAATGGCCATGGCCACTGACTCTGATACTAGGCCATCTAAATCTAGAAAGTTTCTGTTGGTAATATTGCTGATTATTGTGAAGAAGTTTTATAAACACTTTGAGGTCTAGTGGTACTTAACTTTTCATAGACTTATTTTCCTCTGCTGCTTTAATAGAAACATCAGGTACCAATCCTGATATTTTAACCAAGGAAATTGGGGGAAATCATAACAGTAAAACCCAGAAATCCGAATTCTCCTTTTCTTTGTGCATAGAAGAAACTTTTCTTCTGTTATTTTATAATAAAGCAGTCTGGGAGGAGGAGAATGTTTATGTGGGAAAGTACCAGGAGATGCATTTGGAAATGTACAATCATATAATTCTAGATCTGGAAAGAGTTCAGGCACCTGGAAGGATGAGTAAATGGGGGCAGAGAGATTGTATGCTTTGATTATAGTCACATAGTAGGTTAGAGACAGTCCACACTAGATTCCAGATTCTTTTCCTGATCAACTTTGACTTCTGTGTAGGGGAAACTCTTTTGTAGGTTCTTGAGTTGGACTTTATTTTTCAGAGAAGACATTGGCGAATCAGTGAAAGGTTTTATAACAGCTTGGTGGGGGAAATTATATGTTTTAGGAAAACCTTGATATGCAGAATTGGAAAATGGAAAAGTCTAGGGACGGCAAGACCCAGTCAAGTGCTGTTAAAGTTATCCAGGTGTGAGACCCTGAAGTAGAGTGGTGGATTGAAGAAACTCTGAACAGGATAAAGTACCTGACCAAATAAAATACACAGATAAATTAAGAAATCAATTTAAAATGCTGGTTTCTCAGAATAGTTTCTCCTAGAATAGTGTAAGGTGGATACCAAAATACCTGTAGCTGTTTTACATTTTTCTGCAGAATTAAAGCAATATTGTACTTGAGGAACAAGTGATTAAAAGTCAGCTTTTGTGTTTTACCTGTTGTAATGTTTATTGCATTTTATTTGCTTAATCTATCTTCATTAGACTAAACCCTGGAAGGTAGACATGTATCTTCAGCATCTACCAGAGTACCTGCCACATAGTAGATGTTTAATAAATATTTGATGATTAAATGTTTTATGGTATAGATGTGTAGGGTATAATACACCAGTACCAGATATACTGTGAGTCTTTGTTTTTGTTTGGTTTTGTTTATACTGTGCTGATTAGATTTATTTTTCATAGGGAGAACCCTGTTATAGAAACCAAATACTTTCTGAATGTCTCTTTTTTCCCTTAGCTTCTGTGACCACATTCTTCTAGCTATTCTGTTTGTTCTTAATCCCACTTCCTTGTTCTTCATTAAGGAATAGTATTCCCTGGGATTCTGTCTTCAGCTTTTTTCATTCTGTGCTAATCATTCCATCCTAAGTGAGGGATCTTTCCAATGAAAGTAAATCTGATCAAGGCCATAACCCTCAGAGGCTCTCTATCAATCTCAGAATAAAACCTGAATTTCTTTGCATGTTTAAGCCTTTTTGTTTTTTTCATTTTGCCAGCCTTGCTTTATTTTTGCCTCACTAGACGTGTAGTTAGCTGGTCAGGTCAAACTACTTATAGCTTGTTCATTTATACTTTTATACCTTCTTTACCCATGTTCTTTTTTCCTGGAATGCCTTTCAATATGACAATATTCAGAGATCAACTCAGGAATCCTTCCTACGCCCAAATTTGATATTATTTAGTGTACCATGTATAATCACTCTACCATAATGCCAAGGCTCATCATCTAGACTGTGAGCTCTTTGAGGGCAGAGACTTTACTTTTTTTTGTCTAGTGCTTAAACTGTTTTTTACGTAGATGTTCAATGTGAGTTTTAAAACATTTTTGTATTTAATAGTGTTATTATTTGTGTTGTAGAATGCCAGAGGACTTGGATCTCAGTTAAAGGACAGTATTCCAGTTACTGAACTTTCAGCAAGTGGACCTTTTGAAAGTCATGATCTTCTTCGAAAAGGGTATACGGGGGAATTGTGACTTTGACTTTGTTATAATAAGATGTTTCTGTGATTTTTTTCACAGTATTCTTTAAATATTTTGATAGACCATAAATATATATTTAATTTGGGACATAGCAAGTAATATACCTTAGCCTGGGGGAGGATGGGAGTGGATGTTTTCTATAATGGAAGAAGTGTCTTAACAGTAGTGGGTTCCCAGGACAGGGCATCCTTCAAGGAGCTGTTACCCAGTAGCATGATTTGGTAGGATGCTTCTTTTTGATACTGCTAACATGGAAAGCCATTTGTCTCCTTATCTTATTAACTACTGGAATAATTCTCTGGGAGACACTAGAGCACAGCAGTTAAGAGCCTACTCAGGAGTAGGCTGCCTGGGTTTTGATTCTGGCTCTGCTGTTTACTAGATGTATGACTTCAGGAAGGTAACTTAATTGCTCTATGTCTCATGTCTATATCTGTGAAATAGGGCTGTAAATAGTATAAATCTTATTTTGAGAAATAAATGAGTTAATACATGAAAAATACTTAGAATAGTACCTGACATTAATAAGCTCTCAGTAAGTGTTAGCTGCTGTTACTTTATTTTTCTAGCTTCAGCACACAGTTGTACCCCTTCCCTTGATTTCTTCCATGTTTCTATATGTTTAGGTCTCAATTTCTGGTACTTTTTGGCAGGTTGCTTTTCTGCTTAATCAAATAAGGGTAGTGTGCCTACCTCTGTAAACATCTGTTTTGAATTTTTGAATTTTATATGTAACTTTAAGGTAGTTTGGTGTTACTATAATAAAATGTCATTCTAATACTGATGTCTGGGGACAGACATAATGCTTCATTATTGTCTTTCCATTTTCTAGTGAAAGGTGCAGTTTATAGTCTTTGGATTTGGAGATATAATTTGATTTATGGTATAGTATAATCAAATTCATGAAACTAGTCAGTAACCAGGTTCTGATGATTTCTTATTTATTTATTTTTTTCCACATAAAATGCTCCTTTTTCTTCATGGTTAGACTTTAAGATAGCCATGAACAGAACCATTTTCAAATTCTGCTTCTAAGATAATGTTCTGTACAAAGACAATATTCAATAAACAATTGTTGCAGGTTCCTTTCAGCTCTCAAATGCCATTTTGGCAATAAGGATAGTCATCTTTAATATATCTAGAGTGTTAAAGACCAGTGGTCTGGTTCTAGCAATATATGACCTTATATAGTAGGTATTCAATAAATGTCAAACACATTTTTCAGCATGTATTTATTAAAGATACATTAAATATTGAATATGTATAGACCTAAACAGAAGAGGTGTAGATTTTTTTTTAAGATTTATTTATTTATTTGAGGGGGTGGGGCATGCGAGTGCGGGGAGGGACAGAGGAAGAGGGAGAGAGCGAATCCTGAAATAGACTCTTCACTGAGTGTGGAGCCTGATGTGGGGCTCAATCCCAGCACCCTGAGATCATGACCTGAGCTGAAACCAAGAGTTGGACACTCAACTGACTGAGCCATCCAGGTGCCCCTAGATTTTTAATATAATACAGGAAGCATGTTATCAAATAATAGTAGTTTCATTTTTTTTTTTTTAAGATTTTATTTATTTATTTGACAGAGAGAGACACAGTGACAGAGGGAACACAAGCAGGGGGAGTGGGAGAGGGAGAAGCAGGCTTCCCACGGAGCAGGGAGCCCGATGCAGGGCTCGATCCCAGGACCCTGGGATCATGACCTGAGCTGAAGGCAGACGCTTAACGACTGAGCCACCCAGGCGCCCCAAATAATAGTAGTTTTAAACATTTTATTAAATTTCTTCTAGGTACAGAGCTTCATTTAACACTGTTTTTTGAAGGGCTCACCCTAGTGAATTAACCACTAGTATCTATAATCAGTACATTTTTTAAAAAAAGATTTTATTTATTTATTTGTAAGAGAGAGAGCGCACAAGCAGGGGGAACGGCAGGCAGAGGGAGAATCAGGCTCCCCGCTGAGCAAGGAGCCCGATGCAGGACTCCATCTTAGGACCCTGGGATCATGACCTGAGCCAAAGGCAGATGCTTAACCAACTGAGCCACCCAGGTGTCCCTATAATCGATACATTTTAAAACCATTAGCATATATAGTAAATTTGACCTTTTTTTTAATGTTATATAATTCATTATGTTATAATTCATAGTAATATGAATTTTAATACATATGTCAGTTTCTACAACCACTGCCACGATCAGGCTACAGAAGTGTCGTCCTAAAACCTCACTTGTGCCGTTCCATTGTAGTTACACCTATTGATACAATTTTGAGCTTTAGGTATTGAGTGATTTATAATCTCTCTCTTAAATATTTTTCTTTAGCCTTCCTTGTGTGAAAAATGAACTTTTGCCCAGTCATCCTCTTGAATTATCAGAAAAAAATGTAAGTATGTTATCTATGTTTTTATTTTTATCCTCTAGTAGAAGATTACTTTTAGTAATACTTACGTGGTTTCATTTATTAAGACAATTTTAATGTTGAGCATTTGACCATGAAGAATATGAGGACTTATTTTCAGTATCCTTGTAGAGTAGGATTATCATTAAACTACTTCACTAAAGCTCTTTTTCTACACATTGTTCTTTTGCCTTTTTTATGGACCAATTTAACTAGGCTCCACGCCCAACATGGGGATTGAACTCACGACCCTGAGATTAAGAGTCGTATGCTCTACCGACTGAGCCAGCCAGACACCCCTTTATGGACATTTCTAAAGGCCAATCCCCCTTTCCTTTCCTCTCATAATATTTCCTTATTTGATGACCCTGTTTTCTTTTATATTTTTCCTCTGCCATTTTTGCTGTTGACCTCCAAGTCCACATCTCTAGCCTTGACCTCTTTCTCAAGCCCTACATCTCCAAGTTACTGAGGGACATATCCTCTTGCTAGGCACAGTAGGTACACAGATGAATGTGACATAATCCCCATCCTTGAGGGGCTGGAAATTTAATGGGAAGACAGGCAGTGGATAGGGGCTTCATAAAATGGTATAGAGGGCCAAGATGGAGCAACCACCTGTGCATAGGGCTAGTGGGAGGCTTTGTAGAGGAGCATACATTAGAATAGTTTTAGACCAGTATTAACCAGGTTAGTAGATAGGGAAGGGTCACTCCCAAAGAGGGTAGATAGCCTGTATACATGTTCTAAAGACAACTTAAAGACTTTCTAAATACACGTTCAGAGCAAGAAGAAAGGTATCTTAACACTACTTCAGGAAGATGGTGCAGTGTTGTTATTAATAAGATGGGTCTCAAATCAAGGGAGATTACAGTCTCACTTTCCCAAGTATTAGCCTGGCCGTTAGATTTGGAATATTGATTTAGTTCTGAGCAATACATGTTAAGAGAAACTTGGACAAATCTGAGTGAGACAGGCCCAAATGGTGAAGAGTTTAAAAAATTGCATAGATCATTTGAGACTCAGTTTACATCAGCTGCTTCTGTGTAGTCTCCTTAATCACTTAACCAGCTAATGGCAGTCTCTCGAAATTCTGTGGCACTTATTAACTATTATAAGTCCTTTAGCGTGGGTTACATAATTGAACTATATAGGTTTAGATTCTTGACACCATACTTAGCAGCTATATGAACTTGGGCAAGTTCCTTAATCTCTGTTTAAGTTTTAGTTTCCTCATCTGTAAAATGGAGTTAGTAATAGCCCATGTCTTGGCATATGCTGGCTTATAGTAGCTCTCCATGATTGGGAGCTGTAGTAGTGATAGTGATGGAAGATGAGCATCATTATTCATACCAGTGGTTCTCAACTAGGGATGATTTTACCTTCTTCAGGGGACATTTGGCAATGTCTGATTCTCACAAGTAGTATTGGGAGAGAAGGGTCTTTGGTCCTGGCATCAATTGGATGGGGCCAGAGATGCTGCTAAACGTCCTACAACGTATGGGATAGTCCCCATCCACCAAAACAAATAATTACGAGCCCAAGATGTCAGTAATGCCAAGGGTTGAGAAGCCCTGATCTATATGTAATGTCTTCCCAACTAGATTATATAACCTTCTCCATGGTAGACCGTTTTGTGGTATATTGCCACAGAGCCTGATTCTAATTTTGCATGTGGTTGCTAATAATTAAGTACATGTTGATTGATAATTGCAGTTTGACATCATATTACAAGGTGGGTATAGTCATCAAAGTTTATAAAATTGAGTTTTTTACATAAAACTGTATTTACTTATAAGAATAACTCAATACTTAAAGGAAACTTTCAGTGAGAACTTCAGATTATATACCCATAGTAAAATATTGCATGTTTTCTGTAAGGACCATCTGTTAAAATTTTATACTCAAGCTAAAGTAATTAAAAACCATATCGCTGGGTATCTGACCTCAGACTTCATGTATATGGCCCCAGGTCATGTCTAAAGTGGTTACTAATCTCTCAATAGGTTTTTGATCAAAATTATCCCCCCCCCATGACCTAAAATCTTATCAAGAGAATGTAGTGTAATGAAAAATGATCACAGACGTCACATTATCTTACTATAATAATCTTAATTCAGGCCTTTGTAGCCGTCTATCTGCAAATAGTATCCATTACATTTTGGGAAACTATGATTAGAATTCATGGGTCAAGTTGATTCATTTTGCCTGAAGTACATTAAATTGCAGGAAAAGTTTTTTAGAAGTAATATTAGTGTTTAGTAAAAGTGTGATTCCAGAAAAAAAATTGCCTATTAGCACCCAATACAAACTGGACAAACTTTAGAGTTTTGGGTCCTCCTGCCACCCGGGAATCTCTTACCCCAAAAAGTGGGGTGTAAACTTTGTAGCCTAATTAACAGGGTGGTATCATGGGTTTGACTATTTCTTTTGTGAAATCTTTTGAATTATATACTTGCATACTTAGAAATTCAGTATTTTTGTCACTTGTATATAACTGTTTCTAGATCTCATTTTATTTATACCTTTGTTTTATCAGTTTTGTGGTAATTCTAATCAAAAGCACTGAAATATTTTGTAAATATGCTTTTGCAATGTAAAAAACATTCCTTAATTTATCAGTTTTGTAAATTCAAATTTTAGGTGGTAATTTTATGTTGGTGAAGTACACCTGCATGCTGAATAAAACATAGACATATATATTCGAAGAAATTAATAAAAGTACTTTGTTTTTATTTCAGTTATGGATATTAAAATTCTTTTAAGTGTTGTGTTACATATGTAACAGTGCTGTTTTGAAAACAATGTTAAGTGTAACATTTAAAATTACATTGTTTGCCATTGTAGTTCCAGCTCAACCAAGATAAAATGAATTTTTCCACACTAAGAAACATCCAGGGTCTGTTTGCTCCACTAAAATTACAAATGGAGTTCAAGGCAGTGCAGCAGGTGAGTTTATGGATATCAGTTATAATACATTCCACATGTATGTTGCTATGGATTGGAAGGACTCTTTTCCAATACTAGCCCTATAACCCTTACTTTCTCTTCTCCTCTATAGCCTATTCTATTTTGCCCGTTTCAGGGTATGACCTCGATTTCTACTTTATAGAGAAAAAAGACATTAAGTGGAAAACTTCAAATTACGAGCTCAGTGCCAAAACTTACCTGCATCTACTTTCATTTTTTTCTCTTTTTGGGGAGTTACGTTGAATTTGAAATGCCTCTAGGAATATCCATGTGGTGGTATGTTTGTATATAGGCAGTTTGTATATAGCTGAGTGCACCTGTTGGTTAGGAATAAGATCTTCAGAAATGTCCTTCCAAGTGTGTAGGAACTGTCCTTGACCTATGCTCACACTATGTCAGGGAATTCCCTTTTCATGGATCCTTTCTATAGCTGATATCTTCATCCTCTTTCAACTTGCTCAGACTCATCAGCAGTGTTTACATACATTCTAACCTTTTTTGTCTTTTAAAACAAAACGTCTGTCAGTCTCTTTATAGCACCTTCTCTCTCACTGAGTGTGCTTTTGCAGGTTGAGCGTCTTAAAGTTGCCTCCATTTGCTGTATATGCTGTGTATGCTCCTTTACCTACTATGAGTGCAACCCACTGTTTCTGGGTCCCATCACACCAGTGAAACTGCTCTTGAACAATGTGGACATCCGTATGCCCTCTTTTGTTTGATCTCCCTGTGGTATGTTACACCAGTGATTCCTTCCCTGGGCTTTTAGGACACCACACTTTCCTGATATCCCCTCGTCTCTGAAACCTTGCTCTCAGGTGTTTCTGCGTAGGTTCCTTTTGCTTTCTTCTGTACCTTGAAATACCTGTTTTGTTAGTTCCCATCTCCAGTCCTCTTTTCGTCCTGTTATTTCCTATCTATTCCTATGACTTCAGGTATCATTTATATGTTGATGACTGCCAAGTTTTAATTCTCATGAGCTGTAAACCTATAGACTTCTCCATTGGAAGTCCACAGGCACTTCAGATTTCACATGTATAAGTACAGAATAACTCATTATTCCTCACATACTCTGCATCACGTATGAATAGGTTGCTTCCTAAGGCAGAGATTGGAGCATGAGCTTTGGTTATCTCACCCTGCACCACATCCCTACCCCCGAACCATACCTCCCACCGTCTAGTCAATTAGATCTTCTCACCATTGGTTTTGATCATCTACTGTACTTCATCCAGATCACTGCGACACCTACCCCTACTGCCCTCTGATCCATTGTACATGCTGTAGCCACAGTAATTTTTATAAAATACAGATTTGACCATGTCATTCCCCTCACTTTGCCCTCAAATTAAAACTCAACACCTTAATGTGGCTGAGTCCATGAATTGGCATCTCCTTGTTCTCCACCATACTTGATAGCTCTTAAAACTACTTGCATGTCCTGACTAAGTTTTTCTCTCACCTTTTGGCTTTTGCACATGTTCTTCCTACTACTGTGTCTTTTTCAGTAAATTCTATTAATACCGTCAACTGTATTGGCCAAGTCATTGTGGAAGCTATTTCAGAACTTTTTTCTAACAATCAAGTTCTAAAAGAGTGTGTGTGGCTCTAAGTCAGAATAACCTGGATGTGAATCTTGGCTCCACCATCTACTAACCTTAAGAACTTAAATAAATTAGAGACCTTTCCGAGCCTCAGGTCATTTGTTTGTTTTTAATGTGAAGTAGAGTTAACCGTAACAACAGTGTGTGATTATTAGGGTTATTCTGAGGATTGAAAAAACGCAAGCTTGCCACAGAATCATTAGCTTCCTTTTATTTTCCTACTGCTCACATTCCAGCTGTGGCTTATATTTCAGGCTTAAAATTTTAATCCCATTTAATTCAAAAATCCTTGCCCAGAATTCTGCCCCTTATCCTTTTTTCCCCTTATCCCTGTACTATTGCAGTTCTTGCTTGTTGGGATGTATAACAACTGCCTGCTCATCCTTGCTTTTGGTACTTTCTCAAGACTATATCTGATCAAACTGTACCTACCGGGCCCCTTACTGTCTGGTTTAACTTAAAAGCTCCATTTTTGTTTCTTTCTCTATCCTCCCTACTTTCCTTTTAAAGAAAGAAAAAAAGAATATATATATATTTAGAAATAGAAATAAAATATATTATTTTAATATATAATTATTATTTTATGTATAATATTTAAAATATATATGTATATATTTTTTCTAATTTTGACAACCTAAAGAAATTTTTTCATCTTAAACTCTATAGGCCATTAGTAATTAAAAATATTTTAAATATGGATATATTTTCTTGGGGGAAATCTTTTTTTTTTTTTTTAAAGATTTATTTATTTTTCAGAGAGAGAGAGAGAGAAAGCACAAGCAGGGGGAGCAGTAGGCAGAGGGAGAAGCGGGCTCCCTGATGAGATGTGAGACTCAATCCCAGGACCCTGGAATCATGACCTGAGCCGAATGCAGATGCTTAACCAACTGAGCCACCCAGGCATCCCTGGGGAAATAATCTTAACAGCACCCTTAGATTTCAAAGTTAGGATTATTTTATTTATTTTTATTTTATTTTATTTTTTCCACTGAGGCATTTTATTTGCACGTATGTATTACATCCCTAGAAAAAGAATCCCAGGATTTTCCCTCCTGTGTGTTTCTGTCTTGCGTCTTCATGGTCCATGATGCCAGCTGAGGTTGTCAGTACAATGAAACCAAACTGGCGGGACGGGAGCAGGTTATTCTGCCATTTTTCTAGATCTTTCAGTTGTACATCAAATCTGGGGCTGATCACTCCACACTTGTTTAACCTGCCCGTGAGGTTCACGACAATTTTCCCTGCTCCGTGATCATCCGTGATTTCAAATTTGCCAATGTAACCATGCTTCATCATCACAGAAACTGGACAATGACTTTGGAGCACGGCCTAATAAGAACCTGGCGTTTGCCTCTCTTTTCAGCATTGTTAATGCTCATGAGAGCATCTGCCAGGACATTCATGCACACCATTATGGCAGCACGGAAAGATGGCAGAAAGAAGGGTTATTTTAAAATACTAGTATCTATAGTCATGGACCACCTATTACTACTCTTGGCATTCTTTTGTCAATATCCAAAATAATCTGCATTGTTTCCAATTATAATTGCTAGACAACTAACAAAGAACAGAGAAAACTGAAAATTTGTTTTGGCTATATAAAAGTTTATTGAATAGCAAGTCTATGCCAATGACTATACTATAGTACATACTTTACACCACATCATCCAGCATGTTTGAGAGGAAGGTGGTATTATCCTGTTTCACAGATGAGGAAACTGACGGTGAGACGGATCAGGTGACTTAAACACAGTCATAGTATTGTAAGTAGTAGAAGAGTTTGAGTCCAGGTCTCTGACTCCACAACCCATGCTTGCTCCACTATATACTTACATACCAGTCTGTAGTATATATATTTAATACTTGAAAAAGGTAGATACCACTAGTTGAGAATAGTATTGTGTTTTTTAAAGGCCCCACAAGTGACTTTGGTCTTCCTTTCTGGTTACCAGTACTGTTTTAAAGGGTCATAACTTACATTTTTACAATGAGCAATACAAAACAACATACAAATTGAAGTAATCAATTTACTAAGTAGAATAATGCTCTTACTGAGTTGGAATTTCTTCAGGAATTTGATCATCCCACTTTTATTAGGAAGTAGATATGACGTTAGGTGCTTGGGTTTTTGGCATTTCATCACATGTATGCTGTGGTTTTCCTGGGACAGAAACAAAGCCCCAAAATATATGCAAAGCTGATGGGATTATTAAGTGTTAATTAAAACTATAATTTTCAGTGTCTTTATATATTTTGAGTAAAGTTTTGAGGAATTTTAAGAATTTTGGTTTGGGTCTAAAATATGAACTGGTGTTTTTTTCCACTGGTTATATTGGTGTTTTATTTATAGCTTTGTGAATTTTACAGTAAAGAATGAGGAGCATGAAATTAGATTATGTATTGTTTCTTTCTCCCCTTGGTTTTCTCTAATCTTGCCCTTTCATATTTTTCCTGAAGGTACAGCGTCTTCCATTTCTTCCAAGCTCAAACCTTTCACTGGATATTTTGAGGGGTAATGATGAGACTATTGGATTTGAAGATATTCTTAATGGTGAGTGTCATTTAGCACCTTTTTTTGGAGCCCTAATAATGTACAAGGCAACGGAAGCAAATAAAACGATAGCATCCTCATCCTTACAGAGCTTATAGCTCATTGGATTGATTCACTTATGTTTATTCATTGCAGCAAGACAAAATTTAATGATAATAACTGTTCTTTAGCTGTTTTTTTTTTTTTTTTAAAGATTTTATTTATTTATTTGACAGAGAGAGAGATAGGGAGAGCAGGAACACAAGCACACAAGCAGGGGGAGTAGGAGAGGGAGGAGCAGGCTCCCCGCTGAGCAGGGAGCCTGATGTGGGGGCTCGATCCCAGAACCCTGGGATCATGACCTGAGCCGAAGGCAGATGCTTAATGACTGAGCCACCTAGGTGCCCCTCTTGAACTGGTTTTAAAGGTGAAAGTTACTTACGGAGTTCTGAGGTTATAGTCATTAGCAGTCAACTAATGATAGTCCTTTATTTCATGTCCTGCGCTTATAGTCTGATGTGTGAGTCTAACATAGTATAAGGGTAGCTTAAACAATGATTTTTGTTTCAGTATTCAAAATATTTGTGGGTTATGACTAGTTTTTAAAATGACTAGGAAAAATAAGAAACGTTTTCTTTAAAAAAATAGCTCTCACCCCCAAAAGAGTTTTTGTGCTTCTATAGGTGGTGAATAGGAAAGAAGAATCTGTCATTTTTAATAAAGTTCCTTGGATAATTTTATTATATATAAGATAAATAACTTTTAAGTAAGAACAATCCAAACAGCATCCTCTGTTTTTTCTGGTTCTGAGGAAGATAAGCAAATATAATTCTATTTAGTATTGCATCTACTCATTATGCCCCAGCAGTTCAGGAGAAACAGAAAAACCCAACAGGATTAAATTATGTTAGTTTTGCTTGGCTGCTGATGTCCGGTAAGGAAATGCTGTGGACACAACGGAAGTCTAGTGAGCCTCCCCTTTGAGAATCGTTCCTGAGGGAACTTTCTGAATGCAGGGAAATCTACAATGCCTAAGCTTTTTACATTGAACTTATACCTCATTTTACATTAGCAAGGTGATAGTTCATGTCTGTATATTTTTATCTTGAAATTAGTTATAAAAATACATTCATTTAAAAATCAATTTCTGTAATTTTGTATAAAGAAAGTGAGAGGTGCTTGTTAAGCATTTACTCAGTCAGATATTTATTATGTGTCAGGCACGGGCTAGGCTCTAAGTATACAGTGGTGACAAAACAAACTGCTTTCTACCTGGGGAAGTAAACATTAAACAGATAAATGCAAACATATAATTACAAATTGTGATAAATTCTAGGAATAAAAAGGGATAGTGGTATAGTTTGTTGTTGGATGGGAGAGACAGGCACTTCTGGGAATATGACACATAACTTGGTTCCTAAAAGATGTATGAATTAGTTAATTAAAAAGTAGAGGGAAGAATATTTTAGGCAGAAGAAGCAATATGTTCAAGGTCTGTAACCTGAGAGAACAGCTGAAGAACTCTGAAGGGTTTTAAGATGTTTTCTTATCTATAAGCTACAGGTTAGCTTGCCACGGTTTCATAGATCCTGGCAGAAGACAAGCCTCCTAGAGTCAAAGGACAGTTTATTACTCAGCAATAGCAGTAGCTGGAGTGTCAGCTTTCCTTTTGGTTCCCTGAGCCCCAGCTCCCACAGAGTAGCAAGAAGAGGGTCAGGTGATGCCACATTTACGGTGTATTTTATTACAGGTAGAGGAACCCCAGATAAGGACATCTGAATCTTTTATGATAAGCAATAAGCCTTTCTTTTTTTAAAAATTTTTTAAAGATTTATTTATTTATTTGACAGAGAGTGAGAACAGGAACACAAGCAGGGGAAGTGGGAGAGGGAGAAGCAGGCTTCCCCCTGAGCAGGGAGCCCTATGCGGGGCTCTATCCCAGGACCCTGGGGTCATGACCTGAGCTGAAGACAGATGTTTACCGACTGAGCCACCCAGGCACCCTGGAAATAAGCCTTTCTGTTCTGGGCTCCAGAAGAGTCATGATCTTTGTCTTAGGCTGTTTACTTTAGAAACAATTTTGGAAAAAGAGTCTAAAACAAAGGCAGGCAGGGTATCTAAGACTTAGAGAATTTTGAGAAACCCATGGAGAATTGTCTCCCAACACACAGAAGAGTGTGTTAAGAAGGCCCATATGGCTGGAGGGTTTTGAATTAAGTGTTGAAGTGATAGGGTTTTGCTTGCTCTTCAGGGAAGTACTTGGCCAAGAAAAATCTGCACATTTTACAAGGAAAGGAAGGGACTATGAGGAGGGCAATAGTAAAGTCTAAACTAGAGTTTTAATGCTGAAAGGGGTCTTCTGTTTACTCCAGTTCCCTGACTTTAAGTGAGGCTCAGTCCTCCCTCTCAGTCTCACAGCAAGGTAGCGGCAGAGAAGGCTCTGGAACCACAGGCTGTTGCCTTGCTGATGTGGTCTGTTGTTTTCTGGTGTACATGATTTATTTAATAAGCATGCAGTTTATTAAAGTCAAAGCTTAAAATAGAGTTTAAAAGAAAGTTGTATTCTTTAACAATTTAAAACATTACAGCTGAAACTCGGGTCCTCCATGATTACCCCCAAGCCCATTACTCTCCCTTATTCTTCAGTTACTTGCTGTTTTCATTTAGTATATTTCCTTCCAGACTTTTTTCTGTGTCTTCATATGAATATATATTGTCAGAAATATTTGGCATTGCTTAGTGGTTTTTTTTTTTTTTTTTTTTTAACACAACTGGCATACTGTGTATCTTACAGTATGTATGATACATCAATGCATTTATTGCTGGATGCTTTTTTTGCTTAATTTTTACATTTTAATTTAATTTAATTTTTGAGAGAGCGTGTGTGTGAGTGGGGTGGGGGGAGGGAGAGGATGAGAGAGAATCTTAAGCAGGCTCCATGCTTGATGCGGAGACCGACACTGGGCTCAATCTCATGACCCTGATATCATGACTTGAGCTGAAATCAAGAGTTAGACGCTCAACCGACTGAGCCTCCCAGGCGCCCCTCTTTTTTCATTTAACACAAAACAGTGCTGTAAGCAAACATCTTTGGCTATCCTTTGTACTCTTGTGGAGGCATTTTTTTTAATAAGTTTAGATTTTGAATGCCTATTATATACATAGCAGTTACTTTGCTATTATTAAGTATAGCAGTGTCAATTGTTGCTAAGGCTGCTTTGTTGTGTGATCAGTGTGGAGAGTATATAGATTGCTGAACTGATGTGACACAATAATCTCTAGTCTCTTAGGAGATCAGTGAGGAAACATCCAGACCTGTAATCATTATTTTAATGTGGATGATTATTTCTTTTTACAAACTGATTTTATAGTTCATTGGGTTTTTATCCTAATAGGAGGCAGAAACGGAAAAATGCTTTGTTTTTTGGAAGCTTACTGTTAGCATTAATTTTAAAAGCTCTTTTATATGTACTATACAGTTAAAATAAGACTTTTGTCTGATTGCTCTCTAAAAACAAGATAGTGAAGATTTTAAAGATTTTCTTGGTCCTAAATTCTGATTTATGTTTGTGTATGTGTATGTAACAGAGCACAAAACAATAGAAATAAAATGTTTTTGCGAACTAGTTTAAGGGACTGCTCAATCTTTTAATTAGAGATTGTTTCCTAGCATCATCTGGGAAGCCATTGGAAAACTTAAGTTTTGAAAAAGGAGAACTTTTTCAATCTGTTGTTGTTGGCTTTTTTTTTTTACAATCAACTGTATTGAGGTATAGTTGACATACAATAGATTGTACTCATTTTAAGTGTACAGTTCTGTGAATGTTAGCAAATGTGTACTGTTGTGTAAGTGTCCCCCCAGTCAAGATATAAAATGTTTATCACCCTAGAAAGTTTCCTAGATCCCTTTGCAGTCAGTCCCCCACCTTTGGTCCCAGGCAACCACTGGTCTGTTTTCTGTCACTTTTGCCTGTTATAGATTTTCATGTAAGTGGAATCATTGAATTTATCTTTTCTTTGAGAATCTTTAATATGTTTGTTTTTGTTTGTTTTCAGACCCGTCACAAAGTGAACTAATGGGAGAACCACACTTGATGGTGGAATATAAACTCGGTTTACTGTAATCTGTTGTGCTGTTCATGAAAATAGAGGGGCTGCATGTTGTTTATAGTCATCTTTTTACTATAATTTGATGTACACAACATTAAAAGTACTGACACATGAGAGTTTTTGCCTAAATAGTATCTGTGATCATTTGAAGTTATTTGGGTCTTTGGTTTATGGCCATGTGACAATTGAAAGCACTAAAGGGAGATGATTTTAAAACTCCCAATTATAGAAGACAATAGCCTTCTATGTCTTTAAAAAATTGTTGGTAATGAGTATTTTAAAACTATCTACAGGTTCAAATTCAGCCTATTTTCTGGGTATTCCATAAATTTAATTTTGAATAACCATTATCAGCATTTGAGTCTGCAACCTTCATAGTAGCATCTTTCAGAATAAACATCTGTAATTGATTTCAGTGGCAACACTTCAAATTAAGTACAGAGTAAGATATTTATATTTAACCTTGTTTCAGTATAGCCTGTTGATACTCATGAGAATAATATTGGATTTATTGATGCTATTTTAGAGTTGTAGCTATTCTTTGATTCTTTCAGGTTGAAAAGTATAATAAGTTCAAAGGTTTTGATTTTGGTCTTATCTTTAAAGTGAAAAATTAAATAAAGCAACCAGCATATGTTGATTAAACTGTTGTACTGCATAGATTTATATATCACAAGATGATTAGATTGAAAAGAAATTAGAATATTCATGTACACACAAATTCCATAGTTATTTAAAAATAAATCTTCACTATAGTTCTTATGAGATATTCTTTATGAACCTGGTATACAAAAATTCATGAACTTTAGATTTAATTAGTAAGTGGGTCATCTTTCACTAAGTAAAAAATATTTTTTATCAATTTTTCGGGAACATGTGAATTGGATAGTTCACTGATTTGCAGCTGAATGCCATATTGTCCCTCCCCTTTTGGGGGCCAGGGAGGGCGGCATTTAACAATATGTAGAGATGTTTTTGGTTTTCACAACTTTGAGGAAGGGCTGCTGCTCACATCTAGTAGAGGCCAGGGATGCTGCAAAACATCCTGAAACAGAAAAGACAAAGAGTTATGGTCATGTAACAAAAGTACTAAATGAAGATGATTTGAAAAATTCATAATTTACATTGAAACAGCCTTTTCTGTCAAAAAAGTTATTACTGAATAGTGTAAAAACTGCTTACATTCAGAGTTTGCTCCATGCAACCAAAAATACTTTGGTTGAAAATGTCAGTAGTGTCAAGGATGACAAACCTTGAAATAAACAATGTGATACATTTTTTAAAATTGCTCCGAAGTGTTGAGATTAAGTTTAAAACATTTTTGCCACTACAATATTTGCCAAATCATTTTATACTTGTTATAAGAAAATAAATAATGAAGGTTCGCTAATTGCTTCTAGACATATTCTTTCAACTAATTAATAAAATGGGAGATTTCTTCTGTACCATAGTTCTAAGAATAATATATATCCTTCCTGACCAGTAGGGGGGGGTACTGTGAAATTAATGAGCATGATTTAAAAGGAAAAGCTGATCCCTTTAAACAGAAGTTGGTAATTGTGATTAGCGCTTTCTGAAGGTCTTTTTGCCTCCTCTCTCCTTTTCCTCTTTTATACCTTCTTTGTATTTATACCAGTGATCCTCACTGCTGGATTCACAAAAAAATCACCTGGGAATCTTGTGAAGAAATTTTGGTATTGGGTCTGCATCTCAGAAATTCCAATAGGACTAGTTTGGGGTGGATCCCAGGAAGTGTACTTTAGAAAAGCTCTCCAGGCTTGAGAATCTTTGATTCCTATGCTTGCTTTCTTCTTGGCTTGCTTTTGTCTTTGTATCAGCAACAGTCATTAGCATCAGTTAATTTGGCCTATGTCTGTGCTGAAAAGTTTGCTGTTTCTTAATCTCTGCAGTCTTTAGTGTGTGCTTGAAGTTGGTGTTATTTGGGTTTGTTCATAAGATACAGATCTGAGTTACTTGCCTAGGTGTCAAACTCTAGGCGTTTTTTCTTTCAGATGCTGTGGCTTTATTGAGAATTAGTTTACTATTTCCCTTGTTTCTGTTTTGCTTGCAAAACAGCTTTGGGTTCAAGTGGAGCTTCCTAGGTTGGTGGCTGATTAAAATTCATTTTATTAAGATTAAAATGATAAAATTCACAATAAAGGATAGAAACATACCTAATGAGGGTGCAGTCTAATTCTGTATTAAGCCTTTCAGTAGGTATGAGAATAAAGGAATTTATGGGTTTTATTGTCTGGAAGTGTTGGGGGGTTGGCAAAAAAGTAAGCACTATTTGGCACACACTGTGGGATGGCTTTCACTAAAAACACACCTTTTGGGGCACCTGGGTGGCTCAGTCGTTAAGCGGCTGCCTTCAGCTCAGGTCATGATCCCAGAGTCCTGGGATCGAGTCCCACATCGGGCTCCCTGCTCAGCAGGAAGCCTGCTTCTCCCTCTCCCACTCCCCCTGCTTGTGTTCTTGCTCTCGCTATCTCTGTCTCTGTCAAATAAATAAATAAAATCTTTTAAAAAAACAACAACAACAACAAAAAACACACCTTTTCACTCCTACCCTCTGTGCAAAATATAGGTGAAAGGGTTACCATTTTTCATAGTTTTTTCCTTTGCAGTATTATCCCTTTTTCAGGAGTACACATAAGTATAACCCAGAGCTCCCCTGTATTTTGTTATTCCTTTGAGTGCATACATTCAAGAATGTAAAAGATGATTTGAACAAGTAGATTATTTTTGAAAAACAGACTGTGTTGTGTATAATCTTCCACTGGAATTTATAATTGGTTAAATTTTTTTTATTAAACACATAAAATCTAAGTATATATTAACTAAATTTTGACTTGCTATTTCAATAAAGCAAAGCCAAAAATGGTGTGACACTTCATGGGACTTATCATTTAGCTCGTGATTTCAAAGCTGAAGTTTAGATTCCTTCATGTACAATACATGCTTAAGAACCTATACTTTTAGTTTGTTATATTGTAGATCCTTAAGTCATATTAAAGAATAACATACCATTCATTAGTTTTTGAATCTAATTTCAGCAGGGTTTGTTTTATTTCCTGATTAAAAAAGTAAAAGGGACTTTAACATGTTTTTTCTTTTAAAGATAAATCAAGTTTTGAAAAGTTAGAGTTTGCTTCCAGATCTCGAATTTATTTCTGGAGCCAGTGGACGTGCTTTGTCAGTTGTACTTTGTCTTTTTGCTTCTCTTCAGTGTCTTGACCTAGCGGAGACAGGAAAAAGCTATATTGTTCATCTCTGTGACAAAATAGAGGTCACAGAGGATATGGCTTTGGGTCAATGAAGGACCAGGCGGAATTCTGCTTCAACTCTGCCTGGGCTTTTTTACTTTTGGAGAGATGGATTGATTTTAACCCAAGACTTAAACGACCCTTCTTATTTGTTTGTTTTCTGTATTATATGGAAATGTTACAAACATAAGTTATATTCTCACCAACTTTTTATTTTGAAAACTTTCAAACTTAGAGAAAAACTGAACAAACAATACAAAAACACCCAACATAACCTTCATGTAGGTTCACCAATTATCAGATTGCCTTGTTTTCTCTTGGGTAGATTCAGGATGAACATTTTTGGCAAGAAGTCTACAAATGTAGTGATATGTACTTAACTATATCACATCAGGAGCCATAAAATGTTAGGTTGTCTCATTTACTGGTGTTGCTAAGTATGATCGCTTGGTTAACAGGTGGTGGCTGCCAGAACTCTCCATTGTAAAAGTACAGTTTTCCTTTCATAATTAAATAATCTGTGAAGTAGTAATTTGAGACCTTGTGTATGCCTTGTTCCCCAAGAACCTTTCATCTAGGGTTTGAGCATCCATGAAAAATCTTTGTCTCAATTACTTAATCTGGTTTTTGGGGACAGGAGGACTGAAAAACCGTGTCATTATTTCATCTATATTTATCAACTGACAAATTTTTTTAAAACCAAGTTTCTCCCCATTTATCTTTCTGAGGTATCCTTATGGATGAGATTCTTAAAGTTTTATAATCCTTACCTGTCATTACTCTTTGATGCCCTAAACCAAACCATTTTTTTTAAGATTTTATTTATTTTAAAGAGAGCACGTGAGGTGGGGAGGGGCAGAGGGAGAGGGAAAGAGAAACTTGAGCAGACTCCACACTCAGTACAGAGCTCTGTGCGGGGCTCAATCTCAGGACACCAAGATCATGACCTGAGGCGAAACCAACAGTCAGACACTTAACCGACTGTGCCACCCAGGTGCCCCTAAACCTAACCATTTTAATGAATACATAGACCTTTAATTTGAAAAGAAAATTATACAGGGGTTGCAGTACTAGATTTAATTTTTAGCATTCCTAATTTTTTATTTCACAGAGTATTAAGTATACTTAAGATACTTCAGTTATCATAGTTACCATAATCATAGTTATCAAAGAAGTTATGACCAAAGAAATATGTTAGTCATAGGGGAAACACTGCTGGACTTAATTACTACTGATGTTTTGTCTGATCACATGAGAAAGTCATGAGACCTGGACAGGCAAGGGCAGCCATGCCTAGTGCATACATCCATTTCTTTATTATGGGTTGCAAAATGGTGATTCTAAATCTGTCATTCCCTCTTCACTTTTTTAGCCAGAATATTTCCTTAGAAGGAAACTTACTACCACCTACCATTTGGTTACCCAGGGGTTGAGTTGATACAGGAAAGACAGGAAAAATAACACTTTTAGTCATTTTGAAAATAAATGACTTTTTTGGTTTGTTTTTTAAATATTCTATAACAGGGTTTGGCTTTGGGGAAAGATAGGCAAGGCTAGCTTTATTCCACATTCCATTACCCTTTATTTCATCTTCCACTTTGTAGAATTCATTTGTCTTATTTTGGCTGTCTGGCATCCACTCTGACTTTCTGAACACTCTGAGTTTTTGTTTTTTTGGTTTGGTTTTTGGTTTTGTTTTTATTTTTTTTATTATGTTCAGTTAGCATATAGTACATCATTAGTCTTTGATGTAGTGTTCAGTGATTCATTAGTTGGGTATATCTGAGTCCTTGAGGCTAATCACCTTTCCTCCATTGAGCGTTGTCTTGAGGGAAGATCCTGAGTGCCTCTCTAGAATTCTAAGAGGGCATGCCTCTCTGCTCCTGGTGCCTCGTGGGCCAGGTATGTGACCTGAGTCGGCCAATTAAACTTCTTTCCTGGACTTGGACTCCAATTCACAAGGGCATGAGGAAGACAGTGAGGTGAGTCATCACTGGCGGAAGCAGTGCCCTTTTGTGCTGCATGATTATTGCTGTGTTGCTGTTGCTCTATCTCTGTAGCTTCCTTTGGCTCCTGATTGTCTTCTTACCTGTTCTTTGGCTTTTTATTGAAGCTGTGAACCTCTATGAGCATTCCAGTAAATCCAGTGTGCTTAAGATAAAAAGTACATTTTGTTGCTTCTGGTCAGGATCTCTGAATGCTATAGTAATTGGCATCAGATAGTTGGTGTTATGGGGAGCACAACCCCAGAGAATTTTGGGAAGTAGGAATTAGTTATCTGAGCTAGATTAGGCAGTGAATCTAAGTGGGAAATCTAGCTGGCTTCTGCTGGCAGTTGTAAAATAGTTATCCTGTCTGGTCATATGAAATCATATGCCCAATTTACAGCAAGGTTCTGGGCAACAAGAATGTGAAAACGTCGGGATGGTGGAGTGGCTGCTTCTGGGTGTATTGGAAAGTTTAAAGTAAGTAAATAACAATTTCAAATCCACGAACCAACCTACAGAAGCCTAAAGAATGCCATTTCTTACAGGTATAGTGCTTAGCCAAAACAAATCTGAGGCTCCAGAATTAGCACAGCTGTTGAAGTCACTGCCTTACGGGATCTGATGTATGAAAGTTGGAGCACTGATTAGGACCCTGAGAATTAAGTGGGTATATGATTGAGGAAGGAAGCAATTTCTTCACTTAGAAGAAGGGTGTTTTTTTCTTAAGACATTTTCACCTGAGGGGGTCAATTTACCAGAAAAAAACAATCACTCTCTTGCCACTGCACTCTATTCCCAAGCCCATAGCTAATGTTAAGAACCCAGCATGCCCCCTGGAGGCCAAATCCAAAGAAACCTAGCGTGTAGGAAGAATTTGGAGACTGCTAATTTATACCTTCAAGAATTTCAGGCACAAAAAAAAAAAAAAAAAAGAATTTCAGGAACATGTGAAAGAATGGATTTTGAATGTGCTTTTCGAATATCAGTACCATCCCCTTATACAAGAAAATTTTAGATACATTTAACTCAAGAGGATGGATGTGGTTTTAATAGTTTGCAAAATTAGATTCAACACAGGCCCACACTAAATAAAGCTGAGATGCCAGAGGTCCTTAGTATTGTGTAGAGCAGTGGTTCTCAAACTTTTTCGTGCATCAGGATCATGGGAGGGCTTTTAAAAACACAGACTGAGCCCCCCGCCCCCAAAACTCAGGAGGTTTGAGTTGAAGCCTGAGAATTTACATCTCTAACAAGTTGCTTAGGTGATGGTGATGCTGCTAATCCAGGGACCAGACTCTGAGAACAGCTGGTATAGAAGGAGGAAATCAAAGACTTTGAGAGACAGGAACTTTGGATTTTTTGGTTTCTTATGTAAATCCCCTATTCACTGGCCATCTAACTGGCTTTCCCAAGATAAGCTAGGTAATGATACCTTTACCAAGGGCCTCAGACATATATTAGTGCTGGCTTCAAAGCATCAATTTAGGCTTTTTAATTTAAGGTTATTGAGGTATAACTTACATAAAATTGATGGATATCCTTGCCTTATTCCCAATCTTGTGGGAGAAGCATACAGTCTTTTTACTATTAAGGCCCTCTATCAGCTTGACCTAGTTTCTTGAGAATTTTTATCATGAATGGGATTTTGGATTTTGTTAAATTTTTCTTTTGCATCTATTGATATGGGGTTTTTAAAAATTTCCTTTAGTCTGTTAGTATGGTGCATTAAATGATTTTCAAATGTTGAGCCAGCCTTGCATTTTCTGAATAAATTCCACTTGGACAGATGTGTTATCATTTTCATGTATTGCTTGATCTGTTAATATTTTGTTGTGAATTTTTGTTTATGTTCATGGGAAATATTAGTCTGTAGGGTTGAAATGTATCTCTGTAAGTGCCCTTCTTGACCAGAAACACAGTATATCCAGGCAAGCTAATTCTGGGCTCTCTATTTACTTCTTGTTCCTTACTCCTTTTTCTATAAAAGCTTTCTGCCTTCCACCCCATTTTGCCACTCTCCAGTTGGAGACCTATCTTCATGAAGTGTTAAAGTGTGTGTCATCTAACTTGACTTTTTTTTTTTTTTTAAAGATTTTATTTATTTGAGAGAGAGCACAAGCAGGGGGAGCGGCAGAGGGAGAGGCAGGCTTCCCGCTGAGCAGGGAGCCCGATGCAGGGCTCGATTCCAGGACCCTGAGATCATGACCTGAGCCAAAGGCAGCCGTTTAACCGACTGAGCCACCCAGGCACCCCACTGACTTCTTTATTTTTTTAACGGTAGTTCACTTTTCATGTACAGACAGTCCCTGACTTAGGATGTTAGACTTAGGATTTTTTGACTTTACGGTAATGCAAAAGGGATATGCATTCAGTAGAAACTGCACTTAGAATTTTGAATTTTGATCTTTTCCCAGGCTACCGATACACAGTAGGATCCTGTCGCCATGCTGGGCGGTAGCTCCCAGTCAGCCACGTGACTATGAGAGTAAACAACCAACACAGTGACAACCATTCTGTTTTTCACTTTCAGTACAGTATTCAATACATGACATGAGATATTCGACACTTTATTATAAAATAGGCTTTATGTTAGATAATTTTGCCCAAATCTAGGCTAATATAGGAGTTCTGAGAACAGTTAAGTAGGCTAGGCTAAACTATAATTTTAGGTTAGGTGTATTAAATGCATTTTCAACTTAGGGTATTTTCAACTTACGATGGCTTTCTTGGGATATAACCCCATCGTAAGTCAAGGAAGTTCTGTAATTTCTTTGTCTGGTTTTGCATCAGGATAATGCTGACTTCATAAAATGAGTTGGGAAGTGTTCCTTGTGTCTGTTTTCTGGAAATGTTTGTGTAGAATTGCTTTGTTTATTCCTTACATGTTTGGCAATGAAACCACTTGGGCTAGGTCCCATCTTGATCATATTCTAGCTACATATCATCCCCCAAGAAAGCAGTCCCTAAGTAATGATTTGAGGCTATGTACATCCACAAACTTACTTCTGTCAGCACAACCAGAATCCATCTGGCTCATGGGACTGTCTTGAGCTAATCAAGTGAGACTGCTCTTTTAAGCCCCCACTGAGTCAGGAACTGTACCAAGAGTTATATATTTATATTATTTTATTCATTCTCTGATTTCAAATGCCAATATTTACAATGAAGGACATGGCTCTCCAGTTTCCAGTAACCAGAATATGCAGAACAGGGATTCTGCACACTATTGCCAAATGCAGCTGGTCGCTTGTTTTGTTTATTGGGGTATAGCTCTGCACATTCATTAATGTATGGTCTATGGTTGCTTTGTGCCACAATGGCAGGTAGGTCATTGTGACAGATTATATAACCAATAAAACCTAAAATACTTATTCTCTGACCATTTACAGGAAAAGTGTGCTGACCCCTCATCCAGAGCTGTCATTCTCAACCCTGGCCACATCTTAAAATCACCTGGATAACATTTGAAAAAATACTGATGTCTTCCCTCCCCTCCTAGAAATTCCAGGTTAGTTGCCCTGGACTGGGACCTGGGCATTGGCAGTATTTAAAGCTCCCTAGGTGATTCTCTGTGGCAGCCAAGACCGAAAACCACTGGCCCATGAAAAGGCTTGTTATTTGTGTTTACTTTACTGCCCACCCCACATTTGTTATTCTAATGTGCATTTAGAATAGGGCTGAGAAGCACCCCGGAAGTGCTTCTGGAACTACTGGAAGCCAGTAGTTTCCAGATCTGGGTGTGTATCAGACACCTGGAAAGTTTAAAAAATAGATTCTAAGACCCCACTCCAGACTGACTAGATCAGAATTTCCAGGGATTAAAAAAAAAAAAAAAAAAAAAAAATGCTTGGGTTGTTCTGATATGCAGGCATTTCATTAAAAGAGGACTGAACCTAGGATACCCTATTCTCATCAGCAGGATTTGGGGACATTGAATAATCAGAGGATTAAATTTAAGTTCAATTAGCCAACATATAGTACATCATTAGTTTCAGATGTAGTTTAGTAAGTCATCAGTTGCATGTAACACCCATTGCTTATCACATCACTTGCCCTCCTTAATGCGCATTACCCAGTACCCCATCCCCCACCCACCACCCCTCCAGGAACCCTCAGTTTGTTTCCTATAGTTAAGAGTCTCTCATGGTTTGTCTCCCTCCCTTCCCCTTTGTTCTCTGCACTATTTCTTATATTCCACATATGAATGAAACTATATGATAATTGTCTTTCTCTGATTGACTTATTTTGCTCAGCATAATACCCTCCAGTTCCATCCACGTTAACTGTAAATGGCAAGATTTCATTTTTTTGATGGCTGAGTAATATTTCATTTTATATATATATATATATATACACACACATATACATTTTATATATCTATATATGCCACATCTTCTTTATCCATTTGTCGATGGACATCTGGGCTCTTTCCATAGTTTGGCTATTGTGGACTTTGCTGCTATAAACATCGGGGTGCACGTACCCCTTCAGATCACTACATTTGTATCTTTGGGGTAAATACCCAGTAGTGAAATTGCTGGGTCGTAGGGTAGCTCTGTTTTAACTTTTTGAGGAATGTCCATATCATTTTCCAGAGTGGCTTTACCAGCTTGCATTCCCACCAACAGTGTAAAAGGGTTCCCCTTTCTCTGCATCCCTGCCAACATTTGTTGTTTCCTGACTTGTTAATTTTAGCCATTCTGATTGATGTGAGGTGGTATCTCAATATGGTTTTGATTTGAATTTCCCTGATGGCTCATGATGCATCCCTGCCAACATTTGTTGTTTCCTGACTTGTTAATTTTAGCCATTCTGATTGATGTGAGGTGGTATCTCAATGTGGTTTTGATTTGAATTTCCCTGATGGCTCATGATGGTTGAGCATTTTTTCATGTGTCTGTTGGCCATTTGTATGTCTTTGGGGAAATGTCTGTTCATGTCTTCTGCCCATTTCTTGACTGGATTATTTGTTTTTTGGGTGTTGAGTTTGATAAGTTCTTTATAGATCTTGGATACTAGCCCTTTATCTGGTATGTCATTTGCAAATATCTTCTCCCATTTTGTAGGTTGCCTTTTAGTTTTGTTGACTGTTTCCTTTGCTGTGCAAAAACTTTTTATCTTGATGAAGTCCCAGTAGTTCATTTTTGCTTTTGTTTCCGTTGTCTTTGGAGACGTGTCTAGTAAGTTCATGCAGCCAAGGTCACAGAGGTTTCTGCCTGGGTTCTCCTCTAGGATTTTGATGGATTCCTATCTCACATTTAGGTTTTTTTTTTTCCACCCATTTTGCGTTTATCTTTGTGTATGGTATGAGAGAATGGTCCAGTTTCATTCTTTTACAAGTGGCTATCCAATTTTCCAACACCATTTGTTGAAGAGACTGTCTTTTTTTCCATTGGATATTCTTTCCTGTTTTGTCAAAGATTATTTGACCATAGAGTTGAGGGTCCATTTCTGGGTTTTCTATTCTGTTCCATTGATCTGTGTGTGTTTTTGTGCCAGTACCATACTGTCTTGATGATTACAGCTTTGTAATAGAGCTGGAAGTCTGGAATTGTGGTGCCGCCAGCTTTGGTTTTCTTTTTCAACATTCCTCTGGCTATTCAGGGTTTTTCCTGGTTCCATATAAATTTTAGGATTATTTGTTCCAGCTCTGAAAAATGTCTATGGTATTTTGATAGGGATTGCATTGAATGTATAGATTGCTCTAGGTAGCATAGACATTTTAACAATATTTCTTCTTCCAATCCAGGAGCATGTAATGTTTTTCCATTTCTCTGTGTCTTTCTCAATTTCTTTCATAACTGTTCTGTAGTTTTTAGAGTACAGATCCCTTAGCTCTTTGGTTAGGTTTATTCCTAGTTATCTTATGGTTTTTGGTGCAATTGTAAATGGGTTTGATTCCTTAAGAGAAAAGGGATTTCTTGAGGCTGTGCAATGCAGGGTATAAATAATCCTATTGAATAGTCTAGCCTCATAGAAATATCCCCTCTGTAGTGATAAGAGTATTCCTTTCTATTAGATATGGTATATCTAACCCCCCTTGTACAGTGCTGGATAAAAAGGAACATGACTTTCCTCTTTGTTCCCTTCAAATGGACTCCACAGAGACAAATCATTTCATTAATTCTTCCTTCAGGTAATTAGGTCACATTATGGGAGATTAGGTGGCAGCATTTTTTTCTTTTTCATTTCTGTCTTGACTCTATACCCCGATCAGCTTACAAGTTTCTCTAGTCTTCATCACATTTACTAATCGTATCTTAGGATATATATTTTGGAGATGGCTAAACTCCTTTATGCTCTATTTTTACTCTGGGCCATCTCAGTCCAGTGCCCTGATATACTACAGCTCAAATAGTTTTTGCTCAAATACAAAACCATCTATTTATCTCTTAACTGTATGAAATTATACCATCTGTGCTCTCTTCAGTTTAGATGAAGAGTGTAAAATCGTGGAAGGTTGAACTGAAAGGGACTTTATAGACCATCATGTCTAACCATAAAAAAAAGGCAATATTGTAGGCAGTTTAGTTGGATACAGTAGTGCTGTGTTTTGTTGGGGTGCACTTTACCTTACACAGTTATTGTTATCGGATTTACAATCTGTAACATGTACACCTTAGCTATGAAGAATCTCAGCAGTGCCAAGACCATCTCTGTGTGATGCTACTGCTTAGTGATAGTTGAATAACCATGGTCAGGTCTCTCTGAGACCTAACTTCCTTGTCTGTAAAATGAGGAAAATGAATATCTAGTTTGTCAGAGTTATTAAGAGAGTATACAATAAGTTGATATAGAGGAACACTTTGTAAACCATAAAGTATTTTTTGGTGTGGAAAGAGCATTGAACAGGAAGAAAAATAAATAAATATGGAAATCACTCAGTTCTTACATGGGCTTCCAGCCCAGAAGACATTAGATAGACTTAAAAGGAATAGTCTTGGAAATAAAAATTTGCAATATTTTACATTGAGTGCTCTTGGCTAGTCCAGCAATCATTGATTACCCTACAGAAAAAGTTGTAAGCAGTCCTGTCAAATGGAAAACTCTGTGTTCAAGAAATTATGAAGAATCATCTAGTTGTACTTCAAGGCATTTGCGTTATTACATATGGTAACTTAGAAAATCAAAGATATTGAAGTACCGGTAAAAATGCTGTAAACCAATTTAAAAAGTGTACAGGCTAGCATATTTTTCAAGGCTGGCTTAATGGCTGTGGCATCGATATCAGTGGTTACTCTCATAACGCATTAAATATGTAGATTTAAATTCTTTTTACAAGTAAAAACAAAATTTTGTATTTAGTTCAACAAATGTTTATTGAGGATAAAATGAGGAATCAAAGATTGTCCCTGTCCTCAAGGTGCTTATTGTCAAGTAGGGAAAACAAACATGATGAGACAATGGAAAATGCTAGGATGGAAGTATAAAGAAAGTGCTATGGGCACCCTGCAGGGGTGGGGGGAAGTATAGGAGTAGGGAAGAAATGTCAAGACTAAACAGAGGAAGCAGTGTTTTGGCTGAGACTCTGAAGTTTCATTGTCCCGAGGGAAGAAGAGCAAATGGAACAGTGCATAGAAAGACAGGAGGCATGAAAGAGTGTGCTTTCAGGGACCAGGGTGGGTCTCAGGATGAGTTTAAGGCAGTAAGAAATGGCTATCCCTTGATAAAAATAAGGAATGAATATTGGCTCTATAATATTACTTCCTGATTGGCTGCTTACTCAGTTTTTACATTTCTTTATAAACAATTTTTTATGGTATTTTTTTTCCAATCCCCCGTTTTACCTATCTAATTATATTAGGAAAAGTAAAAATATATATCATTTAAAGTGATTCCATTTTCAGGTTTTTGCATCTATTAAAAGCTTTCACTGTCAATAGCACCTTGATGGGCTCTATAAAACAAAGCATTATCCAGGCAGAGGTACTATTGTACTAGAAATATTTGAAACTTCTATCATTTTCCTATCAGTGAATGATTCATCGTAATTTTGAACAGTTAGGCCTTCAAAATCTTCAAGAGGTCAGAAACCCATTTTGCAGATGAAGAAACTTAGGTATAGAGTTAGTTCTCCTTCCTTAGTTGCAGTGAGACTGGAGTATGTTAGGATTATTGGATTACTGGATTATTGCTTTTGATTTTGTCAAGTTTCTTAATCCCTGTTTATACTGTGAAGTTTCGGTTTCTGTCCTAAATCCAAAAGTGGGAAATGTTTTGAGATTTGTTCTTCTATCTATGGAAATGTATCACATGATATTCATAAAGTGCTCAAAGTGCATGATACTGTAAGAAGCTAGAGCGAGGAGCTAGTTCTCTCACTGTTCAGTTTAAAAGAAAGGACATGTAGCATTGATTATTCATGAAATATTGATTATGGAACTAGTTTACATTCCTCAGAAGTCAGAGTATATGATATGTGCTTTCAGTTTTTTTGTTTTTTTTTTAATCACAATTAATCATCTGTCTGAAGTGTCTTCACTGGATTCCTCTTGTGTAAGAAGTACATAGCTTCCTTCATTCCAGTTGATGCACTTGACCACACTGCAAAAGCAAACAAGATATTTTAAAATTGTGATGAAGGCAATACATAAATAAATAACCTGTATTCTATCTTCCCCCGACTATATGGCTTCCAATAAATTATGCAAATTATATGTAGAAGGAATATAGTAGCATTTTGAATACAACTGACTCACTGTGCATAGCTTTCTGAAAATAATAAAAAAATCTACAGTTTTTTTCTCTTCCAGGTACCTACAGTGTCCATCTGTCCCATTGTTTATTCTGTAGTCCACAAAAAGTAGCTGTGACTATAGATATGGCTGAAGTTCATGTTCAATACCTATAATTGAAGCTGGGACAAGAAGACATCTAGAATTTAAAAAGCAGTAATGGGGGGCACCTGGGTGACTCTTGGTTTCGGCTTAGGTCGTGATCTCAGGGTTATGATCTCAGGGTGGTGAGATGGAGCCCAGCGCTGGGGCTTGGTGCTCAGCACAGAGTCTGCTTAGGATTCTCTCTCCCTGTCCCTCTACTTTCCCCCACCTCAAGTAAATAAATAAAATCTTAAAAAAAAAAAAGCATGTAATTATATTTTAAAGATTTTCTTTATTTGAGAGAGAGAGAGCACAAGCAGGGGGCAGGAGGGGCAGAGGGACAAGGAGACTCCCCGCGGAGCAGGGATCCTGAGGCAGGGCTCGGTCCCAGGACCCTGAAATCATGACCTGAGCCAAAGGCAGACGCCCAACTGACTGAGCCACCCAGGCACCCTGCATGTAATTTTATTTTATTTTTTTATTTTTTTTAAAGATTTTATTTATTTATTTGAGAGAGAGAATGAGACAGAGAGAGCACACGAGAGGGGGGAGGGTCAGAGGGAGAAGCAGACTCCCTGCTGAGCAGGGAGCCTGATGCGGGACTCGATCCCGGGACTGCAGAATCATGACCTGAGCCGAAGGCAGTCGCTTAACCAACTGAGCCACCCAGGCCCCCCTAATTTTATTTTTTTAAATATTGAACAGTATAGGGTTAAAAAAATCTCAGAAGACCATCTATATTTACATTAGAAACATTATTAAAAGGATAACTATCTTTTAGCTAGCTACATATGTGTTCATAATAGGTATGTATAAATATATGAAGAATAAAATTAAAATTACCCATTAATCTACTCCCCAATTCTTTTTTTTTTTTTAAGATTTTATTTACTTGACAGAGACAGCGAGAGAGGGAACACAAGCAGGGGTAGTGTGAGAGGGAGAGCGGGCTTCCCATGGAGCAGGGAGCCTGATGCGGGGCTCCATGCCTGCGGAGCTCCATGCATGGGGGGCTCAAATCCCAGGACCCTGCGATCATGACCTGAGCCGAAGGCAGACAGTTAACGACTGAGCCACTCAGGCGCCCCCTTCCCCAATTCTTATTAACATTATGTTTCATGCTATGGATGCACCATCATTTATTTAATCATTCTCTTGTTGGACATTTTGGTCATTTAAAAAAATTTTTTTGTCTTAATGAATGTCTTTATACCAGTGGACCCTTGCACAATGCAGGAGTTGGGGCATCCATGTAGTTGGAAATGTTCATATCACTGTTGACTCCCTAAAAACTTAACTACTAATAGCCTACTATTGACCAGGAGCTTTACCAGTAATATAAAGCAGTCTATTAACATATATGTGGTATGTTTTATATATATATAATACTGTATTTTTATAATAAAACTAGAGAAATGTTATTAAGAAAATCATAAGAGAAAATCCATTATAGTACTGTATATATTGAAAAAAATCTGCATGTTAAGTGAATCCATGCAGTTCAGACCTGTGTTGTTGTTCAAGGGTCAATTGTATATAAATTTTTTACATTACTGACCATTCCCTTAGGATATGTTTCTAAAAGGAATCACTGGGTCAAATACTATGAACTTCTTAAAAAAGCTTTTGATACATGTTTATGAATTGCCTTCCAAAAATGACAGTGCCAAATAATACTACTACCAGCAACGTATAAGATTGATTGTCTCATCGTGTACTCATTAGCACAGCGTATATTTTTAATTTTGCCAGTTCAATAGGTGAATGGTTTCTTTTTAAAAAGCTATCTAGTAAAAATAACTTTTCATCAAAATTACAGAGGAACTGCAAATATTGTTACACTCTTACACAGATCTAGGTATCAAAATTCAGTAGAGACAATATGTACTGAGGTCCTACATGAATAAATGTAGGGCAGTCCTTTAAGGAGTTCATAGTCTTGGCAGAATACATAAAGCCTGGGTACATTGGTACTTTTCACCCTTACTCACCCCACCCCAGCCCAGTGCTCAGGAGAAAGCAGAGATGCCTTTTGTGCCCCACCTTCTACTGATCCCCATCACCACGCTATGCTCTTAGCCATGTGGAATGGGCAAAGCCCAGCAAAGAAAGGGCAGTGCGCCCTCAGCTCAGTGTGCTGGCCCCATAGAATGTGTTGACCCTGTTTGGGCATTTTGGCAAACACTTACCTAGTTAGATCATACTTTTCATTAACCAAAAGGCAAAGGGAGAAATAAATATTTCTCTTACATGTCTGACTCTGGTCTTTTTATTCTACGTACTATTCACAAATAGAATTTAGTACTTTGTGTTTATTTGGGTATTTACCTTTAAAACAGTAATCATTAAATAAGCCAACTCTCTGGAAAGAACGTTCCTGATATTCAGTGTTCACTATTTGCTCTTGTCATCAACCCAAGACTCCATATTAAAGTCTATCTTCTTATATAATCTGATCCTCAGAGGATATTATACTCTAGGAAATCATAGTTTTTATCTATCTATCTATCTATCTATCTATCTATCTATCTATCTATCTATTCTTGGATGCTAATTTAATCAATTGTTCATATTTAAAGAGACAGGGGGTAGCTATTCAGAGTCTGACCCAATCTTTCTTTCTCCTAGTTTTGGTCAGCCTTGTCATTGTCTCTTTCTTCTTAGGTTTTCAACATTATCAGTAGATGTCTTCATGTCTAAAACTTATTGAAAGGGGCACCTGAGTGGCTCAGTTGGTTGAGTATCTGCCTTTGGCTTGGCTCATGATCCCAGGGTCCTGGGATCGAGCCCTGCATGGGATGCCCTGCTCAGCAGAGAGCCTGCTTCTCTCTCTCCCTCTGCTGCTCCCCCTGCTTGTGCACACTCTCTCTCTCTCTCTCTGTGTCAAATAAATAAATAAAATCTTAAAATTTATTGAGAAAAGTACATTCTGAGGTAAAACTTTGTTAAAAAGAAAACCACAGGCCCAAAATGGCATCAGGTAGGCCAAGTTATCAAACCTGGACTGAATATGTAACTTAACTGCAGTTCCAGCCTTCCCCAGAGACAGAATCTTCACTAGTCAGGCAAGAGTTTTCTGATCAGCACCAACGAGTCTGCCCCACGGGTCCCCTCCATCCCCCAAAGGAAGATGGGATCATCTACCTGATAAGACCCCCTGCCCTTCTCCTTAAGGGAAGGTGACTTTGCCTGAAATAGTTATTTCTTCTCTTTTGCTTCTTCATCCACCCTCCATCCTGTGAAAACCTTCCACTCAGCACAGCTCCTCAGAGCTCCCCTCTACTTGTTAGATGGGATGCTGCCTAATTCATGAATCAATTAGTTAGAGCCAATTAGATCTTTAATCAGATCAGTTGAGGAGCGCCTGGCTGGCTCAGTCGGTTAAGCATCCAACTCTTGATTCTGGCTCAGGTCATGATCTCAGGGTTGTGAGATCGAGCCCCACATCCAGCTCCATGCTGAGCGTGGAGCCTGCTTAAGATTCTCTCTCCCTCTGCCCCTCCCCACCCACTTGCTCTCTCTCTAAAACAAAAATAAAACAAAAAAAGTTACTCAGTTGAATTTCTTCAACAACTTTAGCAGTCTATGTAATTTTACCGGTGAGGTTAGGGAATTCATTTAATCCAGCTATCCTTTAATAAAATGATTAAAAATAATTACATACCATAGACTGATGGCTGGAATTAGTAATAGAACAGCAGACAGCAGAAAGGTGAAGCCTGGGTACCAAGCAACGGTTGCTGAATAAATTCCATTAAAAGTAGAAACTGCAGCAACTCCGCCAAGTGTTTCCAAGAAAGCAATGCAAGCAAACAAGGTGCCTGTTTGGGGTCAGGGTGTGCAGGGAGAAAAAGAAATGGCTGAGTAACAAAACAATAGACAAAACAAAGGGAGAAAATTGTTCCTCGCTGAAAAAAGCAAACGTGGGGCACTGCTTGGTGAACAGAAGCTATTGCCTCTAAATCCCTGAGAAGCCAGTAACCCATTTTGCAGGTGAAGAAACTGAGGTCACCAGTTCTCCCTGACCTGATGTGAGGGAAGCTGAAAACACAACAGTTGGGATGTCAGTCGGGCAAAGGTAAGAGGCTCCAGCAGCTGACACATTCGAAATCCACAGTCTCCTCTCCCTGCACAGCTGCACACATAGCCACAACTAGCAGTGTCGTTCCAGATTATCTCCCACTCGGTCCCTAAGCTGGGGACATCTGTGACACACCCGTATGTGTACGTGCCAGTGGCTCCCTCCACCAAAGGTCCTATCCCGGGGGCCTTTTGAAAGTTAAAGCAATCCTTTTCATCTGCTTCTCAGCTCTGGCAAAAGTGACAGCGGCAGACAAAGACGATCGCATATGGGTTCTGCAGTTTGAATTTGAGCCCTCCCTTCAAAGTGAACAAATTCAGTCCACACGCTTCCTCCATGAGACTCTTAAGTAACTCTGTGCTCTCGTTATGCCATGATTTGATGTTGAGTGATTCTTTTCTGCCTCCCCTGCTTGAAACTGCCTCCACTGTGAGGTGGCTTGCAAGACTGAGTGAGTGGGGATCCTGCTGCTGTCCGCTACGCTGGCTCCACACCACGTTTGCGAGAGGGCAGTAGGCCCTGGAGCATTGTTCGAGAAACACAAAGTGGCTATGTGGCTAGTCCAAGCTCATGATCAGAGAAAAGTGCTCATTAAGTCTACTGATTTTTAGTTTTGTCTGGAATCCAAGACCACATTGACCAAGCAGTTAAACCTCTAGACAGGATGTACTTTTCTTCCTCTTCGTCAAATTTTGCATCACCAAAGTTCTGTGACAGTTTTCCACTTTCCATGACGTCCCCAGTATACGTTCCTATGGAGCTTCTGCAGACTCTCGCATTAAGCCATTGTGCTTCTTCTTACTTTGCCAAGTTTACCTTTCCATGGTAAATGGTCATGTATTTGTCTTACAAACAATGCAAATCATGTAAATAATTGTATTTGATTGGACTGATAAGAAGGAAAAGGCAAGCTTGAGGGTCACCTTTCATAACTGGATTATGGTTTACATGTCTGTGTTTTAATTTTTCCCATGGTCTTGGTCTAGTAGACTGTGTTGTGTGTTGATTTTTATCTATTTAAGCTTTTTGCCCTAGTATGTATTTCTCGTACGTTGCTTCTCATTCTTCATTGAATGACAGGTCACATATTCATAAAACATAAACAGCTCTGAAGAATATTGTATTTTCACGTATATGTCTTCTTTTAACTAAAACAAAAGCTCTGTTCATGTCGAGTGCACATCTACTTTGTTTACTGCTGTGTCCCAGGGCCTATCTGTCCTGGCACATGGTAGATATGTTTAATCCTTATTTGTCAAATGAATGAATAAAAGCTTAATTCAAGAGCCCAGTTATCAATCGGCAAGTAGCATAAAGACCTACTGCTTCCATGTTTTATGATAAGACATGAAGTCAGTTTAATTGGAAGTACTCCTCACTATCTAACTAAGCTATTATTTTCTTCTATTTCTGATCCCTTGCCACAGCTAGGCACAGTGCCATGGAAGACAGACTGGATTGTTCTAGTCCTTTTATGCAATGGCTTAAATCCATTCTTGATGGCAAGTTGGTCAGGTGGTATGTCTGTCTGGCATAAACAGCCATACTATTACAAAGTAGGGTTCGCTTGTTGCTTAACTTCCCCAAGCAGTTCAACTTGTTTAATAGTTACCAGAGATAAACTGGAGTAAATAACAAGTGCAGGTTAATTTACTTCCTATACTTTTTTTAATTCAATAGACCTCAAAAGTCAAGTCTGTTTTTACACTGTTCCAATTTGTAATCAGAAGGAGTATGCAGGTAGTGATCAGGTAAGAGGTCATCTGGGGTGGCTTTAGCTGTGAGCTTCACAGCTGTATGGAGCACAGAAATTCCAAAATAATTACCCAAATCTAGTTTTGTCTCCTCTCTTATTCAAGGTAATAGGGATAGTGAGAGGCTAGTGAGACATTATGCAGTGTTTCTGTTCTCTGATTACTTTAAAGTGTATAACATTTTCACAAAAATATCCCATTTTTAAAAAGTAATGAAGGATGGGAATATATTTAATATGGAAATTCTGACATCACCAAAAGGATTTTGTAGTTTACAGTTAAAAACAAAGTAATTATCCTATCCTAGAACAATGGAATCACGATTCACGAAGTTACAATTCAGAATATGGAATGCCAAAAAGTAAACAAAACACTTTGAAATGTCACTATATTTAACAGTATGAAATGACTTTTAAAAAGCCATTTTATAAATAAACTAAACCAAATATAAACAGAAACAAACTATACACCCCGACAAGTCTATGTTCCAAGTTAAAGCAGGTAGATTTTTCTATTTTCGCTGAACAGCTTTATTGAGATATAATTCACATACCTGAAAGCCCACCCCTTTAAACTGCACAGTTCACAGAATTGTGCAGCCATCACCCCAGAAGAAACTGTATCCATTCCCAGAAGAAACTCACCAGCCCTGGACAGCACTTCTCTGATTTCTGTCTCTATGGGTTTGCCTTTTCTGAACATGTCATCTAGATGGAACCATATTTATATGATAGTATGTGGCCTTTTGTGTCTGGCTTTTTTCATTTAGGGTCATGCTTTCAAGGTTCCCCCCCAGTGTAGCAAGTACCATCAGGACTTAATTTTTATTGCCAAATAATATTCCATTGGGCAGATATACATGTGTCTATCCGTTCGCCAGTTCCTGGGCATTTCCATTTTTTTATACTTTTTGGCTATTATAAATAATGCTGCTATGAACATTTGTATATAAGATTTTATGTGGGTATATGTTTTCATTTCTACTGGGATTTCAATTCCATTCTATTTCTAGGAATGGAATTGTTGAGTCATAAGATCACTCTATTTAACTTTCTGAGGAGCTACCAAAGTGTTCTTGCAAAATGGGCGCATCATTTTATGTTCAGCCAGCAGTGTAAGAGGGTTCCAATTTCTTCACATCTTGGTCTGTCTTTTTTCATTTTAGCCATCCTAGTGGGTCTCATTGTGGTTTTGATTTGCATTTCCCTGATGGCTAATGATGTTGAACATTTCTTCATGTGCTTATTGGCCATCTGTACACCTTTTTGGAGAAAAGTCTATTCAAATCCTTTGCCAAATAATTGGGTTTTCTTTTTGTTGTTGAGGTTTTTTTTTTTAATTCCAGTGTAGTTAACATACAGTGTTATATTAGTTTCAGGTATACAATATAGTGATTCAACACTTCCATATATTAGTCAGTGCTCATCGTGCTAAGTGTATTCTTAATGTCCTCCACTTATTTCCTCCATCCCCCCACCCACCTCCCAAGTTCCTTATTAGACATTTGATTTACAAATGTATTCTCACATTCTGTCGGTTGTCTTTTCACTCTCTTGATGGTGTCCTTTGAAGCACAAAAGTTTTTAATTTGGATAGGTTCTAATTTATCTATTTCTTCTTTTGTTGTCATGCTTTTGGTGTCATATCTAAGAAACCGTTGCATAACCCAAGGAAGCAGGTAGGATTTTACATACTCTAGTTACACATTTTTATATCCCAAAGTGGTTTTCCAGTTGATCATCATTACATAATCTATAAACAGCTGTGTGCATATACAGCTGCATCTTATGAGTAGAAGAGAACCAAGAAATATATTTTAAATGTAGTGAATTATGCAGTCTTGCCCAGTGTTGACTAAACTGCCATAAATACAATAGCATAATTATGAATGATCCATCAATAATTAATATGAATATTTGCACCAGGCTAAGACATGAAACAAAAGAGAGCTTCAAAGTCTAACAGTATTCATATGATACAGGGAGGAAGGAGGACAACCCCATATGCCTAATATCTAACTAGTAACTAGTTCCAACCAGAAATTTAATTTTTTTGTCCTCTGTATTGGTCATTCTTTGCCTTCCCTTTCAAACTGTTTGATCTCCTGTATCCTGCTCTGTGCTTGGGGGGCTGACCCTTCGGATCATATGACTTGGATTTCCTTGCTAGCCTGACTTTCTGTTGTGCTTGGTCAATGGGATAAACGTGGAGAGAAAGGTTGTGGTGTTCTGTCTCTGCTCCCTTCTTACTGGGCCATCTTCTCTGGGTGCCTTCATCAAACCCACCCCCCATACTGCTGCCCTTCTACTGAACCAGCTGAGTGGGATCCTGTTTATGCTAGGACTCTAATTCAGGCCCAGCTCTAACATTTGTGGGGTCCAGTGTAAGAATACAATGAGAGGCCTATAAATTATATTCTAAGTATTTAAAAGTTACAGTTCGAATAAACAAACTTAACTAAGATATATTCTGTCTCCCCTCTCTGAGAAATATACTATATTATATACCGTCACGATGATTCGGAGGGTCAGGAACAAACTTAGAATTCTCAGACTTTTTAGAGTTCTGTGTAGGAAAATGACAGCACTGGCAGAGCTAGCTAGCCCTTGGCCCTCAGTCCCCAGCTGTAGGGTGCAGCCCACCCATGTTGTGTTCTACCTCTTGCTCCATCCTGCTCAGAAAGGATCATTTACACATGGCTGTAGACACCCCACTCTGCAATTCTAAGGTTGGGCCAGATCTCCTATAAAGAGTCATGGCTTGGCTACCCCTTTGATCTAGAGGACAGCACACTGGGGTCACAGTCCACCCTCAGGCTAAAGGGTCTGAGGAAGACTACCATCCAGGCACACATGGATGTGAACCCAGAGCTGTCTGGTGGGGAATTACGGGGGTCCAGGTAACCAGAGTGTAGTCTAGAAGGGGTAGGTGTGGTGGGCTCCCAGTGGGCATCTGCCTAGCTCTGAGCACTGCTCTCCTCTTGGGGTGGGGTCTGGCCAGAGCAAGCTTCTAAAGCAGGAGACCTTGGGCAGGGGCACCCCTGCCTGAATATAAGCCTCTTCTGAACACAGAACTTACCACTTAACTCAAAAGGGAGTTCTGAGCAGAAAAACGGTTGTAGAATATTCTGAAGAATCAAACATTGGTCGTACATAGATTTGAGTTGATACAGATTGTAGATTCATTATTTCCCTTCAGCAAATTAAACTCACCTTGTTCAGTAGAACGAACCACTTTGGATACCATGGAGCGTAGAACAGAGAGTGGCACAATAGTGAAAAGGAACGGCAGCCTGACTGTAAGAGAAATGGTGGGAAATCATGGGCTAAATCAGAAAACCAATGGGCAATTTTTGATGTGAAATGTTTTCTCTCTAAGCATCCTATCATTGCACCTAAGGACTGAAGTAATTAATTATAGACTTCTGTTTAATGAATACACAGATACACTGCAGACAGGCCAGTTCAAGGTTCGTTTGCCCTCTTATTCTACAGTGCTAAGAACAAGAGTTCAGGGAGGTTTGAGGTCCAGATCTATATATTCTGCCAGTTGGGACTGATCTGCTATTTCCCTGATTATTGTAGAAACCTCTCATTTAGCAAGGTGTGACTTAGCTTTCCACATTTGTTTTCTGTTTTTGCTTTTTCAGATTTGGCATTCTTAGTGTCTGCATTCTTTTATCATATTGATGCACGTATTGATAAATTGGTTCTTTATCTTTATGCTTCTTCATCTTTGTGTGGAATAATTTCATGAACACAGATTGCCTCTCCTCTTAAATTATGGACCCCTAATAGTAGCATTTCTAGTTATATACGATAAAATAGCAATATATTATTTTTGCAGATGACTCTAAAGTTTTCAGTGTGATTTCACATATATTAACTTACTTGGCCTTGGCAACTCTAAGGGAGACAGGGAGAACTGACATTTACTGAATACGAGGCATTGTGCTAAGTGCTTTACAGTGATTTCTTCTAATATTCATTATAACCCAGTGAATTCGGTGCTACTGTGCCCATTTTACGGATGAGTAAATGAGGGCCCAGAGTCGTTAAGTAACTTGCCCAAGATCACCTGGTACTACAGATGGACATTAAGCCCAATTCTATTTGGTCATCCTGCTTCCCTGCAAGGGAGCAAGAGGTTGACAGTGCCTTTGTAAAAAAGATGAAATTAGACCCTTCTCAAGGTCCCACTTTACAGATCCCTTAGCTCTTTCAAAGGCAGCATCTCACTCAAGCCCTACTGAATCCACTTATGGGGTAGGTAGTTAAGGAAGCAGTCTAGTTTGGCAAAAAGTAATTTATCAAAAGCCAATTAATGAAATGACCAATTTGCAAAAGCCTATCTTAAAGAATTTTCTTTTTGAATATATTCAATAAATATGAATTTTATAAATCTTTTGAGTCTACTTTATATAATGCTCTTTAAAATTTTTATGGAAAGTAGCCTTCTTAGCAGCACATTTATGGGGCAGAGGGAGAGGCAAAGAGAGAATCTCAAGCAGACTCCCTGCTGAGGAGGGAGCCTGAGTGGGGCTCCATCTCATGACCCTGAGATCATGACCTAAGCCAAAACCAGGAATTGGATGCTCAACCGACTGAACCACCCCAGTGCCCAGTGCCCCAGCCTTCAGCATTTAAGAAATATGCAAGTTGGTAAAAGTTGTTTTGAAGAATTGACTCACAAGAAGAATGTTCCTCAAAACAATTTTTTGTCAAGTATGCAAATTTGGAAAACTGTGGTTATTCAGTGAATTGCTTTTTTTAAAGTAGATTGGCTTTCAGTTTCTGGCAAACTGGCTTTTAACAAAGTGCCTTACTTGAACTAGAATGCATTAAATAGAGAATTGTATGTTAAAAGTTTATCACCCAACAGACTAAATTCATTTGATATAAACATAAATACATGGTTAGTTCTAAGGCTACATTTGTAACTTACCTAAAAACATCATCAATGTTGTTTTGGCAAAAGCAGTCATAACCATTCCTGCCATGGTGGTAGAGATTCCAATGAAGGCCATATAAATGTCTTCCATACAGTAAGAAAAAAGCCATATTCCTAGGAAACTACTAAAAAAGGTGACGCTACCCAGAGCTGATCCATAACCTATAAAAACTTCATTCCAGCAGAGTGGTGAATCCAATTCATAAAGGATAAAGATGGGGGAAACGCCAACTATCACAAAAAAGTAAGTGATCATTGTAAAAAGTAACAAACAGAGATAATACCGTCGCTTACCAGAAGCATTTTTAAAAAGCATGGAAGTTCGGTACAACAGGTTTTTAAAGCCTTCACTACATGACATGGAAACATTCTGAGATGAAGATTCTTTCACTGAATCACCAAGAAAAAATGAAATATAAATCAAATTAACAGTAAGAGCCATAGCAATAATTAAAAAAGACCACACAAAACCTAATTCTCTGATAAAATAGCCAGAAGACAGTCCTGTTAATCCAGTGACAAGTCCAAGTATGAAGTCGATTATAGCTATTCGAATTGTTCTTTGTTTCTGTTCTGTACATTGATCAACTATGTAGGCAAAACAGGCTCCTAAAAATGTGGTGGAATTGCCACAAAGTGCACCGATGAAGGTAGATGCAATCAAAAGCTGGAATGGAAAAGCAAAATAGGAAAGCAAACAGAGCCAAATACTGGTTGCAAGAGCACCAACAGAAGACAAAATCAAAGGGAATTTTCGTCCTCGATGATCACTATGAGATAGAAGTATGAATGTAGACACCAGACCAGGAATTAACCCACTTATGTCCATCTGCAGATTGAAAAGAGACACTTTCTTCTGAACTTCCTGCAAAGAGACAAAAAGAAGACAATGTGTTTACAGAGATATAGACAACATGCACAGAAATAATCACGATGCATACTTTTCTTTACATTTCCAGTAGGTCACCAACAAGGAATCTCTGGTGCATGGGTTTGATACAGCCTGAATCTTCTTCCAGTTCATAAAGCAAGTATCAAGAGGCAATATAGTAATTGAAGCTCAGGCATAATATGCAAGTACCGTGGTGGGGACTTGAACTCATAAACAGACAATTGTGTATTGGTGCATGTGTGTCTTATATAGAAGATCCACAGACCCCAAGACATCTGGGACTGGTCATATAATGATTTTTCTTTCTTCTATCAACAGTTTAGCACTGAGATCATGCCCACTGTTGTAAAGCAAGAGCAATACCCTTTCCTGTGATAGATCTTTCTGTCTACTTAAAGGGGAATGAGTGTCACATGTAAATGTCATATTTGATAGGCCTTTATTTAGGAAGCACTCAGTTGCTTTGTTCACATGTGTCTCCACAAATAAGTTTCTTCTAATCTATTTCTTTACTTACTAAAAAATAAGATAAAACCCAAAGAGCAGCTTTGCACTGACTAAAGATGGTAGCATGCCATGAACTGAGGAGTAAGATAAACCCAGCTCCCCGGAGGACCATAATCACCAGGTACACACACAGACTGGAAGATGTTACAACCATTACGCTAGTTATTTGATGGGAAGAATTTTGGGTGATTTAAAAGCATTTTCTGTTTGCCACTTCTCTCTGTATTTTCCAAATTTTATATAAAGAGTATGTGTCATTTTTATACTAGGGATTACTAAACTCATTTTTAAAAATAGATTCATGTAATATTTAGGAAGACCCTAAAACAACTGATGAACCACAAAAATATCAATTTCTGAAATTAATTTTTTTAAAGAGTGAGCCTGTGTTTATTTTTATATATTCAAATAATGCAAGCAATTTCAGGTTATCAGGAAATGTTCTAGTCCCTCAGACTCAAACCTTCAGTCATCTTTGTTTCTAGCCTTTCCCTTCATCCATGCCCACCAACACCTAGTGCTTCTCGCATCCTTTACCTCTTTATAGTCCCTGAGCTGCCCCTGGAAGGACAGGGCTCAGAGTTTTCACCTCAACTGCCCTGGCATCTAGCTGGCTGTCTCCTCAATGCAGTCTATGATGCCAGCCCCCTTACTTTGCAGATCATACACGCGAATGGTGGCAGCATCTTACCAAAACACACTAGCAGCATGTCTCTCACCTGCTCAGCCCACTGTCTGCTAGAGAAAGCTCACACTCCTAGTCTGTTGTGTAAGGCCACCGAGATGCGGTCCAACCCCACTCTTCTGCATTATCTCCACTCACTCCCCCTCCAATACTCTATGTTACAGGCACAGTCCATAGTCAAGTCCCACTTGGATTTCCCTGAAATGCCCAAACAGATGTAATCTCTCCTTCTATTGAAACTTCTCATATGGCAATTATCATTCCCCAGCTACATTCTTTGGTGTAATGATTAAGAGCTCTGGAGTCAGATCAATCTAGATTCAGATGTAGTCAGTTCTTTTTTTTTTTTTAAGATTTAATTGATTTATATATTTGAGAGAGAAAGAATGAGACAGAGAGAGAGCATGAGAGGGGGGAGGGTCAGAGGGAGAAGCAGACTCCCTGCTGAGCAGGGCGCCCTATGCGGGACTCGATCCCGGGACTCCAGGATCATGACCTGAGCTGAAGGCAGTCGCTTAACCAACTGAGCCACCCAAGTGCCCCATAATGTAGTCCGTTCTTTACACAGCAGTTAGAGTGATCTTTAAAAACAATCAGCTCACGTCACTCCTCTGCTCAAAATCCCTCAGTGGCGGGTGCCTGGGTGGCTCAGTCGGTTAAGCATCTACCTGCCTTCGGCTCAGGTCATGATCCCACAGTCCTAGGATCAGTCCCATGTCCGTTCGTCAAGCTCCCTGCTCTGGGGGGAGTCTGCTTCTCCCTCTGTCCCTCCCCCACTCGTTCTCTCAATCTCTTGCGCTCTCTCTCTCAAATAAATAAATACTTAAAAAAAAAAATCCCCCAGTGGCTTTCCTTACGCTGGAATAAATCCGAATTCCTTGCCATGGCATGGGTGGTCAGACATCATGACTTCTCTGATTTCATGTCCACTTCCTCACTCCCCTCAGCTGCAAGCCATTCCTCAAACACTCTGTGCTCATTCGCCTTTGTACTTGCTATTCCCTCTGCCTCCCTCCTGCAGCTCACTTCCTCAATTCAAATGCCACCTCCTCAGAAGGCTTCTGTGACTCATCACACAATCCAAAGCAACCCCACTAATCCTCACCCGGCGCTCTATGAGCTTGTCTGGCTGTATTTTCTTTAGATACTTGCCACCCCTCGACAGGACGGGTTCCTTTCATTGAACTGCTCAGGCGTGCCCTCTCCACTACAGCATAAGCTCCAAAAGGGCTGGAACCCTGTCTTCACCATGGTTATCACCAGTTCCAACAACAGTGCTAAAGGGCCCGCCCTAGATATTCATCCGCGCCTGGTTGCATGGATGAATAAGCAAGTAAAATGGGCCTCGTAATTTGCTAGCTGCGTGTGATCCTCACCAAATCATTTATCCCTATAGCTTCATCTGACAAGAGGGGGTAACCCGAGTCCCTATCATGCAGGCTGTCGTGAGAGTTGCATTTAAAGTCAGTATGTCAATATAAGGCAGACCGCACAGATCCTATTACGGATTAGTGCTTAATCAACTTCGGCTGTTTTCATTTTTACTAGGTCAGGCTTCCTGAGCACATCTCTGTATCTCTAGGGATATAAAAGCCATCAAGTAAATATTTACTGAATAAAGAAGTAAATGAAACAATTATCTTTTAATCAACTTCTCAACAAGATGTTCCAGTTTGAGATTCCTCCTCCCATTTCCACCCCTCCCCCACATCCTGTCTTCTGTCTACTGTCATTCCTAACCCAGCCTTTTACACAGACTACTCTCCTCATCTGCAACCTATACCTTTTAAACTCTGGAGAATGATAATTATATATTAGATAAGGAGATGGGAGAAATCAGAGTAAAAAGTGCTATTCCCTGTGCAAGTTTGAACAGAATGACAATGTAGAGAGAGATATAACTTAAGGAAAGGAGTATCAATTTTTAAAAAGTCACAATTTCATAGGCTAAAATGTATAATTACAATTGAGCAGAAAATATTCTCTATCTGCTGGTAATAAGGGATTGTGTTAGTTATTAAAAGGTTTATAAATAAATTACTGAATAAGAACAACTTCGTGATCTGGTTAATGCCAACTTGTCCCCTCAAATAGCAGCATCCCTATCTTGAAAGTACCTGAAGAGAACAGACCACAATGGCCAATTTAATACCTCAAAACCAGTCAGTTAACCTGGGAAGTAATGGGTGGGAAGGAGGGGGTGACAAGGGGCTTAAAAATTCCTTCCTCTGCAAAAGTCAACAAACATGCCTAGAATTCCCTACCTCTTCTCCCTCAGCCAAGACCTTCCTTCCCACAGCCTTGCCATTTTGTTAAGACGTCCTTTAGAGACTAATCTTGCCCAAGAGAAGTATGTGGGTGTACCTTATAGTCAAACTCAAAGATTTGAAAAATAGGTTAGATCAATATTTATTTATATGGATATACATATTAATCCCAGTGGATTTGAAAAATAAGACTTTTATTCATATAGACTTTCAAAATGGTAAGTGTAAGTCAAACAGCTCAGTTTATTCTTATATCTGAACCCTGAAATTCATATTATCTTGCATCCAATACATGTGTCCATGTGTGTATTTGTTTTATAGAAGGATAAATAAATATGGTATAACGGTAAGAAGTTCAATACATTATTGTGTTATGTACTTTTCTTATAAGTAACTGGTCTTTTGGGGGAGTGGGAAAGAAAAACCTGAACTGAAAAAAAAAAATCATTTATTTATTTTATTAGGGACTGACCCTGTGCTATGAAATTTTGTTTTTAGGGTTATAAGAACAGTTCTCAAACTCCTAAACTTCTTTTAGTCAGCAAGTGGTCAGCACCCACCAAGCAGAGCTGGGAATTGAGAAGGAAGCTCATAAAACAGGCAACATTTGTCCTTGGATTTAAAGGTAAAAGGATATTCTTTCTTTTTTTAAGATTTTATTTATTTATTTGAGAGAGAGAGAGAGAACACAAGTGGGGGGCAGAGGGAGAGGGAGAAGCAGACTCCCCGCTGAGCAGGGAGCCTGATGTGAGACTTGATCCCAGGACCTGAGCCGAAGGCAGATGCTTAACCGACTAAGTCACCCAGGTGCCCCAGGTAAGAGAATATTCTTATACTGAGCAGGAACAGTGTCCAGAAGAGGGGCCAGAGGGAAGTGCTGAAGGTGATGGTGGTGCCTCCTGGGAAGCAAAAGTGTTCCTCCTTCCTAAGGAGCTAAAGGTGAGTGGCCCACCTGACCTGTCTTGGTTATGGGTGGAGACAGAGGTGCTTTCTAGCTCCCCAATCTGAGAAAAAGCACCTGTAGCTCTAGAGCACCAACTTTAAGGGAAGGGATCTAGGGCAGTATGTCCTCTTAAATATTAATCTAATTAAAAAACAATGAAACAACAATCAACTTAAACATTCGGCAAAAATCTTCAAAATGAGACCACTGCTCTGGGCAGTGGGGGGATCTCAGCAACTAGGTAAGGCCAGAGGGGCCAACAGTCATCACCTGCACAGTCATAGAGGCCACCAAGGTGACTGAACCACAGCCTGTCTCCCTTTACTCTAGGAGGGCAAGGGCAGCAGATTTTTCCAGACATTCAAGTCCTCTTTCCCTCTGTCCCTCCCATTGCTCCCAGGTGTCTGGTAAAGGAAAGCACAGAATCCAATATAGAAACTGATGAGCCTTTTCACTCCCTGGGAATGACATATATATATAGAAGGAAACATTCTTGAAATCAGGAGACAAAACCACAAGGTGAGACCCTTGGCCCTTCTATTTTTATGACCTCACTTTAGGCTGGAACCTTGATGTCTGTATGGGTTCCCAGTAATTATCAGTTCCAAGAAAATTTCTCCCATGGAAATGAGAAAATGAGGAACAGCAGAAGCTGTGCCAAACAGCCAGGCCTCAGCCTAGCAAGGTTATACCTGACACCTCGGGGAACATCTCCAGAAATGCTAGAGCCTTCCTTCTCGGCCCTTTGCCATTTCTTCCAGGCCTCAGACTCATCTTCCAGTCACACCTGAATTCTCTTCTACTGAGGAGAAAAATCTTAGAGCCAGCCAGCAGGTGATTCGAATTCCCTTAAACTCTTCTTGTCCTTTGGGGAGGCAGTCCCACTCTTTTGCCATCACTAAACATCCTCTAGGGAAATAGGTCAATGTTTCTAAGTGTGGTCTGTTTTTAAGGCTTTCTGGGGGGAAAAATTCCAAATCTGAATGCATCTCCTTTGCATCTGGACATTGGCAGACTTTGATTTAAAAAAACAAAACAAAACTGAGGGAGCAGGAGAATGGCGATGTACCTCCTCTTTTAAACAAAAAATTGGGGGAGGAGGCTGGAGAGGCAGAAGTAATCTGTAATATCTGGCTAAACATTTTCAGTGCCCTCAGCACCAAAGTGAGTGCTCTCCTCCACACGTAAGCTCACACAGTAGCTCCTCAACATTTGAGAGTCAGAGCTGATCTGAGAACAGCAAATGAGGAATGACACACTGCTTCTCCATCAGCCGATGACGGACCCCGGGGCCCATCGTGTTCAGTGATGGGCTACGTTCTGGGGGTCATTGAAAACTGGGTCATGTACATGCCGTAGAAGGGGGGATGGGTAAGGCCAGAGGGGAGGGAAGGGAAAGGCAGGAGCACCCTGTTTGACCCCACTGAGGTCACCCAGTACTCATTCCAGCTGGCCTTGGTCAAACCTTCAGGCTTTTGTGTGGGAAGGAGGAAGGACACAGCCACTCAGGAGATGAGATTAGGCTGAAATTTTCTCAGAAAAGAGAACAGCCAGTGTCACAGAAAAAGAAGGGGGTTTTACTTAGAAGAAGCAGATTAGAGGTGTCAGGAAACTTCAAACAGGAGAACTGAATAAAGGCTCTTGATTTGGGATTTAAGAGTTTTAAGGTGACCCTTGAGGGATCAACGGATGATGAGTGCAAGGCCCTCTTTCATTGAAAACCCCATTATACATTCCCCTTTTATTACATTTTAGGGATATTTTAATTTCTTACCTCCTGGAATGCAAAAATGGGGCTGCTTTTGTTTTTTCCACACTCAGAAGTATTGCTATCAGATACAAAACTGTAGTTGCTCGTTTCTTCCCATATTCTCCTATACACATACTGGGTTGTCAGTGGGGTAGCCAAAGTCATAGCAAATGCACTAAGGCAAATGGCAGGTTCTACAAAGAAAATCTTCATATTGCCTGGGTAGGTAGCTGAATTCTATGAAAAAGAACGGGGAAGTTAGAGGAATTTTGTGGAGTAAACAGGCAAACTAGGGAACAGAAAGCAGTAAGCACTTCCTAAGACATTAATTTTTACTTTGGAATAGGGTACGCAGTAAACCCGAGACTGTCGTACTTCTATTTTTAAGAATTATGACCTTTTAGGACTCACGCCGCCTTAAAATAGTTTTATAAGTTGTCACCCATTTTCATTTGGAATAATCTCACTACAGTCCCCACCTTGTATACTGCCAACCGGTTTTCAAAAGGGAAACAGTGAGGTTCCTCTGAGAACAGGACAGTTGCGCAATTGTTTGTTATTGTTATTTTGCTGCTTGTTAATAGGACAGGAAGGAGGCCTTCAAAAAGCAGCTCCCAATCGTAAAGGGATTTTTTTTTTCTCGTTTAAACTCACCCCACGGTTACAGTCTTCCTGCCAGGCTAGGCGCGGGTCCGATCATTTTCGGGGCCCGGAATCTCTGGGGGCTGTCTTCTCTTTGGGGGCGGGGGTGCCCTGCGCTTCCTGGGCACGTGCCCAGCAGCAAATGCTGCTGGGGACACTGGCCGCCGTCTGGGTCGGGGGCCGGGTCTGCACCGCCGCGCTGCGACGGGGAGGGGAATTTCCGTTGAATTCGACCAAATGCACCTGTCGGGGAAACTCAAGCTCTCATTTTAAAGCAAACCACTCCTGCGTCCAGAGTCACGACGGCGACAGTTCGCTGCGCAGCCCTCGCTCGGCTCCTCGGCGGCCCTGCGGACTCGGTCCCAGGGAGCTGCGGGAGTTGCCGGCACAACGGGCGGCTACTCCTTGCGCGGTCGGCAGTCTGTCCGGGGGTCGGTGGGTGGGTCTGTGGGTCCGCGGCCCGTCCGGTGCTCGGGCGACACTGGCCCCTGCCCGCCGAGCACCACCGCCCGCGGAGAAGGTAATGCCGCTGGGGTGCGGGCGTTGCCGCCGGCGTTGCTCTCACTGTCCTGCCAGGCTCTCCTGCCATTGGGCCCCGTGGCCGGCGACCTCGCAGGGATTGGTCCGCTTGACGTCACTCTCGTGAGCCCGCCCCCAGAGGCCCAGGTTGATCCCACATTGCAGGGTTGCCGGGTTGCCGGCTCCCGGCTGCTGGGCAGCTCCGTGGGCCGGCGCCAGGGCTCTGCAGTGAGAAAACATTTCTGGGCCCGGATATCGTTTTTCACAGAAGCACACAGGAGATCAGTTGCAAAAGGAACATATTTGGGATGCAGCTCCCCGTAGCATCCGGGTCACAGGGCAAGTGCCCTAAGGAACGCAGAAGATGGGGACAGAGTAGGGAGCTCCCGTGGAGGGTGCGGGAAAGAGAGTGCTCCTGGCAAAGGGCCTGATTTGTGGTCTCTGGCTCTTCCTGGGAGTGTGACCTGGGGCAAATTATTTCATCTCTATGATCCTCCATTTCTTTGTCAAGTGGACGTCACAATCCCACACCTAATGAGGGTTTCTAATGAAACCCTCAACATGTGTGTGTACACCGTAGCCCTGGAGCAAAGGCGGGACTGTACATGCCTTCCAACAAGCCTACCAGCAACACACCCGAAGTTGGATTTATTAGTTTTGGTGAGGAGGGGGAATGCATACGTGAGGAACAATGGGGTATCTCAGTAGAGGCGTTAGAATTTGTTACCGGATTTGGGTTTATGCAATTGTGGGAAGCATTCAAGAAAGCAAGGCCAGGCACTGTATTGGATGCTGTCAGGAAGTGGGGGTAATTCTATGATTGGGTATCTTAATTCTTAGTAAGAAGGAGTGAACGCTAGATGGAGGTTAAAGCCATTACTGATAAAGAAGCAGCTTGTAGTAGACATTTTTGGTCATTTTTGTGGTTTCAAAAATGTTCCTGATCTGTGTTCAGACAAGACTGTGGAGTGGTCTTGTTTTTGTCTTGATCATGGTCATAGAATGGCTTTGTCTGATGTTATTCTGTGAAATTGTTTTTAGTCCACAGAATGTGGTCCCGACGAGCTCATAGCAACATCAAGGACAGTACCCAGATGTCACAGCTGCTTTCTCTTTCTCCGTGCTCAGTAAATGATAGTTGTCACTAGAACGTTGAGTCGGAAGTCTTAGATTTGAATACTAATTGCTACTTGTAACCTAGGATTTGCCACTTAACTTCTCAGCTTCTTCAAATGAGCATTTATGAAGCACTTGATATGAGTATGAAACAGTGGAGCATGGATGTTGGTTGGAAAGAAGGTATACAAAATTGAACAGGACACAGTTGCCTAGGAGGACAGATCATATTTTAAAATTGTAGTATACTGTACTAAGTGCTAAATTAGGGGCACATTAGAAATGGGATGGGCAGTGAGAACAGCCAACTGACCAAGGAATGTTGGTCTGGAAGGGAGAGGTAGAGACCTGACCACTTCCCAAGATCACAAGGGAGAAGAAATGAAATAATCTATGCAAAAATGCTTTTGAGAATTGTAAAGCATGGCATAGTCTTATTCTCACTAAAATAATATCTATTTTTTTCCTAGCTGCATCCACTTTCTAACTGTTTTAGCCAGCTCAGACCCTCTTGTTGAGATAGGAGGAAAATGACCACTTCAGGTGATTGGCCCCTGTAAAATCAAGCAGGTCAAGGTCATGCCCCAAATCTCAGTATCTTCAAATGGCAAATGGAACCTGAGGAATAGTACGGTTCTCCTGCCCATCTCGATCTCCTGCCCATCTTGGGTCACTGGAAAGCTTTACTCCCTGTCATTTTTACTCATGGACAGATTGATGGAGCCATCATCTTAATATCATCACTGGCATCAAGGCAGAGAAAATAGAATATGGTGAATCTGATACCAGCTTTTAAAGATTTCCCCCTAGAAAAGATACATACCACTTCTGCTCACATTTGATTGGTGCAAACAAGCCACAAGGCCATGTGAAAAAGTGAAATCCTATCATGTACTCAGAAAGAGGAAGTAGTATCAGCAAATACCTCTAATGACATCCTTGTCCCCAAGGCCATGATTTCTCATGAAAATCAAGAGAAGGGAAAAGGCATTTAAGAGATGCTCTGTCTATGGGCAGAAACAATTAGTAGCCAATATATATCCAGGCTTTGCCGTCCCTGCTCTTACACATGGAGAGAGCCAGGCCTTCTTAATTTACTCTTGGCTGCATATCTCTATGTGATAAAAATTGTTATGCAAGCCTTTTTCCTTTTTCCCCCCAAATGATAATTAAGTGCTTGAGTATGTATTAAGCTAAAGAAGCCTTAGCCAACTGTCAGTTGGAATCTGTCACTCTACTAGGTGCTGTGGATGAAACAAAAAAAGTTAACATACCACAGTAATTATCAAAGAAATGCCCATTTATTTTTTAGGAAAAGATGAAAATATATGAAAGGAGTAAAAATGATTCAAAACAAAGTCTATGGATATCATCACAAATCAGTAATTGTCATTCACCTACTGCTGTTGTTGCTGCTCATGGGTTCCCACTCAAGCCTTCTTCCCTTAAAGACAGAAATCAAACATAAAGTCTAGGCACAAAAGGAGGAGTGCCCACTGATTGGGCATAATCTCCCTGACCGTGTTTCTGAAACATGAGTCACCAGGTCTCCAGGAGGATTTTGAATTTTTATGTTTCCAGTTCAGTGAACCTAGAAATTTTAATGTAAGCATATTCTGAAATTGTATTGATGCTTGATATTACCTGTATTTATATTTCTGCTTATGATCACATTGGCTCCAAGTAGAAGTACTTTAATAATGTCAGACTAAAGAGAAAATAAGTGGACTAAATATATAAATGATATGCCCAAGCTAAGTGGAGACCAGACCACGTTCTATCACGTTGTTCAAAATGTTTTGATAGTATTCCAGGAAAAAGTGTGGGAGAATTGAGTCATTACCTGACACATGAATAGATATACCGAACTCGGAAGAACCGACGCTGTACAGGGCAGTGCCCTTGTCAAGTGGCAAAGCCAAAACAGAATATAGTAGTTACTAGATTTTGTTGATTTCAAGAGGAAAGTGGCTTTTTCACTTCTGATAAAATCAGTAGAGTCAGATGTGATGAAATGACCTTCATTATACCAATTACTACTTAGCAGGTGATTGTCAGTACTGCGCTGTTAAGAGTCTAATTATACAACTCTGAGCACAAATTGTTGAAAGGGAATGTAATCCGATCATATGACCTTGATCGATAATATGCCAAAACAGACCTGAATAAGTTTTATCTATCTTAGAAATTCATAACCTGACTTCAGTCCTTGGCTTTTTCACTGTTACCTTGGACGCTGTTGAACGAATTCCTTTTTGAAATGTTTTCTCCGTTTGGGGTCTATGACATGGCTGTATCTTTCTACTACCCTAAGAGCTCCTTCTCAGCTTCCTTGGAGGGCTTGCTTCTCAAACCGTACTATTCCTCAGGTTCCATTTCACATCCTCATGTTCGCAGTCACATCCTCACTTGTGACTCCACTACTAATACAGCCCTCACTCCCAAATCTCAAGCTCACCCACTACTCTTGAACTTGACACCCAGAGTTTCCACCTGAGTATTTTTAAAGATCACTGCATAGTTTTAAATGTCCAAAACAGATATTCTCTTCTTATAAATCTTGCAAAGGGACTAAGGATTTCCCTAGTAAATCAGAAATCCCGGCTCTTTCCCTTTGGAGTTTCAAGTTATGGTAACCCTTCTGATGTGCTGGGATGGTTCTAAATGAGCTAAGTGTCAGAATGGACAACAATGGCCCTCAAGAAGAAATCCACCAAAATGATGGTGGTGGTGGTGATGGTGGAGGTGGAGGGAAAGGGCTGGGCTGGTAAGCCAGGCCAATGCCAGGGCCTGTCTGGTCTTAGGGGGAGGTCAGTTGGGAACAAAGTAATGATGTTACATCCTGTCCTGACCCACCATCTTGGACCTTGGGGTTCCTCAAGAGAAATGGTTGATTATCTGTCCATGAAAATGTTTGTCACTAGAGTTGTAGTTGGGTCTGTGCAGTGGCTAGGCCTCCGGCCCTCAGGTGTGAGAGCTGGATGTACTGTTTTCTGTATCAGCCTCACAAAAGCAGAAGTGAGAAACATAGGCAGTCAGATCACACTTCTCAATTTTTTTTCTGCATAACAGAAGTAAACAAGACTGACTCATTTGGACAAAGTATGCACCCGAGAGGTCTTACTTTCCAAGGAAGGGAGAGCTCAGAGAATGATGAATGGGCTTCTCATAAATAAAATTTGCTTTATTTATGTAGTAAATTACGTATGGCTTTATTTTTCAACCACAGCAGGTGAAATAGGATATATGTGAAAGCTTCTAGAACACAGCCTCACACTTGGTGGGTATTCAGTGATGTTTGGATTTGAATCTAAACCTTGTTTAATAAGACACACATCCTGCTGTGTTTGATAAATTACAGGGAAGAACCTGGCCACTGCTTCAAGTTGACATTTCCTTCTGTGACCCCACAGAGCAACTGTCATCTTCCTCTCTTAAGAGGAGTCAGTCCCATTTTTAATGGGGTTGGATATGGGAAGGATTTGGAGTTAGCAGAGTCAGTTAAATTCATGCACGTGTGATTCCATGTTTCTAGGATTAGTCCTCCTCCTGTGTCCAGCTCCTTGCCCCAGGCCACCATCTTCTCTCATCTGCATTGCTGCAACAGTTTCTCACTTTGGGCACTCCACCTCTCCTCTTTATCTACATACAGCAACAAAGCATGATCATCTTTACACAGATGTAGGAGCACATCATTCTCTTGCCTGAAACTGTTCAATGGCTTCCCTATTGAATTCTGAATAAAGCTCAGCCTCCTTGCTGTAGCCTGAAAGGCCCCAAATTATCTGGCCACTATCCATCTCTGTGCCCCTGAACTCCTTCCTACCATCAGGGTTATTACACTTTTCCTTTAGGCGTTAACTTGAATGTCACCCTGGAGAAGTCTTCTCTGATCATCCTGCCAAACTAGCAAAGTGTGTTCTCTTCTGCTATGCTCTAGCTCAATGGCTTCTTGTTTAAGACTTCACATTCTATATTATTTTATTTATTTGCATGTTTCCCTTTTTTGTCATCGATTCCTTGCACTAGAATTGTAAGCACAGAACCATGACTGACTCATGCAAGACTGTCCACATCTACAGCAGTGGTTGGAACTCAGTAAATCTTTGTCAGATGAATGAAATGAGATGATTTTGTTCAGTGCTCCCAAGTTATGGAATTGTACACAAAATCTGTCCTTGTGAACCACAGAGAATGATTATCTGATATATTGATTTTTCTAAGGGCCTGAGTTTATGACTACATGCATTCTTGCTGAATTACTTAAAAGAAATATGTACCAGAGTATTCAGCAAACTGTGGTTATAAACAATATTCAAATATATTATGTGATAATGATGGAAATGAAAAGGTTTTATTCATAAAACCAGTCTAAAATGTGTAACTTCAAAACTAATTGTAATTCTATCTGAAATGTTATTCTTTACCAGAAAAAGAGGAGAAAAAAATGTTCATTCCCACTAGTAATCAAATAAACTCATCTTAGGATAAAATTAAAATGTCATCTTCCACATTCAAAATAGGCAAAGGTTTTATTTTTAAGATAAAATTTATTTGACCAGTCTGAGGCAAAATGAGCACACTGTCATACACTGTTGGTGAAAAGTCAGTGGGTAAAGTTTTTTTCAGAAAAATAATGTAACAATATGCACTAAAATCATTAATGTTTTGGATCCACATTGTCTGCCCAGCAAGTTCTATTGGTAAAATAATAATGAATTGATAGAGAAATTGAGCTACTTGTATTTTTACAAGGTTGTTTATAATTTGAGAAGTCCTAAATATATAACACTATGTAACTATAGCTATGTTGTATAAATAAAATAATAGAGGAATAGTGCATATATATAATGGTGTATTTAGAAAGGCTATTATACTGAAAATTTAATGAAAATTTTTCATACTATGGCATTGAGACAAAAAGGAAATTAAAAGGAGTATATTGCAATTTTGTTTAAAAAGTGTAAGTATACATGTGAATGCAGAGAAAAAGGCCCATAACATAACATACCAAGTGCTAATAGCAATTATCTCTGAATGATGGGATTACTAACAATTTTTATTGTGTGTTAAATACCACAGACAGTATAATTTCCTGTATTCTCCACATTTTCAACAATGAACACGTATTAATTTATAATCAGAAAACGTTTATTTTTATTTTTTTAAGAGTTTACTGAAAAAGAAACAAGAGAGGGAAATGATTTAAAAAAAAAACAAACAAACCCATGCAAAATCACCTATATTTGTTACAAAGCTTTAGGAAAAAAACCCCTCAGGACTTCTCAAAAGTTGATTCTTTTCCAAGAAGTGCTACAAGCTTCACAGTTGAATCAGCAACCACATGGCAAACTGACATCCTGGGCCTGTCGCAGGTGGTCCAAGGTAAGACAGGATGGAAGCCAACTCCTGACAGATAATCAAGAGTTCTTTCTCCGGAAAAGTTCCTTGAGAAGGAGAAATAACTAACTGTTGTGGAATGAATGGAGGAACCAGGGTGAACTTTTGGGTTGCCTGGGCCAACCTCTTGAAAACCATAAGCACACAACAGTGGAGACTCAAAGAACATGAAACGCTCTAGTCCAAGCCTTTAACTCTACCCATAAGGCAACTGAAGCGAAAGTGAGTAACTGTGTTATTCTTCCCACACTGTTTTTGCTGTTCGATAGTGCTGTGCTCACAGAGAGGTGGAAATGCTCCTCCTGGGAGTTCCCACCCAGCTGCTGAAGGTCCTTCCTCCATTATTGTTTTAAACAGAAAATGAATGGAGTCTTTAAGGAGGAGTGTAAGAAGGCAGTTAAGAAGTTTAAGAAGGAGCTTTCAGCAGAAGAGGCTCCCCGCCCATGCCTGTGCCCCAGGAGGTAAAGTGTACTGTCTTATCTTTCCACTCCGAGGCTGCTCCCAGGTCCCTCAGGTCATACTCTGTGCCCTCAGGTCATACTACTGCACTCTGGAGGTTATGAAAACAGGGCAGTCACACCACCTTGGCAGACACTGATGGGGTGGGGCGGGGCGGGGTGGGAGGGGCCCACACCCGTGGGTATCTTCAAACAAAAGGAGATGTCTTGCCGGCATTCACACCAATCCTGAACCCCTGGATTATGGTTTACTTTATTTCTTCGCCCCGTAACTCTGATAATAGGTTTGTAAAATGCAAACCTTCAGGTAATCGGAGCAAAATTTGCAAGTATGCAAAACATAACCAAGCAGAACTCTTATTGTTGTTGTTTTTAATGATTTTATTTATTTATTAGAGAGGGGGAGGGAGAGAGAGAGCACGAGGGTGGGGAGGAGCAGAGGGAGAGGGAGAAGCAGACTCCCCACTGAGCAGGAAGCCCAACCCGCAGCTGGGCTTGATCCCAGGACTCCCAGGATCTTGACCTGAGCCGAAGGCAGATGCTTAACCCACTGAGCCACCCAGGAGTCCAGCAGAACTCTCTGTTAAGGGTTTTTTTTTTTTTCTTAATTTCCCTTCCCCAAATATCTGCTATCCCACTGTATTCCCTATCTAGTGTAGTACTTCTCACCCCAGCCAGACCCTGGCTTCATCCTTGACTCCTCTGTCTAATACATTCCCTCCACAAGTGTTCATTCAGACCTTTTACTGTGCTTTATTCATTCAACAGAAATGTACTGAGGGAGTTCTGGTTTCAGCTCCAATGTGTAAAGAGCTTGCACGTCATCACTCCATCCTTAGAGCAAAACAGCTGAACAAGCTGAAAATCAATACCTTCTCTTAAACCCAGCAGAGACGGAGGTCACAGGGCAGAGCTACATCCCACAGTCTGGAGAGATAGGCCAATCCAGAGTCACAACCAAGATCTTATCTGTAAGGAAGACACTAGAACTATAAGCTGGTGGGAACACTTAGTTGACAGTTTTGATAAATTCCTGGAGGCCCAGTTTGGACTAGCCTGAGAGTAAGAAATTCCTGGTGTCTGCCACCTTTTTGGGGGTTTTGTCTCCAAAAACCTCACCAGGTTTTCAGGCTGAAGAGCCAAGAATGATCCCCATATGGCTCTGGCAGAGGAAGGGGAATATTTATCTTTTAAAAATATGCCTAGGGGCACCTGGTTGGCTCAGTCGGTTAAGTGCCTGACTGCAGCTCAGGTCATGATCTCAGGGTCCTGGGATCAGAGCCCTGCATCCGATTCCACACTCAGCAGGGAGTCTGCTTCTCCCTCTCCCTCTTCCTTTGCCCCTCCCTCCACTAGTGCTCTCTCTCTCAAAAATATAAATAAAAGAAAAAAATATATGCCTTGAGCATTCTTACAACAAAGGTCTGCTTTATAAGGGAAGGGACTGTCCTACCTGGGGAAGGACATTTCCCTGCCCCCAGCCCCCTCTAGCCTTCCTGTCTCACCTGAGAGAAGGAAAAAAAAAGTTAATAAATATTTGTGACAGTCCCAGCCCAGGAACACAGGTCCACTAAAAGACTGATATTTATTTATTTATTTATTTATTTATTTATTTATTTATTTATT
>NC_138371.1:109676546-109704831 GCF_054177405.1 Leptonychotes weddellii
CTTTGGAAAAATGTCTGTTCATGTCTTCTGCCCATTTCTTGATTGGATTCTTTGTTCTTTGGGTGTTGAGTTTGATGAGTTCTTTATAGATTTTGGATACTAGCCCTTTATCTGATATGTCATTTGCAAATATCTTCTCCCATTCTGAAAAGACTGATATTTAATTGTAAGATCACATAAGAACACTTTCCCTTGCCCACACTTGACCAGCACCAGCAGAGCTCCAGTAGAATAGCAGTGGATCCCAACTGAAAGAGCTGTAAGGCACAGACCCTATTTACTTTGAAGCCTTTGGCACCTGCAACCACAACAGAGATTACAGCCTAAAACCCTAGCTAGATTAACGGAAAAGCTCATAGTAAAGGCCTGCTTATGTTAGTTCCTATTACCTGACACGTCATGTATGAGTTTCAGCAAAAAAAAATTGCAAAGCATGCTAAAAGGCAAGCAAAAACACAATCTGAAGCGCATCACAACCAGAGGCAAGTATGGCGGAGATTTTGGAATTGTTGGGCAGGCAATTTAAAATACCTATGATAAATATTTTAGGAGCTATTTTGGGAAAAGTAGACAACTTGCGAGAACAGTTGAGTCAGGTAAGCAGCAAGATGGAAACTCTAAGAAAGCATTGAAGGAAAAAGCAGGGGCTGCCCCTGGGGTGGGGTGTACCTTGAGTGAGGCAGCTCTCTTGTGAAGAAGAAAGCGTGAACTGCCAACATGCCACAGCTGGGGAACGAGCACTTCAGGCCTGCAGGGGTTCTGGGCAGGACTCCCGGCAGCCCCCACAGAGTGGGGATTTACTGGGCTTGAGTGATTTCATATGGACAGGGAATTAAAGGGGAATCCAGGTTAGCATATTGGGAGCTGTCCATGTAATCCCAATGCTCTTAGTTGACCAATAGCAACAGAATGCAGAGACACAACATTGACATACAACAGTTTTGCATAGATCAGACCAAGATAGGGACTAAAGATGACGTTAAAGAAGGTAAAAGTCATGCACCAAGGAAACTACAAAAGGCCTGAAGTATTTCCTGGCTACTTTTTTTCTCTTTTTTTTCCTGTGTCTGAGAACCATGAATGAATAGTAAGCTATTAGTGAGAAAGAAGTGGATCTTATACTTGTTTTGTGTGTATATAAGTCTACTTGGGCTGCCATCACAAAATACTACAAACTGGGAGGCTTACACAGCAGACATTTATTTTCCCACAGTTCTGAAGGCTGCAAGTCCAAGATTAAGGTGTCAGTGGGCTTGGTTTCTGCTGAGACCCCCCTCCGTGGCTTGTAGACACTGTCTTTTCACTGTGTCCTCACGTGGTCTTTCCTCTGAGTGGCAACATTGCTAGTGTCTCTAACTCTTCTTACAAGGACACCAGTCATACTGGATTAGGGTCCCATCCTTATGACCTTGCATAACCTTAAATACCCCCTTAAAGGCCCTATCCCCCAGTAGTCACATTAGGGGTTGGGCTTCACTGTATAAATTTTGGGGGAACACAATTCAGGCCCTAGCTATCATATTTCCTTATATTCTTTTAGGCATTTAATGCCATAACATTTTGGAGTTAAATGGGTTATTTTAAGTATTCAAATTTAATTTTCCCTCAAGTCAGAATCCCTGGCAAACAGTTATTAATTGACTGGGGAACTGAACTTTTCTGGTTGGCAAGTCTGATATATACGATTAATAATGTACACCAGATAAAAGTACAGGGAGAGGAGTTGAGGGGATGCTGTTTAGGCAAGAATATTAAATTCCAAGGCAAAATTTATCTGTAGTAATAAAAGGAGTCTATAGGAAGAAGCATTGATAATAAAAATAGAAATGATAACACATTAAAAGCAGAGCCCAGAAAGGTAAGCATAGCCCTGAGTTTGGGGCAAGGATCCTGGGGTCATCTAAAGTCCATACCCTGGCTTCCCTGGGGAGGTGCCTACCACCCCCAGGAAGGGTGTGGGTAATTCCGTAGCTGAGATGTGGATCAGGAATAGAATGTGCAAGCAGAGTTATAGGATATGGAAAATGTCACAATTCTGAGGAAGGTGACCATATATTTTCTCTTCCAAACATGGACAATTCTTAGAGTGACAAGGATGCTAGTAGTAAATGTGCCAAGACAACAGGTGCACACCAGGAAGCCAGGATGTATGGTCACTCTGATGGTTATGGGGTTATTGCCAGGGATGGCTCAGTGGATAAGCCTGGGAGTGGGCCCTGGGGCTGTATGATCCTCCCTGACCTCTGAGAAGTGACATTCTACATGGGATTCCACAACCATTCTCCTGAGCCAAGCTGGGGCCCAAGAGAGGAAATTAATGAGATACACCTTTGAAATGTCAGTCTCTGTATTATTCTGGCAACCCCAGAAAGGCCACCAGTACCTGTCCCCCTCCTTCAACTTCCGCACATTGAGTTTTAATTCTTCCTGAGCTTTCAGATGTATATTTTAACCATTCAACAGTCAGATTCAGGCTTATTATTGATTCAAATAGAATTGAAACTTGTCATCAAATTCTGTGCCTTGGTGGTAGATTATGCAAAGTGTCATTCCTCTCAAGATATAACATAGAATCTAGAAAACAGAACTAGTAGAATATCATATAAAATGTTTAACAAGGGGTGCTTAGGTGGCTTAGTTGGTTAAGTGTCTGCCTTCGGCTCAGGTCATGATCCCAGGGTGCTGGAATCGAGCCCTACACTGGGCTCCTTGCTCGGCCGGGACCCTGCTTCTCCCTCTCCGTCTGCCTGCTGCCCCCCCATCCCCCGCTTGTGCTCTCTCTCTGTGTCAAATAAATAAACAAAATCTTTTAAAAAATAGATGTTTAACAATTTTTTTAGAAGTAATCTCTACACCCATCATGGGGCTCAAACTCACGACCCTGAGATCAGGAGTCACACGCTTGGCTGACTGAGCCAGCCAGGCGCCCCTCATATTAACTGTTAATAATCAGCACAAGGGTGGCAAAAACCACATGCTAATCCTACATGTGCTGAAATAGCTTCCTTGGCAGGGGAGAAGAGAGGTAAAACTCAACCGGGAGCAACTGTCAGATGATGGGAGGCCAAAGGTCACAGTGTTAGAACATGTTATCAGCAAACTGCACATTTTGAAAACCTGGGACAAGGGAGGCTGCTGCAGATGGGTTCCTCTTTCAGTCCCCACCCATCCCCACCACATACACATTTTTTTTTAACCTTGCTGTTAGAGCTTGAGTTTTGTTTATATATTTATCTCCTCCACAAAAGCCCTAGGGTAGGCCTACCATCTCTAGTCCCAGCAACTGAATCATTATTGATCTCATTCAATCACTTCCCTCCCCTATAATTACCTTAGTCATGGGTGTGTGATATAATTCTGGCCCATGAAGTGTTCCCAGTCAGCTGGGATGCTTCACTGGTAAAAGAGGCTATGTGGAAACACATCCTCTCTTCTTTGCTTCTGGAAGTTGTGTGGTTGTGAAACCTGGAGCAGCTGCAGCCATTTTGTGACCATAAGGAGAGCTAGTAGAGGAAAAACAAGTGGCTGAGGATGGTGGCCAACGTAGAAATATAAGAAGTATTTAGACCCCTGAATGAATTGTTGAGTTGCTGAACTGTGCAACAGTGGAGCAAACTTTCCTATGGACTTTGCTTATTTATTGAAACACAGCAGTATAGTTGGTTTACAATTTGTATCTGATACATTTCTAAAAGTTTGTGTAGATTTATTTCTGCTCTTTCTTGTTTCTTTTCTTTTCTTTTTTTTTTTTTAATTTTATTTTTTCATTTGAGACAGAGAGAGAGAGCACGAGCAGAGGGGAGAGGCAGAGGGAGAGGGAGAAGCAGACTCCCCGCTGAGCAGGGAGCTCAATGATGCGGGGCTCCATCCCAGGACCCGGAGATCATGACCTGAGCCAAAGGCAGACGTTTAACCATCTGAGCCACCCAGGCGCCCCTGCTCTTTCTTGTTTTTCCTGGCTTTTTCTCAAGGAGCCTTGTTTCCTCATTTGACATTTACCTTTGTGCAGAGGCCATGGCCCTAGAAAAATATCTAAGGGCTTCTGGGAAGTCAGGATAGAGGTGCTTCCTCCACGGAGGATTTGTATTTGCCTCTGCCAGATGCCTGGGGGCTCTACTGGTCAGTGACACCTTAAACCCAATACCTGGCTTGAAATTCCAGAAAGAAACTAGGCCTGCAAATCTGCCCAAGGCAACAAGGGTGGGGCTGCAGTCAAGACCCCTCCAGGCAGGACAGTTCTTTTTCACTTTCTTCTCTTTCTCCCAGTTGTAGTCCGCACCCAGCAACCTTCTGCTAGGTCCCCTAGGATCTTGGGGGAAAGGGAAGGTTTGTTTCTGGTTCATACTTACCTTGACAGGGAACTTTTGGAATATCAGCCTGTAGGAGCCCCTCCAATAAGACTCCCGCCTGGGCATTGCTTTCTCCCTCAAAGAAGGAAGGCCTCAGGACACAAGTCTGAAAAGTCCTTGTTGTGCTTGATGCAGCGCAGTTCCCGGAGCAAAGTGGCTGAGCATTCCCTTCTCTTTCTGGATTCAGACTTTCTCTCAACTTCATCTGAGCATTTGCTGCCAGCTTATCCGTTCTTTCATTTTTCAGGCGACCCCCTTCATATTTCATCTAGCAAAATGCTCTTTTCGGGGCGCCTGGGTGGCTCAGTCGTTGGGCGTCTGCCTTTGGCTCAGATCGTGATCCCAGAGTCCTGGGATCGAGCCCCGCATCGGGCTCCCTGCTCTGCGGGAAGCCTGCTTCTCCCTCTCTCACTCCCCCTGCTTGTGTTCCCTCTCTCACTGTCTCTCTCTCTCTGTCAAATAAATAAATAAAAATCTTTAAAAAAAAAGAGCATTTTTTTTTAAAGATTTTTATTTATTTATTTGAGAGAGAAAATGAGAGAGAGAGAGCATGAGAAGGGGGAGGGTCAGAGGGAGAAGCAGACTCCCTGCCGAGCAGGGAGCCCGATGCGGGACTCGATCCTGGGACTCCAGGATCATGACCTGAGCCGAAGGCAGTCGCCCAACCAACTGAGCCACCCAGGCGCCCCCCAAAAATGCTCTTTTCATTGAGAGGGTTACTCTCCCTCTGCAGTTATTTTTATGTGAGAAAATGCATTCATTACTGTTTGAGTCACTTGTGTCTGGAGTTTCTGCAACTTTCAGGCAACTGAGTCAGCTCTTGACACCCTATCACATTCTGGAGAGAATTCTGTCAGGACATCTGAAAGAAGTCCGAAGCCTTTAATAGTAGGATTTGGGATGCACTGATTCAGTAAGGACTTCTGAGTTATTCTGGGGAAATCTGTATAAGAGAAAAAAATTGATAAAGGAGATGTTGCACAAATATTACAGCAAAAAAGAAAATTAACATTTATTGAGGGCCAGTAGATATTCGGCTCTTTAGCTTTATCACCTCTGGACTGAAACTCTTGTCCCTTATATTAAACATGAGATTCTGTTACTTAAGAGGTCCAGATAATGTGACAGAATAGAGAGGGAGAGCAAAGGGAAGGAGGAGGGGAGGGGGGAGGATAGGAAGGGGGAGGAAATAAGGGGAGAGAAGGGAGAGAGAGATCTGCTCTATCTTGTTTCCCCCTGGAACAAATTCACAAATAATGGTTCACTCCATGTTATCTGCTGTTTTGGGTTAGTCAGAGCATATTGTGCAATGAGTACTGAGCTTTCGTGAATTTTCCTCACTGGGACAGAATCATAGCTATGACTAACTCTGCCAAATTTACACACAGTGCAATTTATATTTAGCTTTGTTTTTAAGCCGGAAGCTTTAAATTGTATTTAGAGGCAGTGTGGTGTGGTGTGGTGACTGCCAAATCAGTTTTAGCTAGACAGAATATCTTAGAGAGAATCCTAGGAAGCCAGGATCTTGGGTCCACCTTGGTTTTCATGTTGCCTTTAGGTCTTGAGAGAATATCAACTTCTCTGAGCCTCTTTGCCCCCAGCTTTTAAATAAGGGGTTTGATGAGATGATCTTTAAGATTCCTTCAGATTCTGATGTGCTGCTTTGTGAATGCAAATCCATTTAAGATTTTAAAGCCTGGATTTGATGGCAAATCACTGAGTTGATTCCTATAATACTGTCCTCATCCTTGCTGTATTTTCCTTATAACCATTGAAGTCCTCATGGCTCATCACACTGTCAAAGGGGCTTTGCTGCAGAGGGTGCCATGGGGTACAGCCCAGAGCCCGCAGGACCCAGCCCGGGTTGCTCGGCTACTAGCTCACACCCTGCCTGGGAAATCAATGCCTTAGGTGAGGGGAGCTGCCTCACCCGCCAGGATGTCCCTTCCCAGAGGAAGTCCAAGATCAAGGTGCCAGTAGGGTTGGTTTCTTCTGAGACCTATTTTTTTTTTTAAAGATTTTCTTTATTTATTTGACAGAAAGAGACACAGTGAGAGAGGGAACACAAGCAGGGGGAGTGGGAGAGAGAGAAGCAGGCTTCCCGCTGAGCAGGGAGCCCAATGCGGGGCTCGATCCCAGGACCCTGGCACCATGACCTGAGCTGGAGGCAGACGCTTAATGACTGAGCCACCCAGGCACCCCTTCTGAGACCTATTTTTATGGCTTGTAGATGGATGCCTTCTCCCTGTGTCCTCACATGGCGTTTTCTCTAATTGCCCGTCCCTGGTGTCTCTTTCTCTGTTTGTTTTTTTAGGTATTTATTGAGCCCCTACTCTGTGCCGAGCACTGTGCCAGGTCTTAGGGACGCAGCAGTGACAAGGGCCAGGCTCTCAGGAGCTTCTGTTCCAGTTGTTGTTTTATAACCAGGGTGCAGGGAGCAAGAACCCCTGGCTATGGGGGACCCAAACAGGCCAGGTTCAGCCAGTCACTGCTGACAAAATCCAGAGGCGGAGAGTCTAGTGGTGGTGACACAAGAAAGGAATTTATCTCAGTGAGGCCAACACAGGGAAGGCAGTGGACTAGCATCTCAAAGACTGTCTCCAAAGTGCTGACAATGCTTCCAGGTTTATGTAAGGAAAGTGTGGGACAAAGGGTAATGGGTGCGTGCAGGTGCGCAGGAAAGTTTGGGTCAGTCTTTGTCCTGGAGTCAGTCATGCAGGGCCTTGCCGGCTCAGGGCCGTCCTTACTGCTTGAGGGGCTAGTTTCAGTTTCCATCACGGGAGGCTTTGCCTGAGTTAAGAGATAAACTGGAAAGAAGAACTTAATCAGTTAGAAAATACAGACAGAGGTCAAAATGGAGATAGTTGAAGTCCTCTTCTAGTTTTATAAGGAATTATTTTTTTTTAAATTGGAGTATAATTTTTTTTTTTTTAATTAAGTAGCCTCCACGCCCAACGTGGGGCCTAAACTCATGACCCTGAGATCAGGAGTTGTGTGCTCTACCCACTGAGCCAGGCAGGCACCCTGTGGAGTATAATTGACATACAATATCCTATTAATTTCAGGTAAATATCATAGTGATTTGATATTTTTATACATTATAAAATGATCCCCACAATAAATGTAGCTACCCTGTATCACCATACAGTTATTACAATGTTATTGAGTATGTTCTCCATGCTGTACATTACATCCCAATGACTTACTTATTTTATAACTGGAAGTTTGTACCTCTTAATCAGCTTCACTTATTTTGCCTGTCCCCAACCACTTCCCCTTCTGTAATCAATAGTTTGTTTCCTGTATCTGTGAATCTACTTCTGTTTTGTTTTGTTTATTCATTTTTTTGTTTTTTAAACTCCATATATAAGCAAAATCATATAGTATTTGTCTTTCTCTGTCTGACTTATTGAACTTAGCATAACACCCTCTAGGTCCATCCATGTTGTTGCAAATGGAAAGATTTCATTTATTTTAATGGCTAAGTAAGATATATATATCACATCTTCTTTATCCACTCACCTATAGATAAACACTTAGGTTGCTTCCAGATCTTGGCTATAAATCTTGTAAATAATGCTGCAATGAACATAGGTGTGCATAGATCTCTTCAAATTGGTGTTTTTGGGTTTTTTGGATAAATACCCAGAAGTGAAATTGCTGGCAGTTCTATTTTTAATTTTTTGAGGAACCTCCATACTGTTTTCCACGGTAGCCGAACCAGTTTGCATTCCCACCAGCAGTGCGCAACAGTTTCCTTTTCTCCTCATGCTCACCAACACTTGTTATTTTGTCTTTTTGATACTAGCCCATCTGACTGGTGTGAGGTGATACCTTATTGTGGTTTTGATGTGCATTCCCCTGACGATTAGTAATGTTGAGCATCTTTTCATGTGCCTGTTGGTGATCTGTATGTCTTCTTTGGAAAAAATATCTATTCAAATCTGCTGACCATTTTATAATCAGGTTGTTTGCTTTTTTGGTATTAAGTTGTATAAGTTTTTTTTGGTCAGAATTATTTGTTTATTTTATGGCAATTTTGAAAATCCCAAATATGTTTGCCTTAGTTTTGTTTAATTTTACAAATTGATAGCATTTTTAATCAGTTGCCATAATTTAATATGGCAGTGTAGCTTGTTAATTATTAGACATCATTTCCCCTAGGTGCTCGTTCATTCTCTTATTAGTCACTTGGTTACTTGGCTGAAGAGAAATGTCACAATAATTGGCCATGGATTTCTTAGCTTAGTGTTTTTTTTCTTTAATTAAGTTTTTAATTTTAATTCCAATATGGTTAACATACAGTGTTACGTTAGTTTCAGGTGTACAATATAGTGATTCAACAACTCTACATTACTCAGTGCTCATCATGGTAAGAGTTGTGTAAGTATTTTTTTATATATTCTGTACATTAACCCTTTATCAGATATATAATTTGCAAATATCTTCTCCCATTTAGTATTGTGCCTTTTCAATTTGTTGATGGTTTCCTTTGCTGTGCAAAACTTTTTAGTTTGATGTAATGTCATTCCTTTATTTTAGCTTTTGTTGCCCTTGCCTGAGGAAACTGGTCCAAGAAAATACTAAGACAGATGTCAAAGAGCTTACGTTTTCTTCTGGAGTTTTATGGTTTCAGGTCTTACATCAAGTCTTTAATCCACTTTGAATTTATTTTTGTATATTGTGTAAGATATTGGTTCAGTTTCATTCTTTTGCATGTAGCTGTCCAGTTTTCCCCAAAACATTTATTGAAAAGACTGTCTTTCTCCACTGTATATTTTTGTCTCTTGTTATAGATTAATTGGCCATATATATATGGGTTTATATCTGGTCTCTCTATTCTATTCCATTGATCTATATGTCTGTTTTCATGCCAGTACCATACAGTTTTGATTACTGTAGCTCTGTAGCATAGTTTGAAATCCAGGAGAGTGATATCTCCAGCTTTGTTCTTCTTTTTCAAGATTGTTTCGGCTATTTGGGGTCTTTTGTGTTTCCATACAAATTTTAGGATTCTTTGTTCTAGTTCTGTGAAAAATACCATTGGAATTTTGATTGAGGATTGCCCTGAATCTCTAGATTTCTTTGGGTAGTATGGACATTTTAACAATATTAATTCTTCCAATCCATGAGTATGGAATATTTTTCCGTTTGTTTGTGTCATTGTCAATTTCTTTCATCAGTGTCTTATAGTTTTCAGAGTACAGGTCTTTCATCTTGGTTAACGTTATTCCTAGGTATTTTATTCTTTTTGATGCAATTGTAAATGGGATTATTGCCTTGATATTTATTTCTGATAGCTCATTATGAATGTACAGAAAAATAACTATTTCTGTATGTTACTTTTGTATATTGTGACTTTATTGAATTCATTTATTAGTTCTAACAGTTCTTTGGTGAAGTCCTTAGTGTTTTCTATATATAATATTATGCCATCTGCAAATAGTGACAGTTTTACTTCTTCTTTTCCAATTTGAATGACTTCTATTTCTTTTTCTTGCCTAATTGCTGTGGCTAGGACTTCCAATACTATGTTAAATAAAAGTGGTGAGAGTGGAAATCCTTGTCTGTTACTGATCTTAGAGGAAAAGATTTCAGCTTTTTACTATTGAGTATGATGTTAGCTGTGGGCTTGTCACATCTGGCCTTCATTATGTTGAGGTATTTCCTTCTATATCTACTTTGTTGAGAGTTTTTATCATAAATGGATGTTGAATTTTGTCAAATGCTTTTTCTGCATCTACTGAGTTGATCATACTATTTTTGTCCTTCATTTTGTTAATGTGGTGTATCATGTTGATTGATTTGCAGATGTTGAACCATTCTTGCTTCTCTGGAACAAATCCCACTTGATCACGGTGTATGATCCTTTTAATGTATTGTTAAATTTGGTTAACTAATATTTTGTTGACGATTTTTGCATCTCCATTTATCAACAATTTTGGCCTATAATTTTTTTTTTCTGTGTGGTGTCTGTCTGGTTTGGTATCAGGGTAATGCTGGCCTTATAAAATGAGTTTCAAAGTGTCCCTACCTCTTCAATTTTTTAGAATAATTTGAGAAAGGATAGGTATTAACTCTTCTTTATTTTTTTTATTTTTTAAAGATTTTATTCATTTATTTGAGAGAGAGAGAATGAGAGACAGAGAGCACGAGCGGGAAGAGGGTCAGAGGGAGAAGCAGACCCCCCGCTGAGCAGGGAGCCCAATGCGGGACTCGATCCCGGGACTCCAGGATCATGACCTGAGCCGAAGGCAGTCGCCCAACCAACTGAGCCACCCAGGCGCCCCTTAACTCTTCTTTAAATGTTTGGAAGAGTTTACCTGTGAAGCTGTCTGGTCCTGGACTTTTGTATTTGGGGAATTTAAAAATTAAAATGAATTCAATTTCATTACTTATAATCAGTCTCTTTAAATTTTCTATTTCTTCATGACTCAGTCTTGGAAGGTTGTATTTTCTAGGAATTTGTCCCTTCTAGGTTTTCCAATTTTTTGGTATATGTTGTTCATAACAGTCTCTTAAGATCCTTTGTATTTCTGTGGTTTCAGTTCTAACTTCTTCCTTTCATTTCTGATTTTATTTATTTGGGTTCTATCTCTTTTTGTGAGTCTGGGCAGAGGTTTATCAATTTTGTTTATCTTTTTAAGAACCAGCTTTTAGATTCATTGATCTTTTCTATTGTTAGGGGTTTTTTTGTTTTGTTTTTGGTTTCTATTTCATTTATTTCCGCTCTTATCTTTATTATTTCCTTCCTTCTACTAACTTTGGGCTTTATTTGTTCTTTTTGTAGTTCCTTTAGGTGCAAAGTTTAAATTGTTTATTTGGATTTTTCTTGTTTTTTGAGGTAGGCCTGTACCACTTTGAACTTTCCTCTTAGAACTGCTTTTGTCATGTCCCATAGATTTTGGAAAGTTGTGTTTCCATTTTCATTTGTCTCAAGTTATTTTTTGATTTCCTATTTAATTTCTTCATTTACCCATTGGTTGTTTAGCAGCATATTGTTTGGTCGCCACATATTTGTGTTTTTTCCAGTTTTCTTCTTAAAATTAATTTCTAGTTTCATACCATTGTGGTCAGAAAAGATGCTTGATAGGATTTTAATTTTCCTGAATTTGTTGAGACTTGTTTTGTGGCCTAACATGTGATCTTTAAGTAAAGCTTTCTCAAAATGCATAGATTTCTACAATTAACAGGGACTACTGCTGGAGGAGATTCAGTGTAGGTAAATAGTTTCACTAGGTGGTCTCTGAGGTCCCTTTTATAGGACTTGCCTGTACTAATTCATTTTCACCTGACAGCTCTTCCTTAAATAGTCAAAGGGTGCAGGGGCTCAAATAAAAGTGAAAGTTATACATCATGTGCCTGATTTTACTGTTTGTAGGCCACACTTAACTCCTTGCCCCAGCTCCCAGAGACCCAAAACAGTTTCACTTTCTCTCTGCCTACCCTTGTACAAACTAAGAAAGGATTTCAGGTCATCAAAATCACAGAAATGAAAAATTACAAAGGAGTGAATTTAGTTGAGAATTTACTCTTTGTTGAGCATCTGTTCTAAGCAGAGCACTCTACCACAGGGAATAGGAAAGAAGTAAAGGAAAAAAAATCTGGCTCCAAAGTTGTTACAAAGCAGATGAAGAGGTGAGTTATATTCAGACTGAGTTATCATTGTCATGGGAGATGTGTCCAGAAAGGAGGTCATTGGTCATGTTAGGGAGGACCTGATGATGGGAGGCCTTGCTCCCGGAAATCAAGGAAAATCTAGGTCCAGCTACCAAGGGTAGCCCCAGCCATGGGAATCTATTTATCTCTGTTTATCTGGTCATTAAACGCAGCGTGCCCTTCAACAGGCACCAGTTAAAGATTTATGCTTAATTGTTCTTATTCTACAAGATAGTGACCTTGGAGGCAGATGTAGGGGAAGACGAAATCTCCAGTTGCCCTGGACGAAGGTTTCCCAAACTGATCTTGGTACAGCCAGCAGGTTGAGAACCTCTTGCAAATTATCTGAAAAGTCTTTTGAACTCTTTGGAAACAGCTATGGAGTAAACATAACGATTATGTTTGTAATATTAATACAAAAAGAGTAACATTTCTCAGTTGTTCTGTTCATACTAGCAGCTTCTATTGTTCACAGAACCTATAGCCTCAACAAGAAGTTAGTATATTTATGTCTGTCCTGTTTCCTCTAGAAGTCCTATATATGTGCCTAAGAAAAAAAATCACGTTGAGCCAAATACGTAACCTACGTAACAGGCACAGGAAACTCTCAAAGATTTAGAAGAAAACCTTTTCAGAATTGGGGACAAAGCGGCAGAAGTTCACTATTAGATCCATCCCCTGTCTTCTGTCGCCTCACAGTGGAGCCGAGCAGAGCAGTGTGCATTTTCCCCACCCTCGCTGGGAGTGTTATCTGCAGGAAGATGTCATGGAAGAATGAAGCATCCTGCAGAGCTTGGTACTAAGTCCAATGGAAGACTGCAGGGAGCCTTGACATGAATTCTGAGATAGCTCTGAAACCAATGCTCTGGAACTCTCACTAGGCAGGACCAGGCTGCCTAGACCCACTACCATATTCTCTGGCTTTGATCAAGGTTCAAGGCTTTGGGACATGGGGAGGTTGTAGAAGTCCACCAGGGTCTTCTGATGGGGACCAGGGCAGATTTGGGCTGAGTAGGGATTTATGCTAAGAAATCAGTTTAAAAACATAAAGAGATTCCACAGAAACTAAATTGCCCTCTTTCGAGGATTCTCTAAAACAACTCTAATCCTGGTTTGGGATTCAAAGTCTGAACTAGATTTGTCCTGCAACCCCAGGACTTGCTGATTGGTCATCTGTTACCAGGTTCAGAACCCTCCGTGGGCATGCAGAACTTATCTAGAGGCTTTTGGTCCACGTGCACTACTAGAGCATTCCCTGGGTGGTAGTGTTTGGATCTTTGCTTAACTGTACTTTCCCCAGACCTTTGACAGTTTAATACTCAGTTGGAGATGATGTCAAAATAAATTCAGTTCTTTTTCATGACTTACATTCATCTGTAAGTCTTCTGTTATTAGGAATAATTTTCTTTTAATTTTTTTGGGAAAGTAAACCTTTTTTTTAACCTCTGGGGGAAAGCGAACACTTTTCTGCATTTTGCAGTAAGTTCTGTGAGGAAGAATGAGTACAATCTATTCCTCTGATGATATGTAATGAAAATACATTTCATTCCTATGTCAGATTTTCTTCCAAAGGCTATTCCCAACCATCATCTGTTTGATTTTGTAGATATAAATAGATACGTATGTAGATAGATACACATGAGGCCAGATTAATATGCACATATAAAGATAGAGTTATTAAATACATGTGTACATATGTGAACGATATAGTATTAATATTGTATATGTGGATGTATATATGTACATCAGTGCGTATACATAAGGGTGTTTGTGTGTTATACATAATCATAAAATTTAAGCTAAGTATAGTATAGGAACATACATGTCAATTTTGTCCAAGACCAAAAAAATGTGTTTGTGACAGAATATGGAAATCTTTTAATGATGAATTTAAAATGCTTAGCTTGCTCAATTACTATTTTAAGCTACATTTGAGGAAATGGACTGCTATTTGTGTGAACTTCCTAGGACAAACGCTTCTCTGGGATCCTCTTCTCCCCCTAGACCTTGAGATTATTTTTAACCATCCCAGAATATGGATTTCTTGCCTGTTTGAGAGGAGAAGCTGTTTTGCACTTCCCAAAGCCTTCTGCACTTTGTTCTTCAGGTAGAGGGGGGAGAGATGACAGAGAAAATCCTGACAAGCCAGGAGCAGATGCCTGGGAGCTCTGGCAGCTGGAGGCCCTCCTTGCTGGGGGTCTCTGCAGGCTGAAGAGAGGGGCAGAGAGAAAAGGGGTGGAGCCTGATGGTGGGACCTTTCTGTGCAGCCAGGCATCCCCCTGACCCTCCTCGAGGCACAGGCCCTGGGCAGCGGGGGGATTGGGAGGGTGGGAAGGCGGTCCAAATTTATAGTAAGCTATTTTGGTTATGAACTAAAATTTGCATATATCGGACAAAAATATTACACTTCATTGCACTGTATCACTCCTACATTTCAAACACACACAAAAATTCTGCATAGTTGTATAAAATAGCAACATTGCAGGAATGCAGGTTCTGTGTTTTCATTTGTATCATCACTGTCCTATCATTGTTTATTTTGAATCTGCTGTTGAAACACAGTAGCATGCTGTATTACAGGGTTGCAGGCAAAAAATGGGCCCAAAGCGAACTTTAAGTGAGGCCACACCGTTATTAATGTATTGTCAAAATGACTGCTTGTAGATGAGTCCATGTAAGTCAGGATAATTGGGGATTCTCCAAATTAACTTCCATGTAGAATACAGTGATTATGGAAGGATAAGTAATTGAGGTGTGCTTGTGTGAAGCTTACTTGTATTAGTAAAATTCACCAATAACACAGCAGTTGTTTGGAGCCTATCCCACAGAAAGATTTTTTACAGAGGTGCATCATCTGTTGAAACGTCAGTGCGTGTTGATGTAAAAAGCAGATTGACCTATAGTTTGTTTTACGTATGAACATTTTTATCCCTACCAATGACGCATCCCCTTATTACCAGCACCTGGTTGTTGCTCCCTGAAAGGGCGTCTGAACTTAGAAGACTTGGACTTGAGTGTTGGTGTATGACCTTGAGAAACTGGCCAATATCGTTGTGGTTCACTTTGCTTATCTATAAATTGAAAACAACACCACTCCTCTACTTGACCTCACATAGCTGTTATGAAGATTTCACACACGTGGAGCCTGTGATATCTGTACAAATATGAATTTGCATGACTAGCCCCTGAGTTGTGGTTTGTCATGAAGACCCTGGCCGAGAGGCTCCCCCTACCTTTCTTCTCTCCCCATCACTGGACCCTGCTTCCTTGTCTGCTCCCTAAACGCAGGCATTTCCACAGGCTCTGGTTCTGACTCTTGGATTTTCTCACTCTCCCTGCTTCTGCCTTTTTCCTTCCTCTCTCTCTCTCTCTCTGCTGAGCTTATCTATTTTCTGTTTTCACTTTTACTAATTAGCCCAACAACAGTTTCCAAATCCACCCTCTCCAATGCCAGGCCAACATTTCCAACATTTCCAACAACCCTCTTCCCCATAACATCCTCCTCCTCCTTTCCCACTTTTGCAACTTCAGTTGTCTTTCAGTAGCCCAAGCACAAGCCTCAGACATAGGCCCCAAAGATGACTCTCATCTTATCCTCCTTCACATCCAAACAGAAATGAGCCAGAGGGGGCAGAGGGGTTGGGCATGGGGGCTTCAGGCTCAGCTGACTCTGGATTCAGATCCTGGCTGTACCATGTACTAGTTGTCTGACCTGGAGCAAATTTCTTTTCCTTTTTTTTTTTTTTAAAGATTTTATTTATTTATTTGACAGAGAGAGACACAGCGAGAGAGGGAACACAAGCAGGGGGGAGTGAGAGAGGGAGAAGCAGGCTTCCCGCCGAGCAGGGAGCCTGATGTGGGGATCAATCCCAGGACCCCAGGATCATGACCTGAGCCGAAGGCAGACGCTTAACGACTGAGCCACCCAGGCGCCCCTGACCTGGAGCAAATTTCTTAGTGCTCTATGGATCCTGGATTCCTTAAGTGCACTTTGACCTACCTGAAATACAAACTCACAGAGCCCGTCATTTATTATTTGCATAATGTTCTTTCTCATTCAGGGGCTTGGAATATTTTTAATTATAATATTTAATTGTGGTAAAACACACACACCATTAAGTTTATCATCTTAACCATGGCAAGTGTACAGTTCAGTGGTAATAAGTACATCCACATTGTTGTGCAACCATCACTACCATCCATTTGGTAAAACTGAAACTCTGCCCATTAAACAATAATTCCCGATTTCTACCCTCCCACCATTGGCCAACGGCCACCACCATTCTACTTTCTGTCTCTGAATTTGACTACTCCAGGGACCTATATGAGTAGAATCCTATATTTGTCCTCTTATTTCATTTAGCATAATGCCCTCAATGTTCATCTGTGGTATCACATGGATCAGAATTGCCTAAATTTTTAAAGCTGAATAAAATTGCAGTGTGCCTGTGTGTGTGTGACATTTTGTTTATTCATTCATCTGTCCATGGACACTTGGGTTGCTTCCTTCTCTTGGCTATTGCAAATAATGCTATGAACATGGGTGTACAAATATCTCTTGGAGACCCTGCTTTCAGTTCTTCAGGTCTGTACCCAGAAGTGGGATTGCTGGATCATATGGTGATTTTATGTTCCACTTTTTGAGGAACCATTGTACTGTTTTCCATAGCAGTTGCACTGTTTTAAATGTTCACCATGAACAAGGGTTCCAATTTCTCTACATTCTCATCAACACTTATTTTCTGGGTTTTGGTATAAAGTTTTTTAAAAGACGAGGAATTAACTAGATTGTAGCCCGTGTTTCTCTAAACTTAAAGGAGGATCACCTCCTCAGAACCATCCGGAATGTCTGTAAAAATGCAGACCCCTCACGCCGCTCAGAGTGGGCCCTCTGAATGTGACCTTTTAAGCCAACTGCTGTGTAAGCTGCCACCTTCACTCATAGGAATGCCTCCTGCAGGTGAGGTCGTAGGCCAGCTGAAGAGCCTTTGAGGAGATTTAAGAGGGAGAGCACCCTCCAGCCCCCTGAAAAACCAAGCAAGTGGGAGAACTCAAGCTACACCCGTCAAGATCATCTCCTCACAAGGATTCAAATGACAGCACAAGTTGAAGAATTATAATCATCCATACAGTTTTTTTTTTTCAACATTTCAGTCTGCTCAATCATGACCCACTAAAAAATCAAATTAAGGTCTGGAAACAGGACATTTTTAGCTAAGGAAATGCTCTTGATCAAAAACCAGATTTCGACTGGTGATCCTCGATGAAGTACCTATTATCAGCTTCCTACAGATCTCCTCAGAGCCTTTCTCAGGCATTAGGGAAGCAATCTTCACAAGGGCCACTTCCCCAGCTGTAATGCCTACTGTGATATGAGTCATGCCTTTTGTCTTGTGCCTGGAATTTGGGGATGTTTACGAAAAGTTGTTGTAAATACGAGTCATAATTCCTCTTTTCACAAGATTCTTTATTTCAGAAAAATGAGTAGCTCATCACGTACAAACGTCATATCACTTCCAGTCCTATTGTCACCTGGAAGTAGTCTCTCGGTTTTACTGGGGATTATTTAAAGGCTTTTGAAAACAGTATGTCATGGAAATCCTCCAGAGAACATAGTTTCTGGGTTGCCACCAATAATGTTGAAACACACATCTGCTGCATCGACTGTACCAACTTCAGCTTTTGAAGGCAGAAAATGGAGTCTTGCATTTAGAAGCAAATGGTAGTGAAATGAAAATATCTTTTTTTTTTTTTTAAGATTTTATTTATTTATTTGACAGAGAGAGAGACACAGAGAGAGGTAACACAAGAGGGAGAAGCAGACTCCCGCTAAGCAAGGAGCCTGAGGCGGGACTCAATCCCAGGACCCTGGGATCATGACCTGAGCCGAAGGCAGACACTTAAGGACTGAGCCACCCAGGCGCCCTGAAAATATCTTTTTAAACGTAGGCTCCTTGAGTTTGAGTACAACATCTACTTTCTTGCTTCATTTAAATTCCCAAAGCAGGTGGAGGTGTAATTGATACATACCTCATGATAACATTTTCCTTAGCACAATAAAACCTTATTTTCAAATGAAACTGCTCTGACATTGAGCACTAAAATTTTAAAGTTAAGTGTGACAGCCAATAACTTTTTAAAAATGGAGAATAGGTCACCTGAGCTTTCTTCCCCAGTGGTGTCTCTTGGCGTTCACACACGGACATGAGACCAGACCAGATGGGTACAGTAAAGCAGGACATAGTCCAGACTGCCCAGCTAGTCGCAAGCAAAATAAACAAAGCAATAAAAAAAGACAACATTCCATTGAATCCCTGTAAGTAGAAATACATGTTATGTAAACTGTCACTTACCCTTGTTTGTACTTGGCAAACAGTGGTGGAGGGACAGAATAAAGTTAGAAATAAGATGGTCAGATGTGTGTGCTTAATGAATAAATAGTCTGGGAGAAGTAACTTTATGTGTATGGAGGCAAGTATTTAAAACTGATTTTTTAAAGAAAAAATCGTACTTTTAGTTTCTACAGGGACATACTAAAATGGAATTGTCTATGGTAAGTGTAGTTCCATTCATGCCAATATAGGCTTTTTTTTTTTTTTAATTTGAGTACAATTGACACACAAGTTTACATTGGTTTCAGGCATTCAACAGCTGTATACATTATGCTATGTTCACAAGTATAGCTCCCATCTGTCACCATGTAACGCTATTACAATATCATTAACTACATTCCCTGGGCTGTGCCCTTTATCCCGGTGACTTATTCCTTCCATAACTGGAAGCCTGTATCTTCTTCAGCAGTTTTGCCCATCCCCCTCTCCCTTTGGTAACCATCTATTTGTTCTCTGTATTTATAGGTCTAATTTTGCTTTTTGTTTGTTTATTTATTCATTTGTTTTGTTTTTTAGATTCCACATATAAGTGAAATCATATGGTATTTGTCTTTCACTGGTTTTTAAAGCTCCAAGGCAGCAGAATTATTATTTTTTTATTTTATTTTATTTTTTTTAAAGATTTTATTTATTTATTTGAGAGAGAGAGAATGAGAGACAGAGAGCATGAGAGGGAGGAGGGTCAGAGGGAGAAGCAGACTCCCCGCCGAGCAGGGAGCCCGATGCGGGACTCGATCCTGTGACTCCAGGATCATGACCTGAGCCGAAGGCAGTCGCCCAACCAACTGAGCCACCCAGGCGCCCGAGGCAGCAGAATTATTAACTGGGTGTTTGGTGTTAATTTGGCTGTTTGACAACAAGATGGAAAAGGAGGCAGGGCTAGGAAAAGTTGGCCCCTCTTCTTTCTTCTGTTCAATAGAGAACAGAAAGAAGCAAAGGCTTCGGCCTGAAACTCTGGAGAACAAAGCTTCTTGAACTTCAGAGTGCTTACGTATCACCTGCGGACTTTGTTAATATGCACATTGTGGTTTAGCATGTCTGGGGTGGAGCCTGAGACTCTATGTCGCAGAAACTCAGAGGTGAGACTGATCCTGCAGGGTGGAGAAGGGCATGGACTAGTCGGAGATTAGAGCGTGAGAGGCAGAGCAGAAAGCCCTGCACCACAGGAGGACAGCCCAAGCTAATAACCTTACCCTCTCAGCCGGCAACCTGTTTGGCTCTGTTATCAATCGAACGGAGTCCTTGTTTTGAGATCTAAAAGTGTGCTTTATGCTTTCTAGTGGGGTTATAGAAAGCAAATGAGATTGGTGTAGATGGTGGATAACCCAACAGCTTCATCTAAGACAACAGTGTTCCCAATTTACAGAGAAATCCAGGCCTTACGGGTGACAGGATGACATCCTCCTTTTGGGGGATGGGTGGCGCCATGAATTGGTCCCTCTCATGATGAGCTCTCATTTTTCTTCCCATATTCCTGGTCCTGCCAGGAATTTTGTATATCACAAAAAGTTGTTAGTTAAATTTTTTTTTTTTTAAAGATTTTATTTATTTATTTGAGAGAGAGAGAATGAGAGAGAACACATGAGAGGGGGGAGGGTCAGAGGGAGAAGCAGACTCCCTGCTGAGCAGGGAGCCCAATGCGGGACTCGATCCAGGGACTCCAGGATCATGACCTGAGCCGAAGGCAGTCGCTTAACCAACTGAGCCACCCAGGCGCCCAAGTTGTTAGTTAAATTTTATCAGGAATGAAAGTTCATCTTGCCCCAGTCTTCTGGCATAGAGAACACCAGGGATTTTGGAAATTCAGTGAGTCAAAGGTCAAGGCCAAAGTTATAAAGTCCTGGGTAGAGAGGTTGCAGCCAAATGCCAAATTCTGCCAGGGCTGAGTTTTTGCCTTTTACCTGGTTGCTTTCATTAAGACTCATGTTTTATTTATTTTTAAATTTTTTTAAGAATCATATTTTATTAAGTGTCACAGGGTTGTTTGCAAAATATATTCAAATTTCTCCTCTACCTAACATCCACATATGCCACTCTTTCTGAGACCTGAGGGCTCACGTGCATCTGGTAACCTCAGGATTCAGTTGCAAGTCCTTCAACAGTGGGTTTCTGTTGTTCTCATCTCTCTGTTCATTGGAGACTATCAGCTCCCTTTGGTCCATTCCCTGTGTAGACACTAACCTACTGAAACATTACCTATTTCTCAAATTACTTTTTTCTTTATTTTATTTTATTTATTTATTTTTTTAAGATTTTATTTATTTATTTGAGACAGAGAGAATGAGATACAGAGAGCATGAGAGGGAGGAGGGTCAGAGGGAGAAGCAGACTCCCTGCCGAGCAGGGAGCCCGATGCGGGACTCGATCCCGGGACTCCAGGATCATGACCTGAGCCGAAGGCAGTCGCTTAACCAACTGAGCCACCCAGGCGCCCCTCAAATTACTTTTTATACAGGCTTTTAGTTTGAGATCCACAGAGGTAAAGGGGGCCCTTTCTGGTAATCACAGGGTCCTGATTTTGACATCAAATTGCCTTTACTCAATGTCATAGTCATTTGGGCTGTACCTAAATTAACAGTTCAGTTACCTCCCTTTCTGAGCACATGCTAAGTTTGTAGCTTGCTATCTCTTTTAAAGTTAGGCATCTCATGTGACTTGTGTTGGCCAATGAAATGTGGGTGGGAGTTATATGCTACTTTTCCAGGAGGAAGAGCTCGTGCACAGTTCTGTTCCCATCCTTCTAGGATCATGGAAACATTTCCCTAGAGGGGTCCTCCAGTAGCCAGCAGCCTGGGCCCCTGGATGGTAATAAGAAGAGCGCCCCCATCACCACATCCTGTAATCCACACTGCACATGTAGTATGAGCTACAAATAAACCTTTGCTGTGTTAAGCCATTGAGGGTGTGTGTGTGTGTGTGTGTGTGTGTGTATTGTTGGGGGGCGGTGATTGGTCCCGAGGCCTAACCTATTCTATCCTGACTGATCCACTGGCATCCAGCTGATGGTGTAATCCATCACCCACAAGTACAGAACTGCTAGGAAAACAACTTTTTGGTATAATCTTCGTTTTCTGTTGTGAGGTAAGGGGTGGGAAGGAGGGGCAAGTTCTTTCAAGTTGAAGGAAGCAGTTATTATAACCACCACCAGGATCACTTCCTCATCTCAAAGAGCTGGCTCATAGTTCAGCTAAGAGCTGAAATCAGTTTTTGTACATTATAAGGACTTCATAAATATTTATTAAGAAAATTAACTTTAAATGTCTATAATACATTCCTGTTCATGCTTCCAACACCTCTCTCAAGGTCACATCTATACTGGATGCAGCTATTAAAAGGTAAACACATGTAGTAAATCATAGGGTCAGATACACTCTTCTTTAGAAGGAGGATTAACTCAAGTGCACTGAAGTAAGCATTTTTTTCCTTTTGTGGTGAGAGGAATTAGGTAGTACAACAACTTGGTTATTTTATTGTTTCTGTCCCATTCAGTAATTAATTTTGGAGCCCTGGTCGGCACAGAAGCTCCCGTCCTGCTTTGCATCCTATTTGTTGTGGCCTGCCACGTCTTCGCCTCCATGGCCAAACCCCACTCCAGAATCTTCTAACTCACCATGTCACTTCTGCTGACATCACCAGAAGCTGACAGTGAAAAACCTAGTCATCTTGTGGGCCTTCCCTGCCGCGTTTTTCTCCAGTCCTTCCCGGGTTTGAAATTAATATGCATAAAGAAAACATTCTTCCTGTTGCTTTCAATTATTGACTTATTTCTGTAGGGTGCAATTCAGAAACCAAATCACGAATGCTGAAAACAGTTTGTTGTTCTACCTGAGAGGTGGTATTCGGAAGTGATTGAGATTTTGGCTTCTGAGCTCAGATTGCCTGGGTCTGAATTCTACTGTGGCACTTAACTCGCTGGGTGGTCTTGGGCAGCTTCCTGGCTAAGTTTGTAGTTTGCTATCTCTTTTAAAGTTAGTGCCCTCTCTGTGCCCTCGTGTCCCATCTGTAATACGGGGCTACAACAGTGTATCTTTGGTTGGCTTCTGTGAGCATTCAGTGAGTTAACACCTGGAAAATACTGGGAAGAGTGCTTCTTTGCAGGTGCTTGGAAGTGTTAGCATCCTCAGCAGCCCAAAAAGGAGGAAACATAGCCCAGCCAAGTGCCAGGCTGCAGAGCAGACCGCCTCTGTGGCCTTCGGCAAGGGGGTGACCTCCCTGTGCGTCAGCGTCCTCAAGTGGGGCTAACGTTAGTACCTGCCGTACAGGACTTTTGTGAGGCAAAAATGAAATAGTACGTGTGACGGTCTTAGCTGATAGTGCTGGGACCTCCAAAATGCTCAATAAAGAAGAGTTTACCACTACTATTATGATTATTAAAAAAATTCTTTTTAATTCTCAGTACTAGAAACAAATTTGCCACCTCCTTCTCAGACATCCTATGCTTGCCTCTTCTTTTGGTGGCATTTATCTAATCGCTTGAAAGATTGAATTCCTGGTGTTGCCTAATTTTTCTTTGATGGGGTAGTTGCTTTGATCCAGGGGGATGCAGTGTTTATGCTGCCTGTCAACAGGGCAACGCCCAGGGATTATTTTTTAGAATGATCTAATGTCATTTCCCAGAAATTCTCCAAGAAACAAACATTTTTGGGGGGCAAAATAAATTTGAGGCTTGCATTAGTTCTTTAACACACCTTATAACCCATCTTTCAGATGCTCAGATTTTCCTGTGTGCCCTGACCCTCTGCCAGAAGGTGCATGGCTCTGATATCTAAGATGAGAATTGTTTGGGTTAATTCAGTACTTTTGAGGGGGGGGGTCTGAGGTATATTTTACACTGGAAGTTTAAAGAATCACCTTGTATCTTATATTTAGACTACAGTGACTTGTTTTCCTATCCTATATACATTCAGTTCTGTTTCCTACTTTCTTTTCCAATTATCAAAAGAACATTACAAGGCTTCTTTTGTGAGACCTCCAAATGTTTCAGGATTCGGCAGACATTATTAACTGTTCTTCACACTTCTGAGAAACTCCACATTCGTCTCAGTTCCTCTAGGGAAAAGTTCTCTAAAAATAACTATAGGTATGGAAATAAAATAACTATGAGGAAAAATAGCGTCTCTTTTTATCTCTTAACTATTACAAACATAAAATCAAACTTCTTGGTTTAAGGCAAGTACTAATTTTGCCTCTCTCAAAATACTAGCACTAAGTTTATTCAGGAAAAATGCTGAATCTCACATATATTCAGAAACAAACACCCTACATGGGAACTTGTTTAGCTCCATCATTCTCAATCAGGGCTTTTCCGCTTTTAGGGAAGGCTGAGCCATTGCCTGGCTGTACTCATATATACCTAGAATTTATAAGAGAGCATGGACCCTCTGGCCATTCCCTACCTCACCTGTGACTGGACAGGACTCCTTTGCAATACCAGCAATGGATCTGAAGCTTTGGATAAATACAAACATCACTAAGAAAGCTTGATGGGTTCCCCGCATGACATTGCCTCTGTCCCAGGCCTGGCAGGATTCATCAGAAGGGGGCCAGGGAAGAGGAGGTAGCAGGCAAGCTGGGTTTATATCCGGATCAGAATAGGAGAGGCATGCTGGGGATTCAGGGGGACAGATGAAGCTGGGGAAGGGGTATCTAAGGAGCATAAGGGTAAAATACGGAGAAAGAGAACCCTCTGAGTGATCTGCATCCAGGGCAAGGGTGGGGCTAGTTAAATGCCATGGGAACTTGGCTTTAGCTGAACATGAGGGAGTGGGGGAAGTAATCCTAAAAAGGAAGCAGAGTGTATATATAGTTGTAGTTAGCATATTTTAACTAAGTAATCTGATACTTGGGAAGATGGAGAAATGCTACATGTAAAGGAAGTCGCATTTCTTTGCAACTGCCTTGGAGGTATACTCCCCCTCGCCCAGCCCACCGCCCAAGGGGTTGCTGTTCAAGCACACGTCCACCAGGGGACACTGTGGTCCACGCAAAATCGCTGCACTCTGGCCAGGGTACTTCGGTGCAGCTAGGAACCAGGTGGAGTTATGTGAGAATGGCTTAATTTCAAGGGCTCAGTCCCACAGTGCCTGGTGTCTTAACTGGATGTCTTGTCCCTGGCTCGGCGGGGGTGGGGGGTGGGGTGGGGGTGGGGTAGGCATCTCCTGCAGTGTGTGCAGGGCCCAGTTAGGCTCTTCCCAGGAGAGTGGAGCCCAGCCCCGAAGCACACACACGTTCCAGTAAATACCCTCAGCTACTTGCCCTGTTTCAGCCCTCTGCTTCTGTGGTCTCCAAATGGCTGGCCTGCACTCCCACCTTCCTCCTGCTGCCCTTCTCTCCGCATGCCCTTCCTTCAAAGTCGCCCCTCCCCTTCCTTTGTGCTGATAACATCTAGAGGGGGCAAACTCTGTTTCAGCTTTTTACTGACTGGTTGATCCTCCACACGGTGGCAAGGAGAGGTTATTTATTTTTTCTCAGGAAACCTCAGCATCTAGGTGGGAAAGGACTGGTTTCCTGGAAGAGCGCTTCTAGAAAGACCACCCCCCTAGGAAATGTCACAAACTTTTTATCTAGGTACTTCCTGTTTCCTCAGTTTAAAGGACTCCTTCCCCTGGCCACAGCCTTGTAAAAGAACTTCAAAGGCTCTGGCCTTCCAGGTTTAGGCTCATCGGCTTTTTTCTTTGAACTCTTCTTGGTTTAGTTTGGGCATTTAGTTATCCTCCAGAATGGTCTGTGGCTATTAAAGGAATATGATTATTAAATTCTATTCAACCAATTTCTGTTCACACTCTCGCAGGTATCCAACCAAACATATTATTCTTCAGGGTTGGAGCCTCAGACACTTGCCTCGTTCAGATGTCATCGTGTGGTGAAAGGTACACAGTAGATGATATTGTCACTTTTAAGTGTAAATATTTAGATTTCTTTATTTAAATTTGCAAAAATGTATACCCATGACACCTTTACTTGCAAATTTATGATCATTTCTATTTCTCCGTGGCCCAGCCTCAGGTGTCCATGTAGTTATTCTCCTGGAGAGGCACAAATGATAAGGATGTGCAAGAGTCTTAAGATTAGAAAGTTATATCTTAGACACAAATATTTTTTTTTTTAAAGAAACTCTCTTTTGTAGAGCTAATATATGTTCTCAGAAGGAACATGTAAAGGAGTTATCCATCACTGAAAACTCCTTATAAATTAGTCTATTAGAGATTGGAACGATCTTAAGGAAAGGAGACCCCACAAAGATGAGCTATAAGAACTTGGGCAAATGTCCACTTCAGAGTCTCATTTTCCTTGAGGAAAGTCGGAACGAGAGACTATTTCACCGAGTAGTTTGAAGATCAAAATCCAAAGGAGTTAAAAAAAATATATTAACTCCCTGGAATTCAAATAAAAAAAAACTTAATACAACTTTAAAAATTCAAAGGAGATGATAAATGAGACATGCTTTATCAAACTCATATGCATGAAACAGATGTAAAGCACTATTATAGTAGGCAGAGGAAAGAAGGCTGCGGGAGAGGAGAATGCAGATGGGCAGAGGGATGGGGTAAACATCTGGATGCGGGAGCATCCCCGGTGTCAAGAAAGGTGGAAAAAGAACTGAAGAGGCCCTGAGACAGGGCCTTCCTTCACAACTTTGCACCGTGTCTGGCCCTGAGGGGCCAAGTCAGGGGGTGGTGAGAGGTGACATTTCCTAGTGGAAACAGGGTGGGATTTTATGTCAGAAGAGCCGGCTCTGCCAGTTGATAACCTTGAAGACTTCAGGGGAAGTTTCTCCAGCTCTGTATCTCTGGTCTGTTAATGATGAACGCTGATAAGTGTTGTGGTCAGTATTAAATGGGACTCAGAAAAAATTGACTTTGTAAATTCTAAAGGGCTATGGCGATGCTCTTGTGGAACAGCAATGATTAACCAGCTCACTCTCTGAAATGAAGCAGTGGCACCAAGCCATACTAGTAGCCATTGTATTCTTCACTACCGTGTACTCCTGGTACAAAAAAAATGCCTGTTGCATTTAAGAATGTCCTCGATGAAGCAGTAAAAATTGAGTTTATTAAACATCAACCCTTGACTACCTGTCTTTTTAATATTTTCTGTGCTGAAATGGAAGCACATTGGAAGCACTCCTGCTGTACACTGACGTATGATGGTTAAGTGCTTCAGATGTTTGCGATGTGAGCTCCACCAGCCAATATTTTTTTCCTGTGGGGCGCCAGTTTTATTTAAAGAATGCTTAACAGTTAAATTGAATACCTGAGTATTTCACATTCTTGAAAAGGAATGACTTGAGCCTGTCATTTCAGAGCAAACAACTGACAGTATTTGTAGTGTGAATGGTGTTGCGATGAACACATATCTTTCAAAATCTTGTTTTCAGTTCTTTTGGCTATATACCTAGAAATGAAGTGCTGGATCCCATGGTAATTCTATTTTTAACTTCTTGAGGAGCCACTGTACTGTTTTCCATAGCAGTTGCACCATTTTGCAATTCTGCCAGAGTGCACGAGTGTTTCAGTGTCTTCACATTCTTGCCAACACTTATTTTCCATTTATTCTTTTGATAGTAGCCATCCTAATGGATGTGAGATAATATCTCATTGTGGTTTTGATTTGCGTTTCCCTGATTATTAGTGATGTTGAGTATTTTTTCATATGCTTGTTGACCATTTGTATATCGTCTTTGGAGAAATGTCTAATCAAGTCCTCTGTACATTTTAAAATTTAGTTTTTTGTTTTTCTGTTGTTGGGTTGTAGGAGTTCTTTATGTATTCTGGTTGTTAACCCCTTATCAGGTATATGGTTTGCAAATATTTTCTCCCACTCAACAGGTTGTCTTTCCACTGTATTGATTATAGATTGTTACCTTGGACACACAAAAGTTTCAAAGTTTGATGTAGTCCTATTTACCTATTTTTTGCTTTTATTGCCAATGCTTTTGGTTTCCTATCCAAGTCCATTGTCATGAGGTTTTCCTCCTATGTTTTCTTCTAGGAGTTTTATAGTTTCTACTCTTACATTTAGCTCTTTAATCAATCTTGAGTTAGTTTTTGTGGATGGTATAAGGTAAGGATCCAACTCCATTTTTTTTTTTTTTTTGCATGGGGGTGTCCAGTTTTCTCAACACCTTTTGTTGAAGAAACTACCCTTTCCCCATTGTTGAAGATCAGATATGTGAGGGTTTGTTTCTGGGCTCTCTATTGAGTCCCACTGGTCTATATGTCCGTCTTTATGTCAATACCATACTCTTTTGATTCCCATATCTTTGTAATATTTTGAAATCAGGAAGTGTGCGGCCTCCTGCTCTTTTTTTTCCCCTCAAGATTGTTTTTGCTATTTGAGTCCTTTGAGATTCCATATGACTTTTGGGATGGTTTTTCCTATTTCTGCAAAAAAATACTATTTAGATATTGATAAGGATTGCATTGAGCTGTATATTGCTTTCAGTGGCACAGACGTTTTAACAATATTAAGTTGTCCAATCCAGGAACATGCAATGTCCTTCCATTTATTTGTGTCTTTTGAAATTTTTTATTGTTATGTTAATCCCCATACATTACATCATTAGTTTTAGATGTAGTGTTCCATGATTCATTGTTTGTGCATAACACCCAGTGCTCCATGCAGAACGTGCCCTCCTCAATACCCATCACCAGGATAACCCATCCTCCCACCCCCCTCCCCTCTAGAACCCTCAGTTTGTTTTTCAGAGTCCATCGTTTCTCATGGTTCGTCTACCCCTTCGATTTCCCCCCCTTCATTCTTCCCCTCCTGCTACATTCTTCTTCTTCTTCTTTTTTTTTTCTTTCTTAACATATATTGCATTATTTGTTTCAGAGGTACAGATCTGAGATTCAACAGTCTTGCACAATTCACAGCACTTACCAG
>NC_138371.1:109705331-109759991 GCF_054177405.1 Leptonychotes weddellii
GATTGGGGCATTTAGGCCATTTACATTCAGGGTAACTATTGAAAGATATGAATTTAGTGCCATTGTATTGCCTGTAAGGTGACTGTTACCGTATATTGTCTGTGTTCCTTTCTGGTCTATGTTGCTTTTAGGCTCTCTCTTTTAAGCAGAATTTTCTAATAGTTGGTTATATAGGTTTAGTGTTCAGGAAAAATTTCTGATCTAAGAATACTGATTTAAAAATCATCAATGTGTAGTTGGTAATTGAGATCTTGGGGGAGGGATGAGATTTACCAGAAAGAATGTGTTGAATGAGCAAAAATGGGGCTCAACAGAATTCTGGGAAGAACCAAAATTTCAGGTTCAGGCAAAGGAGCTTGCATACAAGGCTGAGGAATGGCCAGAGAGGTAGGAGGGTGTTAAGAATTTTGAGCTGAGGAGATTATTCTGGATTTTCTGCGTGAGTGCAAAATGCCATTGCAAGTGTCTTTATAAGAAAGAGGCAGAAGGAGATTATATACATGCAGAGAAGATGATGTGAAGATGGGGGCAGAGAGGGGAGTGATGTGGCCACAAGCCAAGGAATGCCTGGAGCTACCAGAAGCTGGAAGAGGCCAGGAAAAATTCTCCCCTAGAGCCCAAAGGGAGCATGGCCCTGCTGACACCTCGATTTCAGATTTCTGGCTTCTAGACTGTGAGAGAATAAATCTCTGTTGTTTAAAGTCACCTGGTTTGTTGTAATTTGTCACATCAGTCCTAGGTGACTAAGTCAGAGAAAAATCAGGAAAGCATGATATTATGGAAGCCAAGGGAGAAAGGATTTCAAGAGGATGAGTGGTCAACGTTCAACAAATAGTTACTAAGTGCATTCTATATAGTAAGTCCGGTCCAAGATTCTGGGGATGCTGTCCTCATGGAACTCACAGTTGAGTTTCCTAACCATGAACAAGCGGTGTTCACTACTGCAAAGATGTCAACTAAAAAATCTCGAAAATAGTTGTAGTGGACATTTGTTTTTTGTTTTTGCCACCCAGTATCCTTTCAACCTTATTTTTATTATAACACCTTCATTTCCTTTTAGAGAACTTCCTTTACCATTGTGTGCATTCTGTGTAGTCTCCTGGGACTTGGGATCTTAAAGCAGAGGTACAAGAATGGGAAATGCGTCCAAAGTTCATTCACTTCAAAAGTGGGGCTCTGACCAGGCTGTTGAATAGTTGTTACTACCAAACCCCTAGGGCTGTCCTGGTTTCTGCATTTCTTCTGACCCTGGTCATCCAAGTTCCTGATGATTCCTGCTCTATTTCTTTCTTAATGATTCCTTGTCTGCCTAAGGCAGTTAGGTTTCTCTTACTTGAACATAAAGACTTGTAATTGATATAGGCATCTGTTGGCTTTCAGCCAGATTATGATTTACTGAAGAGTATAGTATAAAGGAGGAGGAGTACAGACAAGTGACAAAGAGAAAGATGGTAAAATGGCTGGAGGAAGGTGTGGCTTAGGAGAGGTTTCCTTTATTTTCAGATACTGAGGAGATTTATGTGTTGGTGAAGGTAGAGGCTGAAGATGTAGCACAGAGAGGGGGTGACTGATGGAGATGTGTCTGTGAGGAAAGAAGAGATGGGATTTCAAACAATAGAAGATCTTCTCTACTATAACTGAGGAAAGGAGGTGGATATGATTGGAACTAAGTCTGTGGGAGTGGTGCAGAAAGTTTATGAGATTCTTTTCTAGTATCTTTTATTTTCTCTGAAAAGTGAGAGGCCAGGTCATCACCCAAGAGTGAAGAGGACCGGGCGCCTGGGTGGCTCAGTTGGTTAAGTGACTGCCTTCAGCTCACGTCATGATCCCAGGGTCCTGGGATCGAGTCCCACATCGGGCTCCCTGCTCTGCGGGAAGCCTGCTTCTCCCTCTCCCTCTCCCCCTGCTTGTGTTCCCTCTCTCACTGTGTCTCTCTCTGTCAAATAAATAAATAAAATCTTAAAAAAAAAGAGTGAAGAGGACAGTGGTAGAGTTAGTGGTTTGAGGAAAGAGGAGGGGGCTTGAAGTAGCCAGTGTGGAAGATGAGAAGGAGAATCCACTAAAGCAACTTGGCAGAACTGGCTGGAAAGGCTGTAAGCCTTGTTTGAGTCAGATACTGTGAATTTTTCTAGTATAATCTGTAAGGTTGTGTGGTTTGCTTCCTCGGTGCTTAAGAGCATGAAGAAGGCCAATAGTTGGAGTCATCCAGGGCTTGGTTTTTTATCAGGTAGGTGTGATGGAGGGATGATGAGGTGAGCTTGTTGAGAATGCCAAGAGATGTTTGACAGGGTGAAATGTTGGGTCTAAGCTAGGAAGGGAGTGTTGACAGGAGAGGTAGATAGGGGTGAGGGAGAAGGGTGAAGGTGCTAGAGGGCTGGACAAAGGGAAAGAACTGATGCTGAGGAGGAAGTAACTGGGTGATCCAGCCGGGAGGATGAGGGTGTGGTCATAACATGGATGCTGGAGCTAGGATTCCAGGGGACGGGTAGGTCCAGGTCATGGCTGAGGGAGGGAGTGGATGGGCCACCGAGGAGAAGGTTGCTGCTGATAGGAGGTCAAGGCACTAAAAGACATAGGTTTTTATGGTCATTCTCAAAGATGTTTCATTTCCTCAGCCTAGAAACAGAAAGGAAGACTGAGCCAGATTGTGGAGTCTTCAATAAATGATGAAGCAAGACAGGAAGTTTGGAAGATAACAGCAATGTGGAAAGAAAGTGTGCAGTAGATAAGAATTTGTTTCATGATGTTCAGGTACACAAAACACGGCTTTTTTGTTTTATGACAAATCAAATCTGGCACCAAGTCCCCACTTCCTGGTTGGTGGCATAGTCGATGTTGGTAATTATTGGGGCTCATCATACCCTCCTGTATTGAGTTCTTTAACAGAATTCCAAGGTTTACATGGTCTCAGGGTGTAGGATACTGGCTGCCATTATATTCTACATTGTGATTGCACAATGTGGATGTCCAGCCTAGCTGTGCTACTCAGGTGGGCTAGAGTGGTGCCCATGGTGCCCAGCGGGCCTGTCCACTGGTGGCTGTTCAACCACGGCAGACCCTCTCTGGTGATCCTGAGCCTTGTGGATTTAGACTCCAGCCTCCACAGACATCCACTCACCCTGATGTAGGTCCAGCCATATCCAGGACATGTGGAGGCTTCCTACCCTCCTGGAATTCATCATATCTGCTTTACAGGTTATGGAGCACTCCAAAGAGCTTTTGTTTGTGGAGGTTATAGTGATCAATATTTACTATGCCAGAAATTAAAACTGAGAAAGTTTCAAAATTTTTATTAGTTTATTTAAAATATTAATAAGCCCATTATACATTGAAATAAGTAACAGTTGTTTTGTGTAAAATTAATATTTTCCAAAGCATAAAAGCTTAATAAGAAGAATGCTTTTTTTTTTTTTTTTTTACATTTTTGTAAATCACGTTAATATCTGGGTTCTCACGTCTGCCTCTGCATTTGGTCTGTTGTGATATCACACATAAGGTAGCCTCTGGACAGCTCCATGTACAATGTTGAGAGCATGAAAGTGAAAAAGGCAAAGAACATCATATTATTATGAAAATACATTTGACCTTCTGGAACTACTGAAACGGTCAAAATAATGATTTTTTCTAGGGGACAGCATTTTGAGACTCTCTCTTTAGAGGATCCAGCTCTTCATGGGGCTGGAGGGGTCATGCCCCTCTTCCTTAAAACTTAGGGCTCCTCCAAAGACCTGTTCTTGCTTCTCTGGGTCAAGAGTAAAGTCAAGTTTCCAAGATTCAGAGGCATGATTGCTTTCTGAGAACAGGTTGAAATAAACACTTCTTGTTCTTTTTTAGTGAAATACCCATAGAAATCATGGCAGTTTCTTAGATTAATCCACTACAGAGGGATGGCAGGTGTTATTGGTTGAGGGTGGATGGGGAATGGTTTGGAAGCAACTGACAGAGAGGGAATGGGGTGGTAAATGAGCAGCAGCTGCCCCTTGGGAGGGCTCAGGACACATCCATGGCCCCACTAAAGCTGGGCAGTTTGAATCCGGTTAGACTCCATGCTGGTTTTCTCCTTGCCTAATCTTTTCCAGAAACTTCTCCTTCACACCCGTAATGTGGGCTGATATATGGACTCACTAGCCTCTCTCCTTTATCCCTTTCTCCAGACTAGCATCTCTTGCTATCCAGTTAAAATCTTTCTAGCTGTGTGGCCTTGAGCACCTCTCTAAACTCCACTTTCACAACTTGCAAAATGGAAGATTGTGGTAGTATTCATCCCAGAAGATTGTGCAGACACATAAGAAAATGCATGCAAATTACCCAGCGTAGTCCAAGTCTGGGGCACAACAGCTATTCACTTCACATTAGCCATTATCAATGGGCATGTCTGGTAAGGCCTCTGCGAGGTGTAAGAGCCCATTGACCCTTTTTCTTTAATATAGGGCTTTACTCTATATCCTCTCTATAATCATTTAAAGGCCTCCAATGCACTACCAATTCCCATTTTGTGTGTATCATATCAGCAGGCGGGAAGTCTGTGAGCATCTCCTTAGTGTGCCTGTATCTTCCGTATTTATCTGATTATCTTCATCTGCAAACACCGGTCACCACAATCCTTTCCTTTCTTACTGTTTCTTCTCATTCATTTTAAACCAGACTGGCTCTAAGCCCATAGTAAAATCACCATGGGTTACAAAGCAAGTTCAGAAATGCAAAGCCATTTCTATATGGATTATTTCTGCTGAGCCACTTTCACCCTGGCTTATCGGGATGGGAGGGGGTGGGGTGCTTGTGGCCACAACAGCTGCAGTCCCCCTCAGGGCCCAGTTCCTCCAAGGCACAATGAGCTGAACCATCCACTCAGTCCCAAGGTCTGCTCCACCCTTTGCCCAGCCACTCAGATCTGAGGCTAACTTGGCAGAAAACAGGACTTGCATTTAGTTGGTGAGGACCAGCTCTTAAGTACTCTCTTACAGACCCTTAAATACTCTTTCCCCCCTTTCTTTTATGAATTAATGTTTATAAAGAAAAAAGCTATCTGAAAAAAATCCTGTTTCTTTGGTTTCTCATCCCAAGATACTTGGATTTGACAACTGGATTATTTAGGGAATTGTGTATCAGTCATGCATCCAACATCTATTTCTTGAGAGTGTCCCATGTTATGGACACAATTCTTGGTTCTGGAGCTCCAGCAATGAGCAGGGCAGACACAATCCCTTCTCTGATAGAAGAGGATGAAGGGCAGAAAACACACAGGGAAACAAAGCAGAAAGTAGCCCGGAGGCCAGGTGTACCAGGTAGAAATTTTGGTTCATTGCAACAGAAATCGACTTTGTTTTCACCAAAGGCAAAAGAAGGATTTTACCGGGTACACATGGGGGTACTCATAGAATAGAAGAAAAGGCTGAAGAACCAAGGTTTGGGAGCTCCCAAACAGAATCACTCGGAGGATCTAGGAAACTAAAGTGTCTTTCCCGCATCCCCACTCAACTCAATCAGCTCCTGCTGGTGTCTCCTTCTGGGTCAAAATGCCAGAGAGAAGGTGGCTGGCCGGTCCAGCTTGAGTCACATGCCCACGTCTTGGCCAGGGGAGGGCTGGCCACCTGGATTGACAGTCTCTCCAGGGTTCTCTCCAATGAGGAGAGTGGCAACTCCCCCAAGGAAAACTGGGGTGCTGTTGCAGAAGTGGGAGAGATGGGTACCAAGCAGACAAGAAGAACAGATGTGCCTGGTTGTAAAGCAGGTTACCTAGGCGAGGCCTAGGGGTTTTAGCTCATGCAGGGGTTCCAAAAATGGATGTGCTTTTGGTTTGCATTGTTAGATCCACCTAGGTGTCAAGGGTTTGCCAACCCCACAGTCCCTATGGGGTGAAAATGGGACTGAGGATTTAGGATTTTGAGAAGGGTACTGACAATTAAAAATGTATCAAGGGCAATCAGGATGGCAAAGGATCTAGAAAGCCTGGTCTATGAAGAATAATTAAAGAAGCTGCTGTAATAGTCTCGAGCCCCTAAAAGAGATGTTAGTTGTCTCATCCTTGTGATGTGTTCTAAATGAGTTAAATAGCAAGGTTCATTCCCTCTTTAATGATACTTTATTATAAAATCTTAGTCTGTTGGGAATGAAAACTGGTGCAGCCACTCTGGAAAACAGTATGGAGGGTTCTCAAAAGCTAGACATATAATTACTCTATGACCCAGCAATTGTACTACTAGATATTTACCCAAAGGATACAAAAATATTGATTTGAAGGGGCATAAGCACTCCGATGTTTATAGCGGTACTATCAACAATAGCCAAACTATGGAAAGAGCCCACGTGTCCATCGACTGATGAATGGATAAAGAAGTTGTGGTATATATATATATATCACACTATAAGTCAATCAGAGAAAGACAAATACTGTCTGATTTTACTCATATGTGGAATGTAAGAAACAAAACAGATGAACATAGAAGAAAGTAAAAAAAAAAGAAAGAAAGGGAGGCAAACCATAAGAGACTCTTAACTATAGAGAACAAACAGGGTTGATGGAGGGAGTTGGGTGGGGGACGGGCTAGATGGGCGTGGGCATTAAGGAGGGCACTTGGCAGGATGAGCACTGTGCTTTGCTTGTAAGTGATGAATCACTAAATCTTACACCTGAAACTAAATTACACTATACATTAACTAGAATTGAAATAAAAACCTGAGATGTAAAAAAAAAAAAAATCAATAAAACAAAAAATCTTAGTCTATCAAAGGAAAACTTTAAAATACGTATAATCTGCTATTCCTGAACTTTTGTTTATCCTTCTATAAAATGAATTTGAGCCAGATCACCTTTGGGGGCTCCACAAGTTTTAAAATTCTACATTCTACAAATCTCATCATCTCTTACGAGAGAGCTACATTGTAAATAATAATATTAATATGGTACCTTTACTTGCCAGAATTTATTCTATGATATTTTTGTTTATTCCAAGAGTGTTAAATTAATCTTCATCATCTTTTTTTTAGGTAGAGAAGAGTAGATGAAATTTCTTTCATTTTAAAGATTAGGAAACAAGAAACAGCGGTTTATAGGTAAGGGTACAGTACATTTCGTTTTGTCTCGTTACACTGACGTGTATTATTCTTGTCCCTTTTATAATAATTATACATCAAACACTATTAGATAACCATGTTGTGAGGATTATTGTCAAACAGGAAATTTTATATTTATCCAAAATATGTCTGTGGTCTAAGGTCTATTTGGTTACTTAGTTGTGCCAAGGTTTTAAAAATAGTTAAGATAAAGTGTGAGCATAGGAACTCAATAATGAAATCTAAGATCTTCCTTCAAGAATAAGAAGCAATTACTATTTGCAGTTTAATTAGGAAAACACAGTTAAAGGAATAAAGAGTGTCTGTTCTCCTGCTGAATATTAAAGTTCACCACAAAGGGAATCCTCATGTGAAATGTAGTTGTGGTTAATTAGCTGAAGTATATGGGGCTGGAACAAGTCCCCGCTCAGGGCCAGACAATGACCTCCCCAGCGGCCAGAGATCAGTGATCATTTAGGAAGCAAACACTTAGAATCACAAAATCTAGACTATGCCTGTCTATTGCAATATTTCACAACACATAATGCACTCCCCTGTATTTTCTCTTGACATTCGATTTGCAGTTGCTTAGAAACATCATATGCTTGGGCTTATTAATAAAGAATTGTTGCTATGTTGACCCTGAACTGAATCCAAGGCAAAGCTGACCACTTTCTGCAAACAAGCCGAGTCAGATCCCCAAGGTGCTTTTGGGCTGTAAGTAGAGTTCCTAGGGGCAGTAGGTCTAGCCTCCTGACCCTGGGATAGAATGACAAGTTCAGGTTGGGAACAACATGTTCAGAACAGCTTGATGTTGGAAAAGAGCCCAAGAATAAAAGTCAAGAGTCTTGGGTTCTGGTCTTCTAGATTTGGCTCTGCCACTAGGAGTTGTGTGACTTTAGGTAAGATTCTTTACTTCTGTGGGCCATATTTATTTCACCTGTAAATGGAATGAAGCAGTTACTCTCCAAGGGTGTCATAAAGATGTCACAGATTTGGCGATGGGAAAATACAAAGGTACAACGCAAAGTCGGCATTCTTCTTTCAGAGCAAATCTGCATACAGGTAAAGGGATCTTCTTTCCCATCCCATCTGCTGATCTGACAGGTACATCCCGCAGGACCTGCCCAGGTTGCTGTTTGGTTTTTACTTTCGTCTCATCAGTGGGCATTGCTGCCATCAGACGGGGTTGTCAAGACATTTATTCTCATTTCAATATTTGACTGTTTACACATGCTGGCAGCTGGAGACACAGTCATGGACCAAAATCCCCACAAAAATCCTGCTCCTGGGGACATTCTAGTCAGACAATATATAATACATCAGGTGTTGGTGATAGTGCTCTGAGGAAAAATAAAGTTGGTTAAGAGATCAGACCCACCTGGGGAGGGGGGTTGCTCTTTTAGCTGGGGAAGGCTTCCCTGATAAGGTGACATCTGAACTGAGTTCTGAATGAAGCGGGGAGGGTGTCCCCAGTCTGGGGCAAGAGCAGTCCATGGGGGGTGGTGGGGGGTGGAAGTTAAGGACAAAGGTCCCGAGGGGAGAGGAAGCTAGGGTTTTCAAGAAAGATCAAGGAGACCAATGTGGCTGGAATGAGGAGGCAAAAAGATTGGGCATTAGTGGTGGTTTCTGTTCTGATGGTGGAAGGATCATGGGGGAGCTGTTGCCCCTTTGCTGGAAAGCACACAGGTAACAGCACAGTCTAGATTTAGGGGTCCCTAGGTTGTTAGCGTTGGCTGGACCCAGAGAGTAGACAGTGCCCCAGACAGGTATGTGACCAGGACCCGTGCTAGTCTTCTTGAAATGCTAAATAGTTTTATGTTTGTGTTTGTGGTCTTTGAGTGAAGTCCCATGGGCCAGTGGTTCCTGTGCCGGGGGCTGGGAGCGGTTCTGCCTCTTGCCACTCTAGGTTGGGTGTGGGTTACCCAGCGACCCTCACCTGGGCCCTAGCCTGGTGGTAGGGGCCGGTAGGGGCCAGGCTGCACCCTCTGCCTGTCACAGGTGGGGGTGAGGAGGGTCTCAGTATCCCTGGGCCTGAGGAAGCTGATATTAAATAAAAAAACACAAGAGGACAGGTAGAGAGACTGCAGAAGAAAGGAAAAGCTTTCTTCCTGGTATTTGAACAAAGGATCCCTATTTTCATTCTGCAGTGGCCCCTAGTGCGCTTCTCGGTCAGGAACAGAGTGTCATCCCCCTACGCTAGGACCTTGTTTTAAAACCCAGTAAACATCTTGCTGCGTTCCTGTTGCCCTCTGCTGGGCAAACTAGGCATTAGCTCTACCTCAAAATCTGTGAAGAAAACGCTTCTAAATCAAGAAATTAAAAACCCCTTCGAGACAATAGTTAAAATAATAATTGATGTTCTCCCTCTGGGCTTTTGAAGCCTGTTGCGGGTTTTAGTCAATTGCCCAGTGAATTACCTTGTAGGTGGGTGAGTTTTGTTTGAAAAACAGCTATCACAAAACCTTAGTATCCGGGTGTGAGATGTAAAGTACAGCAGAAATCACATTTTGAACAGTGAGTGATTCTATTTTATTGTGCCATCATGTAATATTACTTACTGTGTATGAAATATTCCTTACAATTAAAAAAATTGTTGGAATGGACGTACACATTAATAGTACCTTTGTTCAGAATTTAAAGAACCTAATCACTCCAATTTCCAAGTTCTGCATATCTGGCAATTTTTCATTCCATTGGACATAGGGAGAATTACCTAGGGAATATTTCTTTAATGTTTGCAATACATCAAGAATTTAATATTTAGCCATTAAATCACCGCTTCTAAGATAGACTCTCTTTTTGGCAATGATGGTACCAAAACCATAAGAAAGATCACTGTTAAAATTGGTGGACCCCTGTTGTCTTCAGCTGTTTTACTCTGTGTGTATGTGTGTGTGTGAGAAAGAGAGAGAGAGGGAGGGAGAGATGTATGTGGAGCATAAGTGCAAGGTGGTCACCCTCTGTGTCCTGTGTGTAAGGCCGGATGTCATCAACACAACTGAGAGCCCCATCTAGACTCTTCCATGTTGCACTGTGGCACAAACTTCGTCTGACTTCTCTCATTTAAATTTCACAGCAACTTTGCAAGAGGGGTATTCTACTTCCCACAGAACACTGAGCTTCACTGGGGTTAAGTAACTTACTCAAGATTGTTAACCTAGTAACTGACAATTTGGGGTCCGTGCCAGAGCTGTCTAACTCCAAAGCCCCATGTCTTTTGCTATGCAATGTGACTCCCTAAGAAATGACTCTAATCCTGATTAGTTTTTCAGAGAACTACTAGTAAGGATGTAACAGATTGTGTAATGCGATGGCACGTTACAAGTTAGAGATGGCAAAATTATAGACCCGAGGAATGAAGTGACCTGCCCTAAGCTGGGTGTTCAGCTTAGGTGTTCAGCTTAGGAATGAAGTGACCTGCCCTAAGCTGGGTGTTCAGCTTAGGGTGTTCAGCTTAGGAATGAAGTGACCTGCCCTAAGCTGGGTGTTCAACTTAGCCCCAGTTTGATGCTCTTTCTTATCACATTGCTGGAATAACTTAGTTTAGAAACTGGGGATAATGTGTTTTATTCCCACTTTCCTATCTCTTAGGTGGTGGTATTTGCGCCCTCCAGAAACTACCTAGAATGAAAGATAAAAAAGAATGACCTGGTACAAGATTTTGAATGAATTAAATCTTGGTCATGGCCTAACTGAGAAAGGAAAGAGAAAAGAAGCTAACCAAATAGGCAGCCCACTGTCACGCCGCTAGTGTCCCTCAGGGCAACCTTCTAGTCTATTGATTGATCAACCAACATTTACTGAGCATCTTCTATGAGCCACGTACCAAGAGAGGAGCTAGAAAAACTAGCAGTGAGTAACTGCCAATGGAGGACTCACAGTCAAATGGGACAGTTACATTGCAGTGTAACACTGTGTTGGGCAAAGCAAGTAGACAAACATGGGAATGAAAATACACTGCAATGTAAGTCCTACAACAAACATGGAAACGAAAATACACTGCAATGTAAGTCCTACAAACATGCTGCTATGGGATTACAGAGAGAAGGGCACCAATTCCTACCTGGGAGAATCAGAATCACTGAGGGACAGGCATCCACTCACGCCAGGATACCTTCAATACGGCAGTGCTATTCACACAACATTTTTCTGGTCTTTCGAACAATGAAATGTGCATCCTTCCATTCCAACTTGGACAAACAAGAGGATCCGAAGATAAGCCAGGAACTGGAACTAGCAGAAATTTTGGGGGAAGACATTAAATTATTTTGGTTAGTAAGGAACAGAGATGTGGATTATTAGAACATTGTGGTGAATTTAAATTGCCTAGAGGGACTGAACAGCAAATGAAGGCTTAATTTCAGCTTGGTTAAACACAGAGTAATTGGAGTCGTTAAATTGGTATGCTAATTTGATTAAAAATTTAAAGCAAAAACAAACATGTTAGCTAAAAGGGTGACTATTATATAATCTTAATGAGTTTTCAATTTAAACATTTTTTTCCAACTAGAAATAGGATTAATTTTAGGGCTCCCAGATACATTACATTACATTGAACTCAGGAAAAAAAATAAGAGGATCTAGGAATGATTAATATACCTCACTCATGGATTACAGAATTACATATCTTTTAAGTTTTAGAAAAACAGAAAATGGAATTGATTATTAAATCTCAGAATTGGGAAAGACTGTTTAGGTTCAAAAGTAGTATAAGTTAGCAGAGGAAAAAATGTAAAAATTTAATTAAAAATGAGAGTTTCCTTATGTAAAATAAAGAAACACCATCAAAATACTAGACAAACACAGGGGGAATAGTTACAGCAATAAACTAGTGATTGTATAATATTAATTATAATTGTATATAAAGATTATGTAAGGTAATAATTACAAAAAATTGATAAGACATTCTCTAACACCTCAATAAATAGATGTGTTAGTCAGCTGTTACTGAAATAACACTGCATAACAAATCCCCTTAAAACTCAGTGGCTAATGATAGCATTTATTCTCACATAAGTCTACGAGCATAAGTCAGACTCTGGTTTGACTGGTTTAGGTTGGACTGGGCTGGGTGACTCTGCTTCAGGGTGTAAGTTCATGGGGCTCGGCTCCAGGATGCAGTTTGGGTACAAGTCTATTCCAAGTGTCTGTCATCACTCTAAGACCAGTGATTTCCCAGGGCTCATTCTGATGGTGATGACAAAAGTGCAAGATTATCAGCCAATCTGAGCAAGCACAGTTAAAACCTTTTGAAGTTGAGTCCTTATTTTTTTTTAAATCTTCTGTCTTTATTAACACCAAGCCCCCTTTTTAGTTTTATGTTTCTCCCTGTCTTTAATTTTTTTTTATTTTTTGAAAGTTTATTTATTTAATTTTTTTGTAATCTCTACACCCAACATGGGGTTCAAACTCATGATCCTGAGATCAGGAGTTGCATACTCTTTCAACTGAGCCATAAAGCCTCTTGCTTATGTCATGTCTGCTAACACTGTGTTGGGCAAAGCAAGTCATATGGCCAAGTACAATATCATTGGGGTAAGGAATGGTATTCTATCCACAGTGAAAGGGAAAGTAAAATTAAGCTAAATGATCACAATGGGAAAAGGAAATAAACTGGTAAACCACAAAATAGGAAACCCGCAATTAATAAAATAGGGGACGATGATCAACCTCTTCAGTAACATAAAAAATGGAAATTAAAACTGCACTGAAATAGCACTTATTACTTATTAACAAGGAAAATATTAAAGAAATCAAATTACTCAATAGTAAAAATTCTTCCCAACAAGAGCAACATGAGAGTCAGATGGTTTTACAGATGATTCAACTAAATTTCCAGAAACAGATCATTCCATCTGATGTAAATTCTTTCAGAGGATGGGAAGAGTGGAAACATTCTTAATGCATTTTATGGCATCAAAACAAGAAAAGAACACTAGAATGAAGGGAAATTACAGTTCATTCTCATTTTTAAGCATAGATGTAAAAAATCCTAAATAAAATATTCTAAACAGAATCTAACAGTGTATAAGAAAGATAGCACACCATAATAAATACCCCCAAATAGCATGGCTTAAATGAGAGAGGTTTTTAAGTGCAGCTTGTCTAGGCTGGTGGGACAGCTCTAATTCAACAGGTCACCTAGAGATCTACAGTCCTTCCACTTTGTTGCCAGGTCCTTCCAGAGAGCCTTGTACTCACCTGAATGATCAAAGCTGGGCCACTCCCACATCAAGTGTTGTGGTCAATACAATGTGAGGAAAAGCTGAGTCTGGGGTAAGCAATGTTTCCTTAAGTAGGAGCTACCTGGAAGCTGCACCATTACTCCTGGAATGAATAGAATCGTTGGACAGCTCTATGCCCATAAGGAGGAGGATGCAATTTTTTGGAGGCGATTGGCAATCTGCCACATGAGGAATAGCCCTAACAAAAGATGTTCGAGATCCATATTCAGAATATCATAAGATCTTATTGGAGGATGTTAAAGAACACCCAAGAAAATGGAATGATATGTTTTTGGAGAGGAGTACTCAAGATCATGAAGTTGCTTATTCTCTCCAGATTCTCAAGAGACTCATAAGGTATTAGAAATCCAAATAGCATTAAGAGGATTGCAGCCATTCTTATTTTACTGCTGTTTTAGCCATTCCAAATATAATTGCCTGGGGGAATTTATCTTGGGTCTACGGACAGAAATTATTATTTTTGTCCCATTTGTATCATTTGAGCAGTCTCAGATTGGAGGACAAACAGACTTTCGGGGAAAACACAAGAAGAGAAGGTGCCACCACCATTCTGCTCTCTGTCCCTATGAATCTGACTACTCTAGGTACCTCCTATAGGTGGAACCATACAGTATTTGTCCTTTTGTGGCTAATTTATTTCACTTATAACATTTTCCAGGTTTTTCCATGCTATAGCATGTGTCAGAATTTCCTTCCTTTTAAAGTCCTGAATAATATTCTATTATATGTATGTACTACATTTTGTTTATTCATTTGTCAATTCATACTTGGGGCTTTCTACCTTTTTGTTATTTTGAATATTGTTGCCATGAACAAGGGTGTACAAATACCTCTTTCAGTCCCTGCTTTCAACTCTTTGGGTATATACCTGGAAATAGAATTGCTAAATCATATGATCATGTGGTAATTCTATTTTTTTTTTTTTGAGGAACTGCTGTACTGTTTTCTAGAGCAACTGCCCCATTTTACATTCTCACCAGCAGAGCACAAGGTTCCAAATTTTCCACATCCTGGCCCCTGGTTACATTTTACGTGACAGAGCACACCAATGCAATGCATCTGCTTCGTTTTAAAGAATACCATCATAGCTGGTTTCTTATTTTTTCTTTCCTTCTCTCAAGCATTTATCCTATGTCATTTTCTTCTTATCAAAAATCCAGGACTCAGCACAGTTATGGTTTTGGGGGATGGGTGCTGAGATCAGCTGGGCCACCAAGAATAAGCCTTAATATTTACACTCATCATAAATTATATTGTTATGGCACTTTGCAAAGTATAAAATGCTTTTATATTCATAATCTCTTTGATTCCTGTGCTATAAGGAGGATTATGCATTTGTTATTATTCCCCTTTTTAGATGGCTCCCAGAATCTAAGTAACCTGCTTAGGTTGTATAGCCAATGTCGGACTGGATACAACACCTTCTGATTTTTGACACATTCTGTGCTTTTCCTATCACACCGTGGGAATTCTTTAGTCCCCATCATAGGCGCATTCACAGAGACCCGTTTGATTGTTTCCCTTCCAGATATATGGTAGGACTGGCTCAGATATTTAAAACTGCTGTGAAATATGGAATTAATATCTGCTTGTAGACCTCCGTGGATCCTCTTGGTCTCACCATTTGCTCCAGCTGCTATTGCAGCAACCAATTTCACGAGGCTTAGGCCAGCTTTACTTCTATATAACCAGACACCACCTCACCTTGATTCTGCCTTGGGCGTCTCTTGTTTTCCTCCCTGAAGGAACATCTCGCATCATGGCCTGGGGTACCTATAGGAACATCGCATCTCTCACACATGTGCACTCTGGAAGAGCAGGTGAGTTAAAACTCATGGGACCACCTTTGGCCAAAAGGAAATGAAAGCCAACAAATAAATAGTCTCCCTTTCTTCTTCCAGGAGAACATTTCTGAGATGCATTCCATAAAAGGTTCTTCAGAAAGACCTGGCAAGATCTAATACCATTCACCTTTAGCAGCGGCCAACTCAGTAATGCATTCATTATTAGTTTTCTCTCCTTTCGTGTTTGGCAGTTCTCCATATAACTGATTCTTAGGACCCCACTTGCCCAATAAAGTCCCTGGACACAAGTTTCCCTCCCACCCCCTCTCCAGGCTTTGCTTTCAGGGGATTCTGTGCAATTCGAGAAGTGAGCAGATCCTTAGGATGGAATTTGGGCTGGGCCACTATTTCATCAGAGAGCAATAAGGACGCCAATGCTAGTCTAAATTGAGAATGACAATTTTGGCATGCAGTAGCATCAAAATAAGTAGGATTCTGACCTGCAGTGGACAAGAATGGGAAATGTGGTAAGTTTAGCGCTTAGCAGTTTGGAACAAAAATAATTATGAGGATTGTGGCAGAGCGACAGAGGAGACTGAAGGCATAGGCTCAACTGGTCTCTCATGTCAGGTCAGACCCTGTTGTGAAACAAGTGGGGTCTGGGTTCTAAGATAGAGATATTTGCATGGGCAAGATTGAGTCTTTTGAATCTCCAGACTTCCTGGAACCATCTGGACTGGTAGAAGCAGCCTCTCCCTCTTGCTAGAGGACAGAAGTTTCTGCTTGCTTGATCGCCAGTAAAAATTTCACCTAGGGCAAATGCCTCACAGAATTATGCTGGACTCCTTAAGATCCACTCACACCATCCTTCTGCTGCCCCCAGGCTGGTTTCCAAAGTCAGCTCTCAGCTCAGCCTGAACAGAAAAATAGCTTACACACACACACACACACTCACACACACACACACACACACTCACACATACGTTCATTTTGTAGTTTTTCACAGCGGTACATGTGCTAAGTGATTGGTTTATGGGTGGTACTGCGTGATCAATAGCCAGAGTGCATCAGTCCAGGAACCATGTGGTAGAGGTAGAACTAGACCCTCTTACCAACACTTTCAGTGACCCACTCATCATTCGTGCTTCCTGGAGGGATTTGAGGTCCTGATTCACTGCAATGGTGCCACTGAACTTGAAGCTACAACTATCATCTTGTCACTTTGAGATTCTCATGGCAATAGACCAGCAGGCAAGGGAAGGAGTTATTGTTCTGGCAGGAGACGCTGATCATGGTTATCACAAAGAGCTAGAACTATTGCTGCCCAGTGCGGGCACAAGGGAGTATGCCTGGGATGCAGGGGATTCCCTGGGCATCTTTTGGTGCATCCATGCCCAGCAGTAACAACAAATGGGCAACTCTAGCAGTCATGGCTTCACATGGGCAAAGCAACTAAGGGTCAGGCCCCTTAGGGAGGAAAGTCAGGGTTACCCTATCATGTAAGCAACCCAGCCTGGTCAAAGTCTTAGCAGAAGTAAAGAAACTCTGGAATGGGAATTAGAGGAGGAAGATGCTAATTATCGGTGACCTTCTAGGAAACAGGTGCAACAGAAGAGACCATAGTTTGTTCTACTAACTGACTTGTCTTAAATCTTCATAGAGATTACTGCCGCCACCACAATGAAGGGAATGCTGTGATCGACTAGACTTAATGGAAAGCATGAGAGCGATGAGTGGTACCATGAGACGTAGCTCAGATGCATTTTATAAGAACCCAGAAAGATTGAGCGTAAGTCCTCTGGAGCAGTGACTAACTCCATAATGACTCTTTTAAAATTCAATATTTGTATATATTGTGAAATGATCACCACAATAAGTCTAGTTATTATACATTCATCACCACACGTAGTTACACAACTTATTTTTCTTGTGATGAGAACTTATAAGATCTACTCTCTTAGCAGCTTTCAAATATACAACACAGTATTATTGACTGTAGTCACCATGCTGTACAGTACACCCCCAGGGCTTATTTATCTTACAAGTGCAAGTTTGTACCTTTTGATCCCTTTTTCCCATTTCCCCCACCCCCCCACCCCCCACCCCTGGCAACCACAATCTGTTCTATGAGCAATTTTGTTATTATTTATGTTGTTTAATAATGGGCTTTAATGTTGGTTTTCTTCCTTCCTTGGTCTCTTTGTTGCTGTCCCCTGGGATCACCTCCCAAATAAACTACCTGCACATAAGACCCTCGTGTCTTGCATTTAGGAGAACCTGGGCCATAATAACCTAATTTAGTGCACAGTTAAGCTCATAGGAGCATAAGAGAACTAGACCAGGGACTAAGGGAAGAAGACAGACCAAAGCCAGAATGGTAAGCAAGTACTCAATGGTAAGCAAATGAGTAGGCTGCCCGCAAACTAGGGTTTGGACTCCTTTGGAAGTGGTAGGTTAGGTTTTGTTCAGACAGGAGATGTTGGAACTAAGACCTCTGCATAAAGCCTCTAAGGGCTTCCTCATTGTAAAAAGACCCACTCATCAATAAAAGAAGTCCAGAAGGAAACCAAATACAATTTCTAAATAAAAAATTATCAAATATAGGAGGAAATCACCCACAGTCAGTGAGAGTGAACAGAAAAAGCAAATAATATTATAGACCCCTGAGGGCTTCAGGTATTAGAATAATCAAATATAAAAAATATTGAAGTGTTCTTAATAGGTTTACTAAAAATAAGCAGAGAATTGAAAATATGAGAAAAGAATAAAAGATTATAAAAATATACACACACATTTGAAAAAGAACTGACTAGAATTTGAAGAAATAAAAACAGAAACATTAAGAAATGAAAAAGAACCAAAGAGAATATTAAGAAAAGTTTAAAGAATGAAACTAGTAAACAGACACTACTGATGAGAAACTGGTAAGCTGGAGTAGATGTGTGAAGGAATTATAAAGGATCGAGAGGAGAGAGCAGAGAGGAAAAGAAATGGGTAGTAAGAAGAACAGACTAAGAGACACTAGAATAAGAAAGTATAACATGCATTCAATTGGAATTCCAGAAGGACAGAATAGGGACAAATCAATATTAGAAGATAGTATTGCAGAATTTTCCAAAATTGGTAAAAGACAAAATTCTTACATGCAGGAGATACAGTAAACCACAAACAAGAGAAAACAACAAAAGCCACACCTAGACATAAAGAAGCAAACTGCAGAACAACAAAGACAATGAGAAGGTGTTAAAAGTAGAGGAAGAGGAGAGAGGTCATGTTCAAGGAGTAACAACTGGGGTGGTAGCTCGCTTCACCATAGCAGCAACAGAAACCCGGAGAGAAAATAACTGTTAACCTAGAATTGTAGGCGTGAATAATAACTGTGCAAGGATGGAAATGAGATAAAGATGTCTGTTGGAAACCAGACTGCGAAGTGTTTATTGCCAATAAGCATTCACAAAGGAATTCTTGATGATGTACTCCAGAAAGAAGGAAATTGATCCCAGAAGGAAGATCTGAGATTCGAGAAGGACTGGTTAGCAAACACTGACTATAAAATAATAACAACACTGTCTAATCTGCATTGTAAAAAAAATCCACTGAAATATTGCATGGTATCATATGGGCAGAGAATAAATGGAGTTTAAGTGCTCAAAAGTCCTTTATTGTTCAGGAGAAGCACAGAGATGTAAAAAGTTAGAATTTCCAGTTATCTATACGTGTTACAAGAAAAAAAATAGAAATATTGGAAAAGATATAAAATATTTGGACCCAAAATTTAAAAGCTTGACCCAGTGAACATACATAGAACCCTGAACCTAAAAATTAGAAGATATGCATTCTTCTGAAGAACATCGAGTATTTATGGAAAGGTTACACATTAGGTCTACATCAATTTCAAGAGTTGGTATCAAAGAGAACATGTTTTCTGGCCACAATGCAAATAAATTAGAAATAAATAGGAAAAAATTTATCTAGAAAAGCTTCATATATTTGGAAAGTAAAACGACACTTCTCAAAAACTCATGGATCAAGAAAGTAATCCAAATGGAAATTAAGAACTTAACGACTTAATGGTCTCAGAAGCAGGACACATAAAAATGTGTGGGCAATGTATCTGAAAGAAGAAAGACTGAAAATATCAATGACCTAAGCTTTCAGCTTGAGAAGTTAGGAAAAGAGCAATAGAATAAACCCAAAGAGCACAGAGGAGAGGAAATAATAATAATCAGAGCAGAACTTAAAATTTTTAAGTAAAATACAGTAGAATCAGCCAAGTCAAAAGGTGTCTTGAAAAAGACAAAACGGAGACCAACCTTAGGCAGAATGAACTAAGAAAAAAAGGCACATCTACACAATATTGGAAACAAAACGGACACAACTACGGAAGTAGCAAGTATTTAAAATTAGTAAGAAAATACGCTAACTGACCTTATGTCAATTGTGGAGGATACAGAGATGGGTGGCCCCGGCTCGCCTTCCACGAAGGGCCTCAGTGGCTGGGGAGGCTGTGAGCAGCTGCCTCTGGCTGGCTCCCACAGCGCCTGCAGAGGGCCCTCTGGCCCAAGAGCACACCTTCTTCAGTGACTGAGACGGGTGGGGACATGAAGGTCTGGCCATTTAGCCTACTCTGGGACAACTCTGACCATGTTATTTACGCAGTGGTGTGCTCTTAAATGTTTGACATTTGGCTTCTCGAGGGTAGGTGGGAAACCCTGATTGGTTTGCCCATTCCTGTGGTGTGAATGTCACCCTCAATGATTTCAAGCTTCCAAAGGGATACCACTAAATGTGGGAGTTGGAAAGAGATCCCCAATAGCACACTATCACATAGCACTGCCACCCTACAGATATGTTAGCTGTAAATAAACTCAAGAACATGTATACGTGTGGCAAAGTCACGGAAGTGATGAGCATTTATTAACTTTGTTTTTAATAGAGTATATATAAAATTTTAAGTTCATATAATTTTATCTTTCTTAAAAAAAGATTTTATTTATTTATTTCAGAGAGAGAGAGCATGAGCGGGGGTGGGGGGCAGGAGAGGGAGAGGGACAAGCAGAATTCCCACTGAGCACGAAGTATGATGTGGGACTCCATCTTGCAACCCTGAGATCATGACCTGAGCCGAAATCAAGAGGTGGACGCTTAACTGACGCAGCCACCCAGGCGCCCTTGTAAGTTTATATAATTTAATTTAATTTTTCTTTTCTTTTTTTTTTTTTTTGAGAGGGAGAGAGAGGCAGGGTGGGGAGGCACAGAGGGAGAAGGAGAGAGAGAATCCTAAGCAGGCTCCATGCTCAGCACAGAGCCTGCTGCGGGGCTCGATCTCAGGATGCTGAGACCATGACCTGAGCTGAAATTAAGAGTCAGAGGCTTAACCAACTGAGCCACACAAGCGCCCCTATAATTTAATCTTTAATAATGGCTGTAACAACTGGTTCACAGAATTCCTGGAAATGGAACAGTTTGCGCTCGTGAGCTGGTATAAGCAGGCTCACACACTCTGTATGTGCTCCAGAGCTCCCCCAGGGTTTGATGGAGGCTTTGTTGGGCTTTAGTCGCAATCTGATTACTCTTTGTCCAATCCTGGTTGCCTTCCCTTTTCACAGGCACTAAACCCTAATAATGTTCTGCTGTATGGCAAACCGGTTACTGTGGTCTGAATGTTCATGTCCCCCCCAATTCATGTGTTAAAACTTAACCCCCAATGTAATCGTATTTGGAAGTGGAGCCCGTGGGAGGTGATGTCATGAGGGTAGAACTCTGGACCACATACAGAGTGGTGTGCTGGAGCCTGCTTGTACCAGCCTGCACATGCATATTGTTCCATTTTTAGGAATTCTGGGAGACCTTATGAAAGAGATTCCAGAGAGCTCCCTTACCCTCCCATCCTGTCCCAGTTTGGGACCTCTGAGGGACAGATGCCAAGAAGGATTAGAAGTCAAAGAGCTGTTGAGGAAACACCTGTATAGGGTGGTGCAGGAGGGGGGAGGAGATTGGCATATAAGTGAGGACAGCCTTCAGACTGCTGCAGGAGATGCAGGAGAGAGACAAGGGGGGAAGACTAGGTGCGAGGAGCTTCAGAGTGTAGTGCTGTCCTGAGAGAGCCTTGGCAGGGTGATGGGGAGTTCTGGAACAGAGGCTGCGCATTAGATCAGTCCTCCACAGCACCAGAAATGGCCTGGTGCTGGTGCTGCCACCATGCCCAGCCATGCAGCAGGATGTATGACCTTGGTGTGAGCGCTGTGGTAGATCGGAAGGTGTAATAGCAGGAGGCTGTCCGCTATACTCTGAAGATATGAGTGTCACGCCTCCATGGCTGACAGAGAGATCTCTCCACATTTTAAAGATTTAAAAAAAAATGTATTTGAGAGAGAGAGAAAATAAGACAGAAAACTCACAAATGGGGGGAGGGGCAGAGGAAGAGGGAGAAGCAGACTCCCTGCTGAGCAGGGAGCCCCACACGGGGCTCGATTCCAGGACCCTGGGATCACGACCCGAGCTGAAGGCAAATGCTTAACCGACTGAGCCTCCCAGGCGCCCTCCACATTTTAAATGGAAGCATTGGACCATCCTTGTAGGAGTTACTGAATATAGGTTCTGCTGTTTTCAGCCCAAATTTAAGGAAAGGGGACAGTGATCCAGGGTGAAAGTTGGCAATGAGAATTACAGGGTGCTGTGAGGTGGTGGTGGGGGGAGTACTCAGCCACTTGATGCAAAGAAAGGCATGCTTCTGGAGAACTATTTGGAGAAATTGGTATGTTTCACTTGGGGGTTGGGAACATGCCTGAACCTAGAGATGACTCCTTGCATCCTACATTAGAAGCTTCAAGGAGAGACACTCATCAGAGACTATGACCAGAGAAAGACACTGCAGTGGCAGTGATCTGCACTTCTAGCTTGGTGGGCAAAAATGCCAGGTGCTTTCTGTGGGTCAGCATGGGCATGGCGGAAGCTAGCTAGCTAGGTCAGCCTGCCAGAGCATGGTGATCCCACAGAAGATCTGTGTGAGGTGGACGACCAGAGCAGAAACTGACCTGGAGAGTTTCCCCACCTTGCTGTCCTGGCGGAACCAGCCTTCACAGAGCTGGCTGGAAGGATGTAGAACAAAGAAGAAGATGTTTCCCTTCCCAACGCAGGCTTCTCAGTTTGGGTCATACCAACTGGTGGTTGCTGGGAGGGGAATGGGGAAGGTTTAAGTGGAGTGAGACTAAGTTTTGATTTGGGTTGGACTGGACTTTTTAACACTGGAGAATCAGTCTGTTTATTAACACCTAACAGTGACAAGAAAAGCTATGGTGACTGTCTTAGATTCTTCCAGAGGGGAAGGGAGATCTGATAGAATGATTTCAAAAGACAGTGTGGAAAAAAGGTGCTAGTTCATGATTTCCCTTCACCAAGTAGTTCAGCTTGTTTAAGAAGTTAACTTGTATAAAACACTGCTTAACATGGTAGTTTGGAAAAAGACACCCTCTTAGCACCTCAATAGTACAAGGGCCAGCATCACCGTTTCATTTTCATATTGGTAAGTGTTTATTCCACTGCGGTTGAGCCGGAGGGAGTTCTCTGATCTCGATTGCCTTTTCAAACCTTCTAGGTGCATTACTTAGGGAAACTGGAAGCATTTCAGGTAGGACTGGAGGGGTCAATGTGAAAAGTCAATGTGTTTATTCATAAGAGCGGTCAAGTTCTCTAGAACCCTACGAACGGTGTTAGGCACAGAATAATCTGATTCTAGAAGGAAACGCCTGCCTTTTTTGCAGCCATTTCCAAAGATGAACTTTGGGCTTCTCGCGAATCAGGAATCCTACTGCCCTCCAAGTTCTTCCCACTGCTGACCCCAAATTCCTCCTGCTGCACAGAATTCGAAGCCGCTCCCTCTTCCGTCCTAAGAGAAAAACAGCAGATCCCGCTCTTCGAAGCCCCCTCCCCTCAGTCTTATTCCTTCCTTCCCCGGGAACCGCCGGTGGCGCAGTGGGGCCACCACCCGTGCGGGGCCCACAGGCCTGCCGGGAGCTGGAGCGGGACGGCGCGCGCACGGAGGCCCCGCGGCCGGCAGAGGGCGCTGCGGCTCCCCGGCGGCGCGGCTGCGGTCTGCGGGGCGCCGGGCCGGGAGGAGGTGCCCGGGCCCCGGCGTGTGCGTCTCAGGGCAGCCGGGAGGGGGTGCGCGCCTCTGCCGCCCCGCGCCGCCCTCCCGTGCGGGCCCGCTCGCCGCCCGGCGGCTGTCACCGCCGACCGTACCTCGCGAGCGAGGCGCCCGGGTTGCGCGGCGCCCTCCGACGCTCGGGCTTCGCCGCCGCGCGCCCCGCCGCTCGTCTTTGTCCGGGCGAGGCGGCCGGAGGAGCGGCGGCCGCGCCGGCCGAGCAGGGGCGCGCCCGGGCGTGCTGTCGGCGGGCCCCGGCCGCGGGCGCCGGTGGCCCGGAGCGGGGGCGGCGGCCTGGGCGGTGCCTGCGCGAGGTGAGTGCGGGGGCGCCGAGCGGGCGCTGCGGGCGCGGCGGCGGGCGTGGGCGGCGAGGTGACGGCGCGGGGGAGAGCGCCGCAGGTGCGGAGGCGTCTCTGGCTGCGCCGCCTCCGCTGGCTTCTCTTGGCAAGTTTGTCGGGCCCCCCCTCTGCGGACCTCCGTGGCGGGTCAGCAGAGTCCAGACCTGTCGGTAAATAGAAAACTCGAGCTGAAGGAGGAGGAGGAAGAGAAGAGGAAGCGTGTCGGAACCTGGTCCGGGATGAGAGTCTCACTGAGGGCAGTGGTGGCTTCTTGGACCTCTTTCTTGGCTCTTTCCCACCCAGGTGAGCGAATCCTCTTCTGCGCGGTCCAGCAGGGCCGGGCTGGGTTCCGCAGCCTGCCTTCTGGAACCCGCTCGCAGACAGGTGCACGGAGTTAGGGAGTGACTGCCGCCGGGCTCAGGGCAGTGCAGTATTTATTTGGCTTTTCTGTCATCATAGCACTTAGTCTTTCCTGCCCACATCACCTGCTTGGGCTGAGGTTTTGCAGCTCATTTGGCGCCTTCGCTGCTGCTAGGTTAAACATCTTCTGTTTCGGGAGGGGTGGTAGGTTAGTTGAGTCGAGTCCTTCCACCCCCCCCGCCCCCCGCCCCAGCTTTGGATAATTTGTTCTGTGTCTTCGTCTTAATTTAGTAGGAATGTGTTATTTCCTTTGAGCTTTATGATGGTAAAGCAGCGAAGCGGTTTGCTACATCCATTTTTTTTTTTTCTCATTCTGAGCCTGTGTACAGAAGGAATTTCAGGCACACAAGTGATGTTACTACCATTCTATTTTAAATACAAACATGGAAAGAAGTACTCTTGGCAGGGTACCAAAGGCGCCTGTACTCTCTGTTATATAAGTGCTTTAAGAAATATTTGCTCATTGGTAAAGTTATAAAAGTGATCACAAGAGTATCTGAGGAGAGGGGTTGAAGGTAAGTCAGAACTGTATTTTCAGACCAAAAGTTTATTTGAAGAGAAGCATGGTCTTAGCTTGAGGTACCCTTTAAGATAATATAGGACCCTTTCTCTGAACTTATTAGAATTGCAAAACATTAAAAAATAAAATAGATTCTGTAAAGGCTATTAAGAAACTTGGTGGAAATTTTGGACTACTGATTGATAGAGATAAAAAAAGATCCCATAGATATCCTTTATGGCTTTCAAACTATTGAATGATTTTCTTTTTATATCTGATGGAAACTTAGTAATTATGAGCTATCAGTTATTAAAGATCCCTGCCCTCAATAAAACCACTACTCGTATTTATGGTTATTTTTTTTTTCAGATAAGAAGAAGATAAAAGTAGAAAACATCAGAAATTCTGACGTGTAGGCACCCCCTCTTGTGCCCCCACCTCGGTATTCCTTTCTGTTTTCAATTTATATATCATGGCTTGGGGTGATGCTGAGGCATATGTAATGTTAAAATCTCTCTTGGTGATTCTTATGTGCACCCAGGGCTGCACAGAGACCCTGGGGATAGCACTGTTTCTATTAGTCACTTTGTAGCCCAACGTGTGGCTACAGGGGTGTAAGGTAAGTTAAAATAAGTGGTTGAAAATTGGGGGAGAGAAAAATGATATTGGAAAGATGTGTCGAAGAATTACAGCGTGTACACTTTTGTGTTGTATCCAAAGATCTTCCTCGATGATTTTTTTAAGCCTGCAGAAATCGTTGTTGTTTATCAGGGACCCATAATTCCTGTAAAGTACATAGAGAAGTCCTAAGTGGGACATTTCTTTGCGCCGAGGTAAGAGTGAAGTTGAGGAGTAGTGTCTGGTTATTCCTTCTGTGTGCACGAAAAGATAATCAAGTCTTATTAAAAAATCTAATTAAAAACTTAATGTAGACTAGTAAATGAAGTGCAAAAAGCTTTTCATTGTTTTCAAGGTTGGAAATAGACCTGGCTGCTGACTCAGTGTTTTCTATCTACCTTATGTAATTCCAGATATTCAGCTCTTATGGATGGTTTATGAAGGCTTATGTAAGAACGACGACTATGCTTTTTGTACTCTGTTAAACTCCCTGTTTTGGCTATTACATAATTGACACGGTACTAGATGCTTAGAGCCCAAATAGGGGAAGGATGCACAACCCCAGCCCAGCACATGTACTTTTATAATGAATTGCTGTTGCCAAATTAGTGGGAACGGCAGGGATGGAGGTTTGTGAAAGAGAGATAAGAATAGCATCTAGAGGACTGATGTAATAGAACGCTGTTATGCTTAGCGGTTTTCTAGAGATTTTAATGCTGCCGTATAAACTGCTGTAGTCTTTTATTTCTCCCAGCAGAGGTGGATTTACTGGGAAGCTAGTGAATCTTAAGCTTCAGGACCCCTCACGAAGGCTTCTTCTGAGCCCCCTGGGAAGGCCACTAGCAAGTAATGTGTTCACATGGTCATACCTAATTTTATATTTGCATTTTGGATTCTTTTTAAATAAGGATGACACTCCCCCCCCGCCTCCCCCCCCCCCCCCCCATCTCCCATCATATAAATGTAATGCTCTGCAAACTCGGAATCTGTTCTGGCTCTCAATTATGTGAGATGTTAAGTTAACTTATAAAAATGCTTTTTCTTTTTTTAACATCTACAGTCTTACAAAAAGACAAAAACTGAAATCTGGCCAATGTTGTAGTTGACCTGCTGAAAAAAAGCAAAGTGCACGCTCCCTAGGGCTACTGAAATCAGCTGGTTATCTGGAGAACCAACTCTTTGCCTTGTTGATTTTGCACAAACAGGGCTTTTTTGGGTCTGGGTGTGAGTTGGAGGTGGAGAAAAGCTGAGACGGGGGAGGGGAAGGGAGGAAAGTGGGTTAAAGCCTTTCCATATTTTAGAGGCGGGCTGCCAAGGGGGAAGGAAGAAATTAACTACCAAAAGAGGCTTCATTAATAAAAAGTGAATAGGAACAGATAACATCAGCAACATTAGGAGATATTATTGTAAACTCCTTAGGATCCATCTCTAATATGAATTTTAAACAGTGAGCAAACTCAGGGCTGGAAAATATTCTGTGGGAAGCAAATGCATGTCAGGAGGGACTCGCATGAAGTGTTTGACTTGCCCCATTAGCAGCCTGATTGTGTCCACTGCCAGAATGTTTGAAAGGGACTTGTTGAGAAGAGGGGAGGATTGTTTCTTTTTCTCTGACATGATTTCTACTTCCTGTCTGAATTCAGATGCCTTCAGATCTTATCATCTTGATCCCTTTCCCACCAATTCTTATACCCCATCCATCCCTTCTCCACTCCCCTGCACAAACACTCTCTCCTTGACCAAACTTTAGTGAGGCTCCTTCGAGGACTCCTCTTGACACCAGCCTTGGCCTGTAAGAACTGCAACTTTTAGCGCACTCTTCCCCCACCCCCAACTCCACCCCAATTCACACAGTAAGACACTTGAAAAACTCTAACAGGCTTCTGGCAGCCTAAGACATGTCCCTGGGATGACCCAGCCCCCCTTGAGTTGTTGTTTGAAAAAGCCCAAGGCTGCCAAAAGAATTTACCCTTTGTACCAGCCAACACTTTATTGTGGGCCCCTGACTTCCCTTTCATTGAGTATTTATTAGAAAAACACAATCATAATCCTTTCTCTGCCCCTTCGAGATGTAGGTGTATCTCCTACAACTCAGGAGTGTCTTTCTCAAAGACCTGAAAGCCATTCCTTTGAATTGTAATCGTTAGGGAGGACAGGGCCTCTGCCTCCCAGTCTCTGTAGGAGCCTGACTTGGACAAGTGCCAGTTAGCAGGCACAGACAGCCTAATTGCCTTGACACTGAGCAACCACCCTATCCCCCTCCTTGACTCTGCTTATATATGCTGCTTATTCCCCCTCCTTGTTCCCCATTCTTCCTGTAAAACACTCAGTCACCTCTACATGGATGGAAGGAAAGCTCAGTTCTGTGCTGAAGTTTCTTTCCCCTTTTGCAGTATATACTGAATAAAATCTGTCTTTACTGCCCTTAGTGTCCAGTTTTGTTTCTTTGTAACAGCATCCACCATGTGCTCTAGAGTGTGTGTGTGTGCCACGTGCTGTTGTAGGCACAGGTACTACAGAGCAGTGAACAGAACAGACGAAAACTGTGCCCCCGAGGAACTTACAGGGCAATGGGTAAATTCAAATAAATACTCAGTATATCAGGTAGGGATAGCGCTACAGAGAAAAGTAAATCATAGAAGGACTATAGGGCAGGGAATTGCTGTGCCAAGGAGGATGGTCAGGGAAGGCGTCTCCGAGAGGGGACGTTCAGTGGAGCCCTAAGGGAGATGGAAGAATGAGCCATATGGCTATCTGGGGAGGAGCATTTTGCTCATTGGGCAACAGCTAGTGTAGGGCCCTGAGACCAGAGCTCCACCAGCATGTGGGAGGAGCAGCAGGGAGGTCTGGTGCTGCAGGCAGTTGTGGGGGACTCTAATGCTGATGGCCAGTGCCTCCCCACAACAGCAGCGCACCTCTGTAATTATGTTGTGGTGGTGTCTTGGGCCTACCCTTGGACACTTATCTGCAGCACCCTGAGGCTGTGTCAGGCAAGTGGTGGTGTTGCTCTGGGGACTCTGGGTGGTGTGGTGGCTTGGGATTGGTTGCAGCTGAGGGCCTCTCAGGGACGTGGAATCCAGTCTACACCATTACATGAACTGGGAGTTGGAGGGAGGTTGTTTGTCTTCATTGATGGTTCCCATTGGCTTGGTTGTAGGAAGGGGGCCAGCAGGAAAGTCGCATTTCTGCCTAGGTTCCCTGCAGTTCCCTAGGAACAAACAGAACTGCACTGAATAAGAATGTTGACAGTGGGAACCACACTACTCTTTCTTAGGGAATCTGGAAATGCTGAGAACCTTGAGCAACTTCTAAGGTGAAACTGAGCTGGAGAGAACCCTGTGGCCTAAAGGCAGCTGGGATTAGGTTTTGAGGAGGGGACATTGCTCTTTGGCTGATGAGGCTCCTGTATGCCTAGATGGCTGCCCTATAGCCGGTAACCAAACCACACATTGTGTACACACAGTCATTAAAGGTAAGTCAGTGGCGTATGTGATTAGGGTTAAGCCAGTATTAATGACAGGTTGATATTGATTGACTTTGGGCACTTTGACCCACCCTCAGAAATGAAAAGCCAACATGGTGTATTAGCTTCTATAAAGACCATAATAAGGGAAGTAAATTTGTCCAGAAATAGGCTAATATTGATATAGTGATTTTAAATGCTTTACAGAAGCACAATGGAAAAAGCATGGAGTATAGAGCCATGGATTACAAGAAATTACAAAACAGCAGAAGCAAATAATGAGCACTTAATAGGGAAGTTAAATTTCCACACTTCACCAGACTATTACTGCAGAGTACTAATCTAAAAACCTAATATGAACACTACCTCTGTTAAATGCCAGCAGAGACGTAATCTCAAATCATCCAGAATTAATTATTTTGTACTATGCTGTTTGAAATTACTCATTCAAAATAGCTTCTCAAGTCAGGCAGTCTTTCTCCACAAACAAATAATTGTTTTCTCAGGTTGGAAGTGTTGCCACATATTAAGCCAAACACGTTTTTTGTCCCTAATTCTTATATTTCTATCAGTTATTTTCTGGGGATGCCAATTTGAGAACTGAAATCATGTAGAAGAATACTTTGGTTGAAATCGATATTTGTAAGCCTGATGCATTTTCTGTTAGTGTTGCATTAATATCTTTGGAAAATATCTATGGCAGATATACCAAACATTATTTATAAATTCTGCAGACTTCAACAAGTATTTCTTTAAAAAAATCCACATTGTTTTAGTTTAACTGGCAACTACGAATGAGCTTTATACTGAGTGAGCTAATGTGCCTCTACTAGAAGATTTAAGAAGTTAGTTTAATATTATTACTACTTTGTCTTCTACCCCTAAACTTCACACTGAAATTTTTCTGCTAGATTTTGGGGTTATCATTTTGACAACAACCCAAGATATTGTAGTGGAATATAAAAGTGAATTAAAGCTAATATCTCAGTTTGGAGAATTTTTTTTAAAGAGCAGAGATATCTAAAAATTACCTGTCTCTAAGGTTGGGACTAGAGAGAGGCTAGTCAGACACTTGCCTCAGTTGCAAATTTTAAAGGGACATCAAAAAACTGAGCAATAAAAAAATGATATTTTAATGCAATTAAAAAAATAAAAATTAGTGCAAAAAATTCATGATGAGCAAATTGCCAAATTTTTAAAAAGACAAGATCAGTGTTACTCATTTTTCCTTTGGTGTCAGTCTCCAGTATGGCATGGTACAGCACCTTTATTGATTGTGTATTAATTTAAAATTTTGATACTTTATTTATCATGTATTTTTATTTAAACAAATCTTGGAACCACATCTGGAATGTTAGAGTAAGGACTTTCTGTAAATCTTCTCCTCCAAAATAGCAGTGAGAACAAAATTTCACTGAGGCAAATACTGTCAAAATAAACTATTTTAGAACTCTGGAATTGAATCAAAGAGTTGCAACAATTCCATGAGCATTTATTCAAGAAAATAGACTGACTTTCAGAACAGTGAACTTTGTGGCATTTAAACTTACTCCCATTATCTCTTCCTAGCACAGTAGCCTTGAAAACTAAAAGCTAGTGGAGGGGACAGAACAGGTTCTGAACTCTTCAAAAACCCCATTTGCAGAAAATTGTCATCATAGGACCTGTCTGGCAGCTACTGAAAACCTCCATTCTCAGAGCTTGTTTTTATTTTACCAAACTCAGAACTCATTCTGTGTGAACAGCCTTAGGGTATTTGTTAAAAACAATTAGCAATTGTTTAACATTGCAGGTGCCTGAGGTGATTACACCAGTTGGGGTTGACCAGAGGTTGACCAAAAGACTTCAAAGGAGTAATTGGGATAGGAAATATCCATGGGATTTAAAAAGTTTTGACACATCTTTTGGAATCTAGAAGGCCCCTGTACATGTACAGGTTTATACATATGCCCAAGAAAGACTCGAGAAAGCCCTAATCTGCTGTCACCTCTGGCTGACACTGAGGATCTATACAAATAAGAAAAGGCTAAGGCAGAGTTGTAAACTGCGTATCAGAGCATAGAAAGCATGTGTGAATACATACACAGAACTCAGCAAAGGCTGTGAAACATATTGGTTCAAAACATTTAAAGAAATTTCTGTTTTATCATTAGCTGACCACTAAAGCAAACTGAGCAGAGACTTAAGCAGCTGCATATGATAAACAGACTGTATAGAATTAGTCCAGGAAATGGACAAACAGCATTATCATTAACAAAAATAACAAACAGTAACAATAAACCTTTGGTGGAGAATGGAATCTGATTTTCAGAGTTGCCGTATTATTTAAAATCCAGTTTTCAACACATAACACATACAGTAAAAGAGGAAAATATAGTCCACACAAAGAGAAAAAAGCCAAATGTGTCCCTGAGAAAGTCCAGATATTGGACTTGTTAGACAAGCATTTTAAGTCAGTGAATATAAATGTATTCAAAGAGTGAAAGGAATTCATATCTAAAGAATTAAAGGAAAGTATGAAAATGATGTTTTATCTAATAGAGAATATCAATAAAGAGAGGAATTATTAAAAAAGAACAAAACAAATTCTGGGGTTGAAAAGTACAATGACTGGAATGAAAAAAAAAAAGACTAGATGGGCTCAACAACAGATTCAGAATTGGCAGAACTAAGAATTAGTGAACTTGGAAGTAAATCAGTTGAAATTATACAGTTTTTTGTTTTTTTTTTTTTTGCATAATGGAAATCCCTGAAGGAGGAGAGAGAAAGAGACAGAATACTTGAAGAAACAATGGCCAAAAACTTGCCAAATTTCATTTAAAACATTAATCTGCATACCCAGGAATGTCAGTGCATTCCAAGTAGGATAAACACAGAGATCTACACTCAGTCAGGCTTGTCAAAAGCCAAAAAAAGAAAATAGCAAGAGAGAAGTGAATCATTGTGTACAAGGGATCCTCAATAAGATTAACAGCTAGCTTTTCATCTGAAATCATGGAAGCCAGAAGGTAGTAGGATGATATATTCAAAGTGCTGAAAGAAAGACCAATGAAGAATTCGATATGCAGCAAAACTATCCTTCAAAAAAAATTAAGATCTCAGAAAAACCAGACTGCCCTACAAAAAATATGAAAGGGAATCTTTTTAGTTGTAACAAAAAGAAACTTAGACAATAACTCAAATTCACAGAAGAAATAAAAGGTATATGTAAAGGTAACTACATAGGTAAACATAAAAGATAGCATAAATCACTAAGAAAATAACTAAAAAATATATAATAGAAGAAACAACAGGGGATTTAAAATGGTATACTAAAATATTTAACTTAAAAGAAGGCAGTAATGGTGGAATAGAGGAACAAAAAGTCATAAGACATATAGAAAACATAATAAAATGGCAGATTTAAATTTTACCAGTTATTAAGTGTAAATGGACTAAACACTCCAATAAAAAGGCCGAGATTGGCAGAATGAATTAAATAAACATGATCTAACTATATTCTCTCTACAACAGACCCACGTTATATTTAAACACAAATAGTTTGAAAGTAAAAGGATAGAATAAGCTGTACCATGCAAACAATAACCAAAAGAGAGCTGGAGTGGCTATCCTAATATTGGAGAAATTGACTTTAAGTAAAATATTATTACAAAGGATAAAGTCATTACATATCGATGGAAAGGTCAACTTATCAGGAAGATATTACAGTTACAAACGTATGTGCAAATAACAACAGATTCCAAAGTATATGAAGCAAAAACTGACAGAATCAAAGGGAGAAATAGAAAATTCAACAATAACAGGAGGAGATTTTAATATCCCACTTTGTGTTTTTTTTTTTTTAAGATTTTATTTATTTATTTGACAGAGATACAGCGAGAGAGGGAACACAAGCAGGGGGAGTGGGAGAGGGAGAAGCAGGCTTCCCGCAGAGCGGGGAGCCTGATGTGGGGTTAGATCCCAGGGCCCTGAGATCATGACCTGAGCCAAAGGCAGACGCTTAACGACTGAGCCACCCAGGCGCCCCTTAATATCCCACTTTGAATAATGGATTGAAACCAGGCAGAAGTTCAACAAGCAGTAGAAGATTTGAAGAGCATTATTAACAAACTAGAACTAACAGACATTCAAAGAACACCACATGTAACCACAGCAGAGTACACATTGTTCTTAATTGCATATAGAAATTCTTCAGCATAGACTGTATCAGGCCATAGAATATATATTAGGTGACAGAACAAGTTTCAGTGAATTTAAAGTATTGAAATCATACAAAGTGTTTTCTGATCACAGTGGAATGATACTAGAAATCAATAGTAGAAGGAAATTCAGAAATTCACAAAATGTGGAAATTAACACACTCTTAAATAGCCAGTGGGTCAAAGAAGAAATCATAATGGAAATTAGAACATACTTTGAGGTGAATGAAAACAAAAACATAACATACTAAAACTTATGGGATGCACTAAATCAGTGCTTAAAGGGAAATTTATAGCTGTGAATGCCTATATTAACAAAAGGAAAAAGCAAAATGAAAAGACAACCTATGGAATGGGAAAAAATATTTACAAACCATATATCTGAGAAGGGATTAATATCCGAGATATATAAAGAACTCATTCAACTCAATAGAAAAAGCAAATAATCCAATTTTAAAAATGGGTGAAGGATCTGAATAAATATTTTGCTGAAGAAGGTATATGAATGGCCAACAGACACATGAAAAGGTGCTTAGCATAACAAATCATTAGGGAAATGCAAAGCAAAACCACAATGAAATATCACAAAAGTCTGTTAGAGTGGCTGACATTAACAACAACAACAAAAAGGATAAATACAAGAATGTGGAGCAAAGGGAACACATGTGCACTGTTGGTGGGAATGTATATAGTATAGCCATTATGGAAAACAGTATGGAGGTTCTCCTCAAAATTAAAAATAGAACTGCCATATGATTTGGCAATTTCACTTCTGGGAATATATCCAAAGGAAACAATTCTAAAGAAAATGAAAACACTATATTGAAGAGATATCCGCAACCCCATGTTCATAGCATCATTATATATAGTATCTAAGACATGGAAACAACCTAAGTGCCCATTATGATAAATGGATAAAGAAGTTGTGATACACAGGAATATTATTTAGCCATAAAAAGAAGGACATCCTGCCATTTGCAACAACTTGGATGGACCTTGAGGGCATTATGCTGCATGAACTAAGTCAGACAGAGAAAGACAAATACTGTATAATCTCGCTTATATGTGGAACCTAAAAAAACAAACAAAAACAAAACAACAACAACAACAAAACTCCAAAACCCCCCACCAAACCCCAAACACCCAAACTCATAGAAAAAGAGATTAGATTTGTGGTTATTGGTGGTGGGGTGGTGGTGAGGTGGGAGGGGGGAGATTGGATGATGGTGGTCAAAATGTACAAAATGTACAAACTTGCAGTTATAAGGTAAGTATTGCAGATGTAACGTACAATATGATGACTGTAGTTAACACTGCTGTATGGTATATGAAAATTGTTAGGAGTAAATCTTAAGAGTTCTTACCAGAAGAAAAAAACTTTTTTTTTGTATCTATATGAGATGATGGATGTTAATTAAACTTACTGTGGTAATTCACAATATATGTAAGTCAAATCATTATGTTGTATGCCTTAAACTTACACAATGCCATATGTCAATTATAACTTAAACTGGGGAAAAAAAACAAAAAACAAAAGGGGGAGAGATCACAAATCAGTAATTTAACCTTTTACCTTAAGGAAGTAGAAAAAGAAGAGCAAATGAAACAAAAAAAGTAGAAGGGAGGAAATAATAAAGACTAGAGCAGAAGTAAATAAAATAGAGAATAGAAAACAGTAGAGAAAATCAATGAACCCAAAAATTAGTCCCTTGAAAAAATCAACAAAATTGACAAACCATTAGCTGACTGACCAATAGAAAAAAAGAAAAGACTCAATTACCGAAATCAGGAATAAAAGGAGCATCACTACCCACCTTGGAGAAATAAAAAGGATCATATTATGAATAATTTTATGTCAACAAATTATGATAACCTAGATGAAATGGACAAATTCCTATGATGACATAGACTACCAAACTGCTCAAGAAGAAATAGAAACTTTGAAGTGACCTATTATAAAATTCCCACAAGGCAAAGCGCAGGTTCATATGTCTCCACAGGTAAATTCTACCAAATGTGTAAAGAAGCCTTAACAACAGTATAGCAAAATCTCTTACAGAAAATGGAAAAGGAAGGGCCATTTCCCAACTTATTGTTTGAGGCCAGTATTACTTTGGTAATAGAACCAGATAAAGCAATCACAAGAAAAGTGTAGTTTACCCTGGAATAATGCAGGGGTGAAGGGCACCAACCTCCCATGCATTTGAAAATCCATGTATAACTTTTGACTCTCCGAAAACTTAACTACTAATAACCTACCATTGACTAGTAGCCTTACCGATAACAGTCAACTAATACATATTTTGTATATGTATTGTATATATGTGTCACATACAACAAAGTAAGCTAGAGAAAAGACAATGTTATTATGAAAATCATAAGGAAAATATATTTATAGTACTGTACTCTATTGATTGAAAAAATTGTAAGTGGACCCAGACAGTTCAAACCCATGTTTTTCAAGGGTCAACTGTATAAACTGATATTTCTTATGAATGTAGATGCAAAAATCTGTAACAAAATACTAGTAAACTAAGCCAGCAACATATAGAAAGTTTATACACCACGATCAAGTGGGATTTATCTGAGGAATGCAAGAATGGCTTAACATATGAAAATTACTGTAATATAACTTATTAATAGCATAAATCACAAAAATTGCACAATCATTTCAGTAGGCATAGGAAAAGCACCTGACCTATTCCAACAGCACTTCATGATAAAAGCACCTGCAAAACTAGCAATAGAAGGAAACTTCCTTGAGCTGATGAAGGGCATTTACCAAAACCCCATAACTAACATAATACTTAATGGTGAAAGACTGAATGCAGTCCCCCTAAAGAAAAGACAAGGATGCCTAATTTTTTCACATTTATTCAATGTTGTATCAGAGGTTCTAGCCAAAGCAATTCAGCAAGAAAAAGAAATAAAAGGCATTCAGATTAGAAAGGAAGAGGTACAACTATCTCAGTTTGCAGATGACATGATCTTATATGTTGAAAATCTTCAGAACTACACACAAAAAACTGGTAAGTTCAGCAAGGTTGCAGCATATAAGATCAATAAACAAAAATCAATTCTATATGTTTACATCAAATAACTTGAAAATGAAATAAAATTACATTTACAGTAGCATCAAAAAGAATAAAATACTTAGTAATAAATTTTAAAAAAGACATTCAAAGCTTGTACACCAAAAACTATAAATCACTGAAAGAAATTAAATATAACCTGCATAAGTGGAAAGACATCCCCTCTTCATGGATTGAAAGACAATATTGTCAAGATGGCAGTGTTCCCTAAATTGGTCTATAGATTCAGTGCAATTCATATCTAAATTCCAGCTGCCTTTTGGGCAGAAATTGACAAGCTGACCCTGAAATTTATATGGAAATGCAAGGGACTCAGAATAGCCAGAGCAATCCTAAAAAAGCAGAACAAAATTGAAGGACTTGCATTTCCTGGTTTCAAAAGTTACTACAAAGCTGCAGTGATAAAGATAATGTAGTACTGGCATAAATAGAGTCCTATGGATCCATGGTATAAAATTGAGAGTCTAGAAATAAACCCTTACATTTATGATCATTGATTATCAACAAGGGTGACAAGACAATTTAGTAGAAAAAGAATAGTCCTTTTAACAAATGGTGCTGGAATAGCTAGATATCCACATGCAAAAGAATGAAGTTGGACCCTACTTTGCGCTATATACAAAAATTAATCCAAAATGGATCATTGACCTTAAGGCAAGAGCTAAAACAAACAAACAAACAAAAACTCTTGGAAGAAAACAGGAGTAAATCTTCATGATCTTGGATTAGGCAATGGTTTCTTAGATAGGACATCAAAAGCATAAGTGATGAAAGAAAAAAATATATAAAATGGGCTTCATAAAAATTAAAAACTTTTGTGCTTTAGAGAATATCATCAAGAAAGAGAAAAGAAAACCCAAAGAACGGGAGAAAATTTTTGCAAATCATGCCTCACATAAGAAACTTATATTCAAAATATATAAAGAATATATAAAGAACTAAAGAATTGAGCAAAGGACTTGAGATGACATTTCTCCAAAGAAGTCTAATGGCCAAGGCATATGCAAAGGTAGTCAACATTATTGGTTATTAGGAAGATCGAAAACAAAAGTACAATGAGATACTGCTACACAATCACTAACATGGTTAACATAAAAAATGCAAATAATAACAAGTGTTGGTAAAGATACGGAGACATTGGTACCCTATACATTGCTGGTGGGACCATAAAATGGTGCAGCCACTTTGGAAAACAGTTGCTAGTTTCTCAAATTATCAACATAGAGTTACAAGATGACCCAGCAATTCCATGCCTAAGTTTATACCTAAGAGAATTGAAAATTTATATCTACATAGAAACGTGTATACCAGTATGTGCCTAATAGCTCCAAACTGGAAACAATTCCTAAACCCACTAACTGATGAATGGATAAACAAAATGTGCTGTATTCATATAATAGAATATTATCCATCCATAAAAAGGAATGAAATATTGATTCATTCAAAGTTTTAAACATTTTAACTGTGAGAAGACAGACCCAAAAGGCCACATATTGTGTGATTCCATTTATATCAACTGTCCATAATAGGCAGATTTATACAGAAAATAGATAGGTGGTTGCCAGGGTTCGTAGATGTCTGCTAATTGGGATGGGGTTTCTTTGGGGGTAATGAAAATGTTCTGGAATTTGATAGTGGCAGTAGTTAAACAACATTATGAATATTTAAAACTATTGAATTGTACCCTTTAAAATGGTGAATTTTATGGTAGGTGACTTACATGACAATGCTGTTATTTAAATATTATTCATCTTGATTCCTGAGTTTTTCGGTTCCCTTTAAATTTTGTGCCTGAGGGATGCCTGGGTGACTCCGTCAGTTAAGCATCAGCCCAGGTCATGATCCCAGGGTCCTGGGATTGAGTCCCACATAGGGCTCTTTGCTCAGTGTGGAGCCTGCATCTCCCTCTGCCCCCTCCCCACTCATGTGCTTGTTCTTGCTCTCTCTCTCTCTGACAAAATCTTAAAAAAACATAAATAAATTTTGTGCCTGAGGCAAGTGCTTGGCCTCCCCCTAGTCCTGGCCCTGTTTTTCTCTACTGGCCTTTGCCTCAGAATTCATAAGATAGCTATATTTGAGGATTACAGACCTTAGGAGTTACATGTGGAGAACCAACAGCTGATGGAGGAGAAGGAGAACTCCAGAGTTGACGGAACTCTGAAAGCAATATTCTCTGAGTTTGTAATGTAGGAACAAACTCTGTATATCCAGCAGGGCCATGCTATGTGACACTGCAGTGCAGTCTTGGATGTCTGTGCTCTGTAATCACTAGGAAAAGTTAGCATCATCTTAACAGATGTTATTAGTAAGGAAGAGAAAAGTTATACTTCATAGAGTAGCACCGTTCAATGGAAATATAATGTGAGCCACATATGTATTACGCTTTTCTAGTAGCCACATTAAGAAGACAAAAAGAAACATACTAATTTTAACACATTTTATTTAACCAAATATATCCAAAATATTATCATTTTAACACATTGAGATATTTTATATTCTTTTTGTCATACTGAATCTTCAAAGTCAAGTGTGTATTTTAAACTTACAGCACATCCAGTTCAGATTAGCCACATTCCAAGCATCCAGTAGAAACATGTGGCTAAGTGGCTATTGTACTGATGGTTATGGAGTTGTTTTTATAAAATCAGATTCAAGAGACACACTGTGGTGTCCTGGTTTTGAGTTGGATCCAGATTCAAATTCTGGCTTTGGCTCTAACACTGTATTCTTAAAACATTTGCTGATATCTATTCTCAAAAGTTATATAGTCCATATCTATGAGCAGACATGTAATAATGGAGACAAGTAAAGTCTTACTTTATTGTTCTAATTACTATAAGGCCCATGAGAGGAAGTGGTCAGTTCTACCTGGGTTGGGGCCGGTGGTGGTCAGGAAGAGCATCATAAAGAGGTAAAGTTTGAGCTCCATCCTGGAGCATGAGGTAGATGAAGGGCAAAAACAGAATCAGGGAGGCTTAAAATAGTACTGCCCAGGAAATTGCTTAGAAGGTTGCTTCAGCCAGAGCATGGGTATGAATGGGTGGCTGAAGGAGTGACGTGCTTAAAGTAGAGTCGGGGGCCATGTTTTTGGAGGGTACCTGTGAAGGAGTTTAGAATATATTACATATTAGGCAGGGGGCACCACTAAAGAACTCATAAGAAGGAAGTCACGAGGTGACATTTGTTCTTTGTCACTTTAGCATCCTGGGCTAGTCACTTGACCTTCAGACTGGCCCCTTAGTCACCTCTTTGGGAAACTGGGATACTGAAATCTCTTTAGAGAGTTGTTGTGAAGATTAGGTAAATGAACTAGCATATGTAATGTGTCTCATGGTCTAGCCCAGACTCTTGAATTGAGACACTGCTTCTCTGGTAGTTTCCATCTGTTACCCCAGCACTGGTTCTTCAGTGTGGCCGTGCTCCAGAGTACCCAGGGAAAGCGTTCCAAAAAAGTAAACTCTTAAAATTCAGGAATAAGCATCAGGGTAGTTCCCAAGAATCCCCGTGTTTAACAGATTCCTTCAGTGATGATTGTGCAGCCACCTGTTTCAGTTTTGTACGTGTGTGCAGGGTTCACTTTCCCAGTCCTTTCATTGTGATTGTTTTCGTATTTTGAATAAATGGATCGGATGGTTTATCTTAGTTAACGTTAATGTTATTTCATATGTTCTTCCATGGTTTTGGATGTGGTTTTGATCAAACATTCTCATTGCTGTGTAGTATTCCATTGTGCACTTTACTGTAATAAACACTTGGTTACATCAGTTATAAATTGAACACAATTGGTTTTTCCAAGAATACTGTTCTGACTCTAAACCAAATTTATAAGCAGCTGTCTGCTAATAGAGATGCACACCAATTCCTTGACTTTATGTCCTGTTGTTTGAAAACATTGTCTGTAGCTCAAAACCAAGATCAAATTGATGTGATTTCTGAATTTGAAAATTATGCTTTAGGGTTTTGTTTTTTTTGCTCACTCCAAAAACGAACCATTCTGTGTGGAGAAGGTATGGTTGCTTGCAATTTCTCTGTTCATTTTGTCCTTTTATATGAATTCAAAAAATATTTATTAATTTTACCTACCATTTTAACTAAATTTAGCTTTCCCTTTCTTTTTAAAACTTATTATTCAAGTACAATTAACAGTGTTATGTTAGTTTCAGGTGTACAATTTATTGATTCAACAATTCTATACATTTCTCGGTACTCATCAGGATGAATGTACTCCCCTTCATCTGTTTCACCCATCTGTTCACCTGCTTCCCCTCTGGCAACCACCAGTTTGTTCTCTGTATTTAAGAATCTGGTTTTTTTTTTTGTCTCTTTTTTAAATTTTTCATTTGTTTTGTTTCTTAAATTCCACACATGAATGAAATCATGTGGTATTTCTTTCTCTGATTGACTTATTTCACTTAGCATTATGCCATCTGGTTCCATCCATGTTGTTGCAAGTAGCAAGATTTTATTCTTTTTATGGCTGAGTAATCACTGTGTGTGTGTGTGTGTGTGTGTGTGTGTGTATGTACCACATCTTCTTTACCCATTCATCTATCAGTGGACCCTTGGGCTGCTTCCATATCTTGGCTATTGTAAATAATGCTGCAGTAAATATAGGGGTGCATATATCTTTTCAAATTAGTGTTCCCATTTTCTTTGGGTAAATATCCAGTAGTAGAGTTACAGGATCATATGGTAATTCTTCTTAAAAACTTTTGGCTGCATAATATTCCATTGTATATATATATATATATACACCACATCTTCTTTATCCATTCATCTGTCAATGGACATTTTGGCTCTTTCCATAGTTTGGCTATTGTGGACATTGCTGCTATAAACATCGGGGTGCACATACCCCTTCGGATCCCTACATTTGTATCTTTGGGGTAAATACCCAGTAGTGCAATTGCTGGATCATGTGGTAGCTCTATTTTCAACTTTTTGAGGAGCCTCCATACTGTTTTCCAGAGTGGCTGCACCAGCTTGCATTCCCACCAACAGTGCATGAGGATTCCTTTTTCTCCACATCCTCACCAACACGTTGTTTCTTGTGTTTTTGATTTCAGCCATTCTGACATGTGTGAGGTGATACCTCACTGAGGCTTTGATTTGCATTTCCCTGATGATTAAGCATCTTTACATGTCTGTTAGCCATCTGTATGTCTCTTTGGAAAAATGTCTATTCATGTCTTCTGCCCATTTTTTTTTTTTAAGATTTTATTTATTTATTTGACAGAGAGAGAGAGCAAGAGAGGGAACACAAGCGGGGGAGTGGGAGAGGGAGAAGCAGGCTCCTCACCCAGCAGGGAGCCCGATGCGGGGCTCGATCCCAGGACCCTGGGACCATGACCTGAGCCGAAGGCAGACGCCCAATGACTGAGCCACCCAGGTGCCCCTCTGCCCATTTTTTAATTGGATTATTTGTTTTTATTTGGTGTTGAATTATAAATATAGTCTTTTTATATAGGACTCCAAGGCGTTAGGTAACACCTGTTCCCCTTGTCTTTTATGTCAGCTTCCCTGTTTTGCCTGCTGATGTTCGGCAGACCCTGTTTTGATCTCAGTGGTAATTACCAGTGGCCTAGGGCTCCTCTCTATGAGGTTGACCAGTTGGTTCTTAGGCAGCCTCTAGCTCTTCAGAGTGGGTTTGCTTAGTTATTACCTGGTAGCTTCCACACATGCATGTATAGTCTTCACATACCTTAGCTAGCACTCCTTAACTATGTTCACACTCTTATTCCATCACTATATTAACATAATGTCATTTTCTAACTCTCTTTCACAATGGGTGGTGGAATTCCAACTGGTCTACTAATTCCAGGCTGTTATATTTGCAGTAGCTCTCTATGCTTGGCATACCTATTATAATAATAATGATTTCCGTTCTCTGCTACTATTAGTGCTATCATTTAGCTATTGCCGTCATTAACACATATACCTTCAACATTATAGTGGTCCACATTATATCGTAATATCTCTGTTTAAAAGGGAAAGTTGGTACTAGAACAGTGAAGAGTGCCTCTGAAGGTAGAATTTATGCATTTCTCCACATGCATTTCCTTCATGCATTTCCTCTCCTGGTCTTAATGTGTTCTGAAATTCTGATTGGATATGAACAAAACAATAGGTTGCACCTAACATGTGAACCAGGACTCTGCAGTCAGAATGCAGATTTTGACCCTATGTCCTTTCTTCAGATAATTAATTTTAAAAAATAGGGAATGTGAAATAGATAAATGGTACTAAAAAGAGTTCAAAAAGTTTATTTTGCAGTTGGCTGCTTGTTCTTGCAACAAAACAAAACAAAACAAAGCAGCTTATGTAGGGTGCTCATTTAATGGGTCTCCTGGTAAGAGGGAAATCATTTAAACCGTCTCTACTCCATCTCAGAAGAAAATACATTGCATAAAGAGATAAATTTTTGTATCTAGGTATTCACACGGCCTCTGTTCTGTTAGTCTGTAGTTCCAATAGTGTTGTGTATGCCTGCATTACGTCCATAGTGCTGGGGGTGGCTGTGATGGTGGTGGGCTGGCATGGGAGTGCTGGTTGTGGTAGCTCCTGAGATAGATGGGTTGCTGAATATGTTCGAAAGAAGTAAATTTTCCCTTCTTTCCATCTGGACTTGGACCTGTTTAATTTTCCCAGTGTGGTGTGATGCTCGCCACCACGTAAGTACTGCCTTAGTGAGTGGGCGGCCCGTCCGCTCTCCTCCCCCTGCCTCTTGCTCCTCACTTACTCTGACATGCTTTCCCTTTGGCCCTCCCTTCTTACAGATCTGCATTCTTACCATCACCTTTTGCCTTCCAGCCCTCAGCTGTCCTCTTTGCCACATTTGTACTCTTGGAAAAGGGTCTTAATGTTTCAAGGAGGAAGCGGAGAGGGAGTTGGCAGTAAATAGACTGGGTTGGAAAGAAGAATCGAGGAGGATACACTCAGGCCCCTCCAAATACCAGAGGCAATTCACTTGTTATCTTTTAGGTACCATGAAGATGTCAGGTTGTAATGGATACCGGCAATGCCCAAACCACTGAGGCTGCTTAGGAAATGACATGTGCTGAGCAATAGGTAGTTTTGAAGATTTAGTTGTTTTCCAGTCCTACCTTTTTTTTTTGGCTTGGGAAAATGATGAAATTATCAGGTTTTGAGGTAAACAATGGTTGGATATCACCAATTTTATATGACTCAGCCTAATAACAGCAGGCATCCTGTGGCATCTACTGCAGTAGAATCTGGGAGGAAAATTTGTGTTTTTCCTAACTTGCTGGACAAGTTAGGAAAGTAATTTTTGCTGTTTTTTTGAAATACAGTTTTATTATAGATTTAATCAATATTACTGTTGTTAATATTGTGGGACTCATGGGGTGCCTGCGTGGCTCAGTCAGTTGGGTGTCTGACTCTTGGTCTCAGCTTGGGTCTTGATCCAGGGTCGTGAGTTCGAGTCCTGCAGTAGGCTCTGTGCTGAGCATGGAGCCACTTAAAAAAATATTTTGGGACTCGTAGTTCCTCTTCTTCATTTTTTTTCTGAATAAGAAGAAAATAAGAAATAACAAAGTGTAAATTTGGTGTCATTTAAGAAAATTAGGAACTACTAAACACATAATTATTCATGCATCAGAGGTCTTCTTCCCCTGACAAGAGCCAAGTCTTAAATTCTTAAGATACTTCATTTATATGGTGTATTTAAGAATCAGTTTTCAGATCATTAATTTCTTGAGGGATTAAGAAAGAAAGAAAATTGAAGTCATGTATTCATTGAGGATTAATCTGAAAATAAGATGAAGTATCTCTGAAATCCGAGACACAGCCAATGGAAAAATGGTGAGTTCATGAAACAACTCCACTTATGAAGAGTTTGCGGTACAATTACTGCATAGATTTGAGCACTCCTGAACTAACTTTATTGTTTCAGGGAGAAGCAGTATTACCACGAAGTAACTGGTTATGCTTTCCTAAATCTGTCTCCTTTCTTCTAAGTTTTCCTCTGTCTTTTGCTTTTTAAGGTTTCCATACCTGGACTGTCAACTAGGGCAAATTGTCACCAATGGCAGTAAAACTCGTTTTCTGGGGGTCAAGGTGAGTTTATGTGGCTCTCTATTATTATTTCATTTGACTTGGGTTCCTGGCACTCAAAGGAAATAGCTGGTGGTAAATTTTTGGTAAATATTATCAATGAAAAAAGTCAATTAAAATGAATTCTGATATGGAAACTTACTTTAATTCTTCTTTTTAAAAAATATGAGAAATCTGGGGTGCCTGGGTGGCTCAGTCAGTTGAGCGTCTGACTGTTGATTTTGGCTCAGGTCATGATCTCAGGGTCATGAGATTGAGCCCTGTATCAAGTCTCTGTGCTCAGCATGGAGTCTGCTTGAGATTCTCTCTCTCCCTCTGTTCCTCCCCCTGCTCACACATGCTCTCTCTCTCTCTCCCAATAAATAAAATCGTTAAAAAAATGTGAGGAATCTATTCAGATATTGATGAAACTCAAGTTCAAGCAACATGGTTGTTAATGATGTTAAATTTGTGGAATGTGTCTATAATGGATATCTCTTTCCTAGCGGTAATTAATCTGGGACAACAGGTTATTGTTTTATTGTTAACATGTGTTTAGTAATATCAGTTAACAGAAATAGGACAAGAGGATGCAGTTGGTACTTAAGGGCTTGCTTTGAGGGGAGGATGTGCTTGATAGCTGAAATTATTGAGAGAGAGCCCAGATTGGTGTGGGGGGTAGTTAATGCAGTGCAAACAGAGTTTATGAAACCAAGAGCAGACGCTTTAGTGAACAGCCAAGACCACAGAAAGTTTAAAATGTTTGAGAGAAGCTTTTCCGAGGGCTGCTGCTGTCCCATATGGCATTTTGTGCAAATTAGACAAAGGCACCCCTTCCGTAGACATTTTACTTCCATCTGATGGAAAATCATCGAACTATACTGATTTTTAGAATAAGACACTTTCTTGCCATATGCTGGAAAACTATAATATAAATAATTAAATTACCCATCTTTAAACCCTCAATGTTGTAACAATGATGCACAGTGTTTGAAAGATCAGAGATGCTAATGATGTGATTGGTGCTCCCTTAAATGTGGTGGACTTGCATAGTGTACAACTTGAACAACTGCCGGGCTGGCTCTGCTTTGTTGGGATTCAATTCAGGGTAGACTCTAAGGAAAGGAAAGCTTGTTATTAAGTCTGATCATTGGGGACAGAGGAGAGGAACAACAGTGTGGGATATGGCTTTCACTGGACACTTGGGTGACATGGAAGAAACTTATCAGAGGGACAGTGGCTTCTGTAGTTTTGGAGGCCAGAAAGGGTAGTCTGAGCTTTCTAGGGGTAAAACTAGAAAAGGAAAACCTAAACTTGTATGTTTTAAATCAAATTTAGGATGAGTTCCTGTGATTTAGTGGTATAGAGTATGTACTTTCTGAGTCCCACCATTACTCAAGTGGGCTTTATTCTGTAGATTACCACTTCTGTGATGGTCGTGTTCTCAAAGACTATTTAAACTTGAGTGTTTTTTTTCCCCCTGGTTAAAGGGAGTTGCTTTCAAAATGTTGAGGGTGTTCAAAATGGTTGGTTCTTCCCTACTTAACAGATTTTTCTTACTTATTTTTATTTTTTTTTAAAAGATTTTATTTATTTGTCAGAGAGAGAGAGAGCATGCGAACAAGCAGGGGGAGCGGCAGAGGGAGAGGGAGAAGCAGGCTCCCCGCTGAGCTGGGAGCCCGATGTGGGGCTTGATCCCAGGACCCCGGGATCATGACCTGAGCCGAAGGCAGACGCTTAACCGGCTGAGTCACCCAGGTGCCCCTTTCACAGATTTTTAAATTAATCTTCTGATGAGACAAAAAGCTGTTAAGTTGGTGTTAATGGGTAGATATTGATTGGTAAATACAGGGTAAGGAGGATGCAGCGGTATTTTAGGGTGAGAGATGGGGCTGCAGGTCGAGAAGGTGACTGATAACTTATGTGTTATTGAGGACAAGAAGAACAGATACGGGAAAAAACTTAATGCGGTGTGGATAGATGGTAATGGCTGTAGAAGTGGTCAGAATGGTGGTGGCAGCTGCGGGGGCTCTGGTGGAGGGATGGCGGCAGCCGCCATGATGTTGACTCCTCTGAGGGAGGAAATGGAAGGTGGAGAAGATGCAGGTCATGGAAACAAAATATGTGGCCTGAGAAGAAGCTTTTGCTTCCTCGGTGCTGTTGACAGAATTGATTGGAGGGCAATTCAAGGAGCTCCTTCTTGTGGAATGCCAAGCTAGTTTTCTTATTGTATCATCTACCCATCCCTTCTTCCCCCAAAGGATACCACTTACATTAAGAATAACGATAAACAGACCTCAGAGAGTCATTATAATTCCAGTGAACATTGATGTTTATTTCCCATACCCCTGCTCACGGCCCACCTTTCTTTCCTGTGTGTGTGTGTGTGTGTGTGGTGGGGGTTTGATACTCTGAATACAGTAGAGAAACACATGATCCATTCAGAGAACCATGTAGGTGATTTAGGGGAAGATGCCCTGATACTATTTACATCTGAAACCTTTCTTCCCCACCCCTGTCACACATACACGATCCATGTTTTGAAGAAAGATATGTGGATTTTTTTTTTTTTTTAATGAGTGGAGGGAGCAGAAGGAAAATGGGTAAGTGGATAGAAGGAGGCTTTTAAGAACCAGTACCCTCCTCCCCCAGGTAATTGCTTAGATGTCTGTTTTGCTTTGTGGATATTAGGTCTGATTTTTTTCTTTGCCTTTGGAATACCAAGGAAAGAGTGAGAGTAGGAAGATGTTTTGGGGCCTAGCACTTGGCACCTGTGATATTAAGCTAATAAGTTTGTAGTTCCATTTTCCTTACCTTTCATTAGGGAGAATGGTATTTGCTGTTAGAAAATGCTGAGGAAGTCTTTATGTAAAAACTAGCCTGACAAATGTTAAAATGACACAGAATCATGTCTTTAACAACAATGCATCATTCTCATTGTCATTAATCTCCATAATTTTTGGATTAAAGCAGTTTATCACTACATGATCCAAATAATTATCTTGATTATTTTAAATCAGAGACTCTTTATGTTGATTATCTAAAGATTTACACACTCTGCTGTAAGAGAGATTTAGACGTAAAGAGTAGCTTTTTAAAAAAGGGATGTTAGCAGGTCCTCATGTGATGGAGGTTGTTTTATTAGGTGTCTAGCGCCATGTGCTTAATGTCTGCTTAATGGAGTGGAATCATTTGACAGTGTTTAAATGCTAATAATATGTGACACATAGTGAGCGGTCACTTGCTCTGGTGCTGTGTGGAGCCCAGCACACTCGTTTTTCTCGGTTTCTCCTTAAACACCCTGTGAGGATGCCATCGCCGTCATTTTCCAGCTGGGGCGTGCAGCCAGCCATGCCCTTCACCATGATGTTTGCTGCACTACCTCTCTGGACGCTTGACGAGATCCAGTAGACTTGGTTTTCCCTTTCTCAGACCAGCCTGTCTCAGCCCTCATAATATGAAGCCTGATAGCTTCATACACAGAATTGCTTTGAAACTGAGCAAACAGTTCTATCATTAGAGGGCACCAGCTGAACAAGGCCAGCGGAATCCTAAAAATAAATTTGCACCACATAATGAGATGGGAGGGAATTGTCGGTTACAATTTGTTTCCCAGAGACCTTAGAGATTTTTAAAGAATATGTTGGGGCTTTTTTCCCCCGCTGCCAAAGAAGGTCCTGTGATTCTAAAATATCGAAATGTCAAATAGGACTGAAATATCCTCAGATTTTTGAGGATGTGAAGAAACTCAGCAGTGTGTGTGTCTTATTTTCTGCTTTAGCATTATTTTGAGGAATAGATTAGAAGCCCCAGGGTCTTAGAGTCCATTATTTCAGGGAAGGTGAGGTTAATATTTTTTTCCATATTTATCTTTTCCTTAGAAAACACAGGAGAAGAGGAGGCCAGACACATTTTAATATTTAAATCCATAGATCCAGAGCCCAGAATTTTAGGAAATTGGTTGTTGGGGCGAGGAGAGGCAGAGTCAGCAAATGTCACGTGGTTGATCCTGTTAAGATGATAGAAACTATGTAGGTTTCTTTGTTGTCTGTTATATGTGCAGAAGACTGCACATTTTTCCATGCACTGCTTGCTTCTACTGTTAGATACATACTGCTGTCTGGCTCTCTAGCTAGGAGTTAAAGCTGTGTTCTGTTGGAGGCAAGGCCAGATTTTATTAAACTAGGTCATCAGGGCACACACACACTGGGGCCTGGATCACACTAGCACTGTGTCATCTTTGGTAATTAAATGGGTAAGCACGCCAGTAGGCAAACGAAATGGCTTCCCTCCTGCTATTCGAGGCAGATAGCAGGGAGCTGGGTAATACTGGAACACGTGTCCAGTTAATGATGAATTATAATGGGGATCCTGGAAGAGTTCCTGTGATACTCCCTTTATGTCAGATGGGTTCATTGTATTTAAAATCATCACAGAAATTACAGAAGAATTAAAAATGGTTGGGTTATTCAAATGTTTTATGAGTTACTTCTAGTACATTTTAGTACAATGTGGATTCCTCCCACCCCTTTCCTCTTGGAAACGCTGAGAACCCGAGCTGACATCAGCCATTTGGCAGGGGTTTCCTGGGGCAGCAGCTTGGGACCTTGTGTAGAGAGATCAGCTGGAGATCCATTCCTTGTTCTTCTTCTGAGGGTTGAGTTTGGTTCTGTCTAATGATAGGAGAATGAATTAAGTGACTTTTTAAAAAATGGCTTTTTACGATTCGCCTTTGCCTGAAAAGGATTTTGCATTTGACTTTTCATCATATTTTTATAGTTATTATTCATTGCACTTAGCATCCTGATCTTTTAAAATGCTGTGTGTGTGTGTATGTGTGTGTGTGTATGTGTGTGTAGTGTTCAGCTGCTAGGATGAGGATACTCCCCTTAGATGCCAGGATAGGCAGAATTGCCTTTTCAGAAGTGGTTGTGGACCTGCATAGGTTGGGGAGCAGCCTCGGCCTCTGGGTGGCAGGGGGAGCAGGGGTCTCCAGCATTTTCTGATCTTGCTCCTGTAGGCCCTGCTCATCACTGGAATGTAAACTCCACGAGGGCTGGCATTTGTCTATTCACTCCTGTTTTCCTGGTACATCCACCACTGAACGTCTGACACATGCTGGACGTTCGGTGAATGTTTGTACAGTGAGTAAGGCAGCCTAGAAGCTGGCAGCTCTGGGAAGTGGAATTCTTTTTCTTCCATCTCAATAGGAGATGCACATAGTCCTCTTATTCTTTCTGCAGCAGAGACCTAGTGAGAGATCAAGGCAAGATTTAAGCTTCACTTAAACTGGAGAGAAGCAATCCTTTATTCATGGCATAGAACTTACTCGGTGCCAAGTACTGGCTTTGCAAGAGGGTCCCTGATAAGTTGGATTCCTCATTATGCTTTTTTATATATAGCCAGCTTGTTATGTTTGTCACTTGGAACTAGACAGGTCACGGGCAAGCTGTGATGAAGGATGCTGTGGAATTTGGTGACACTCTGGGTCGTATCTTCGCATTTTAGAGTATGTGACCTGACTTGCATTACAGTTTCCTTCCCTTACAATGGGCTAGCACCTGTCCTGTAGTTCTGGAAGGATCCAGTGAAGTAACAAGGGAGAGTGCCCAATAATGTTACAGTGCTGGGCACAAAGGAAATGTTGCGTTCCCTTCCAAGTAAGACCGTATTTAAAAGTCTCCTTTGAGAAGCTGACATTTCTAGACTTGCTAAACTTACATTTAAAAAAAAAATACATAGTTTTTCCCCAGCTCCTTTCTCAAAATAGGACATATTAAAGAGTCCTATACAGGAGTATGGCTGTTCAAGTTACGATTTGTCACCAAGGAGCCTGTTTATGCATTTACATAACTGTGCTGATCTGAACTAGTTTGTTAATGAAACAACATTCTTAAGTGTGGAAGCCTGTGGAAGCCACGTGAGAGCAGACCATGGGGAAATCTAAACTAAGTTTTGAGGTCTACCAATCCAGGGCATCTTTCTTCTCAGAGTTTAATTTAGAGGAATAGTGATTTTCTGTAATAACTAAAATGCACGAAAGAATTAGATTGGAAACACTTGGCCAGTTGCAAATTCTAAGATGTATTTCAGTTCACGGGAACATTTTAATGTCAACCAAAATGCAAGGATATACTTCTGAGTCCCTCCAGTCAAAAGCTGTATGTGTCCTTTCAATATTTTAGTTCTGTTCTTTTTTTTTCTCTTTAAAAGAAATTAAATTATCTGGGCAGGTTCATCCCCACAGACTATTATAAATGTGCAAATAATATGCCACTTATGGTGGATTTTTAATAGACTGCTTGTCAGAAGAACTCATGTTTTCTTCCGCTTCATGTAGAAGCAGTTCTTGTTACGCATTCGGAAAACAAAGCAGTCTTTCATTTATTAAGAAAATGCACACTTAAAAAAACCAATGAATTTTAATAGGAAAAGGGTATTAGGACTCATCATCTTCCTAAAAGGCAGACATAACAGAAATGGTAGTCTGTGGAGCTCCTAGCTCTGTAGCACTTCATCAGTGCCTTGCGTAGTATGCATCCCTCTACCCCATACTGTAATTATTTACAAATATGTGATTTCCTTACTGGACACTATGCTTCTTCACTGGCGTGATCCATGTGTCATTCACTCCAGTGTTATTTGACACAATGCCTTGCACATAATGGGCCTTAGTAAATATTCAGTGGATAAAAACATCTGAGCAAAGCACAGAGGGCTGGATTCATTGTTTGTGGTTCTCATCATTTAAGATGGGAATGGTGTGGAAGAGTTGACGTCCTTAAGATCCTGGGTGAGCCACTGCAGTGGCCTGTATTTAGGAGGGTGAGAGAAATCTGCTAGCAACTCAACCTAAGGTAACTTTCTTGAGAAAGTGGGGATATGTTGAAGTAGGCATGAACAGGTTGGAGTTTCTGTAAATAGAGTCAATATCATTTGAATTTTTTGATGGTGTTTTCATTTTCCTTGTTGGATCTAGTGCAAAAGAGAAGGTGGGGATGAGTGTGGAATCTACAGTTTTGCCTCTCAGAGGGAAGAGACAGGGACATGGGACCTGGGAGCCCTGAGAGGGAAGAAGGACAGTGACCGGTCCAAGAGAAAAGGCAAAAGGACCCACTGTCAGGAAGGAGTCAGGAGATGGACTCAGTAGGATATCAGGCCTACGGTAGATTCTAGAAGACCTTAAAAATAACTTTTGAGACTTTTAAGACTTCTTTTGATTTTGTCACCATCTTCCTTGTTTGTTATTTGTACTGTGTCTTCTGTCTTGTTATTGCTCTGGCAAATGCTAGGGAATCAGTAAGGAGTTGGGAGGGTGGTTTTGCAGGGCAGGCCTCGTTTCTGCGCCATCTGAGAAAACCAGGAAGCTTCCCTGAAGATCAATGCCACTTTGGAGTTACACTTTCTAATGCCAGCTGGGCCCCGTATCACTCCAGCATCTAGGTGTCCACTGTCTGCAAAGCTCAGCCTTGGGAGGAGAGCAGGAGTGAGAAGTACAGGCCGGCCTTCTCCCATGGCAGATGCTGGCATTTACTCACCTGGGCCTTCTGCCTTGGCGGGGCTTAGCCCTCACATAATTTGACCACCCCATATATGACCTACAGGGGAACGCTCAGAATCCTCAGCAGAAATGCAGGGCCCTTTGCACACTCCAGATTTTATCTACCTTTCCTGCTACCTGTTTTTGTAGTTCAGGCGTATAAGTATTTATCGAATGTCTGCTTTGTGATACTTACTATGCTAGATACTGAAAATAGAAAAGAAATAAAATTCGGTTTCCATTTTCTAAGAATTTAAATCTGGTGGGATAGACCAGTATGTAAACAATGGTTTAAAGCAATGTTACAGGGGAAGCATGGAGGTGGGACTCACAGGTCACCTCTTCTCCATTCTTCCTAAGCCTCTTGCAGTTACTATGTTTGGGGATCAATCAGTATTGATTTGATATTGGTGTTTTATATCTATACTACTGTATGACAACAGTTGCTGTACTGAAAAATAATTTTAGCTGCTGTAAGAGCTATAAGAGTCAAAAGAAATGAATTCGACACAGTGGTTGGTATTTAGTGTGGCAGGACAAGAGACTAATACAGTTGACCCTTGAACATGTGGGGGTTAGGGATGCTGATCCCCCTGTGCAGTTGAAAATCCATGTGTAACTTTTGATTTCCCCAAACTTAACTACTAATAGCCTGCTGCTGACCAGAAGTTTTACCAATAACATAAACAGTTGATTAACTTGTATTTTGTGTGTTATATGTATTATATACTGTATTCTTACAATAAAATAAGCTAGGGAAAAGAAAATGTTATTGAAGAAATCATAAGGAAAATACATTTGCAGTCCTGTGCTGTAAAAAAAAAAATCCACATATAATTAACCTATTCAGACCCATTTTGTTCAAGGGTCAACTATATTTTGGAAATATTTTCAATAAAAGGGGGTGTGATTGTTGAGTTTAAAGAAAATTGAGTAGAAGAGTATCCCAGTAAGCTTTGCATTAATTATCATTGAGAATATTCTAACCCTTTTTTCTCCATCAATCTCTCTGCTATTGATAAAAGAATATTTTTGGCCTGAATGGTCTAGATCTCAATGGGGATACTTTTGCTGTCTCTCTCAGGGGACACTTGGCAACGTCTTGAGACACATTTGGTTGTCACAACTGGGAGTACTATTGGCATCTAGTGGGTAGAAGCCAGGGATTCTATAACACAAAGGACAGTCTCCCACAAAGGATTTTCTGACCAAAAATATCAGTTGTGCCAAAGTGGCAAAATTCTGGTCTGAATGAATGGCCTATTTTGCTCATGTTCACTAGAGAATTTTACAAGACCCCACATCAAGTGTGCCCATAAAGATATTTAAAAAGATGATTTTGAACAAAAGGGGGAGTTGGAGGGCTACATTGCATATAGGATGATTAGTAGTGATTTTTCACTGGTGATCTCTTTTATTTTATTTTGGCTTTTCCTACATCTTTTTTTTTTTTTAAATAAGCTTTCTTAAAATTGAAGCATGATTGACATAATATTTTATGAGTTTCAGGTGTACACCATGGTGATTTGATATTTGTATACATTGCAAATGTATAAGTCTAGTTACCTGATAAGTCTAGTTACCACTGTCACTCTACAAAGTCAACACATTTATTAACTATATCCTCCATGCTGTACATTAATCTCCATGACTTATTTATTTTATAACTGGAAGTTTGTGCTTCTTGATCTCTTTCACTTATTTTGTATCCCCCACTAACCTCCCTCCCCTCTGGCAACCACCAGTCTGTTCCCTGTATCTAGGGGTCTATTTTGTTTTGTTTTTTATATATAAAAATTCATTTATATAAATGAAATCGTATGGTATTTGTCTTTCTCTGACTGACCTATTTCACTTAGTATAATATCCTCAAGGTCCATCCATGTTGCAAATGGCAAGATTTCATTCTTTTTATGGCTGCATAGTGTTCCATTGTGTGTGTGTGTGTGTGTGTGTGTTTATACACACCACACCTTCTTTATCCATTCATCTACTGATGGACATTTGGGTTGTCTCCAAATCTTGGCTTTAGTAAATAACACTGCAGTGAGCATAAGGGAGCATATATCTTTTTGAATTAGTGTTTTCATTTTCCTTGGAAAATGAAACACCCAGTAATGGTGTTGCTGGATCATGTGGCAGTTATATTTTTAATTTTTTGAGGAACCTCCACACTGTTTTCCATAATAGCTGCATCAATTTACATTTTTTGGTAAATATTAAATATTTACAATATAACTATTAAACAACACACTACTGCACAAGCAGTGGGCCAAATGAGAAATCAAACAGCAAATCAAAATATGTCTCAAAACAAAAGAAAAAGAAAATACAAATTCCAAAATCTATGGGATGCAGCAAAAGTGGATGTTAGAGTGAAATTTATGCTATAAATGCTTGTATTAAGAAAAAAGTTCAAATAAACAATATTACACCACATGGGATAGAAAAAGAGGAAACTTAGCCGAAATTTAGTAGAGGATGGAAATAACAAAGAAAAATCAGACATATATAAAATAGAGACCAGAATAAACAGTAACACAACATTGAAAGCCATGACCAGTTTTTTTTTTAAATGGCAATGTTTTAACTACATTGATTAAGAAAAAAAGAGAGAAGACTCAAAAACCAAAATGAGAAATGGAAGACAAAACAATATAACAGGTTACAACAGAAATACATAGTGATAACTGATTACTATAAACAATTATATACTAACAAATCAGATGACTTAGGAAAAAACCCACGTATTTCCTAAAAACACAAAAGTTACCATGATTGCATCATGAATCTTGAATCCAAGAAAGAGGAAATCTTCTTAGACCAGTAATAAGAATGAAAGTTGAGTTAGGAATAAAAAATCTCCCAGCATGGAAAAGCACAAGAGCACATGGTTTCATTGGTGAATTCTGCCAAACATTAAAAAAAAATAATTAACAGTCTTTATCAAAATCTTACAAATAAGGGAATTGAGGGAACACATTCAAACTCATTCCATGAGGCCAGTACTACTCTGATACCAAAGCAGGATAAAAACAATACAAGAACAATAAAGTCTAGTTTGTCCGATATAAGTATTGCTACTTGGACTTTCTTTTGACATCCATTTGCATGTTAAATGTTTTTCTATGCCCTCACTTTCAATCTGCAGGTGTCTTTAGGTCTAAAATGAGTCTCTTGTAGGCAGCATGTAGGTGAGTCTTTTTTTTTT
>NC_138371.1:109760491-109820510 GCF_054177405.1 Leptonychotes weddellii
CCTCCCCCGCCGCCTATCCTCTGGAATATCGCCTCCGATTCACTTCTCCACACGTCCTACCTTCCAGAAAGTAGTCGCTTTTCTGTTGAGGGAGTTGTTGCTGTTCTTTTCTTCGATCTCCTGTTGAGTTTGTAGGTGTTCAGATTGGTTTGATCCCTATCCAGCTGAATTCCTGAGAGGAGACGAAATCCAGTTCTCCTACTCCTCCGCCATCTTGTTCCGCCCCTCCGAAAATGATCTAGTTTTCTGTGTTCTTGCAGGAATACACAGAGCCTCATCTCTGGGCTGTGTCTAGAGTGGGTGCCATGGGGAGGCCTGTAAAATTCCTTTGAGGATGGAGGATGGGACAGAAGCTAAGCTTCTTTATATTTTGCTTTAAGGGTGGACACACACAGCTTCACTTGGTGATCTGTAATGTTCTGAACTGAGATATGCAGGGAGAGCAGAGGGAGGTCACATCTGTCTGGAAGAGAAAGGGAGACACCTCACACCCTTGTCCCTTTTGCAGGCTGTGTGTGCAGGGTTAAGTAGGTTTACAAATTACATTATCTAGTTTTAATTAAATTAACCTTCACAAAATAGGTAAGTGCATTAAAGAACAAAAATAGACCATGATACTAACAAATGAAAGTGGAAATGAACATCAACAAAATGGCAGAATTGATACTGTTTCTACTCCTTGCATGAGCATTTTCTTAACTAACTAAAAAGTAATGATAACCTAATCCTGTTGGACAAGATTATGGCCAAAAATTCAAAATCATCAAGAAGATTATTCAAATGAGTATTTATTGCTGTTATTGCAGCAATGTAGCTTGTCCTAATTGGATAGTATGTCTTGTCATGTTAGTAATGGGTCAGAATACATGTATACAATTTATACATGTATATAATTACATATGTATATGCGTATACATGCAATTTATGAATAAGTATACACTGTTGCAGGATGCATGCTCAAAGTGTCTTTGTTAGGGGTGTCTATCCAAGAAAATTTCCTGTTCACAGTTCAAGGGGTGTGCTATTTAAAGTGTGGTCCCCAGACATGGGAACATTTTAGAAATGCAGAATCTTAGACCTCCACATCAGACCTCCAGAATGAGAATATGCATTTCAACAAGATTCTTAGGTGATTTGTGTATACGTTATAGTTTGGGAAATGCTGGTTAAGGGCATATTTTATAGCATATTGCTTCCATGCTTTTGAAATCAGGGAGTGATTTCCCTCACATAAAATATTGTAGAATTAGGAAAGTCTGGATTTTTTTTAATTGAGATATAATTGACATATAACATACTGGTTTCAGGTGCATAACATAATGATTTCATATTTATATTTGTTGTGAAATGATCACCACAACAAGTATGTTTAATATCCATCATCACACATAGTTATAATTTTTTTCCTTGTGATCAGAACTTTTAAGATATGTCCTAGAAATTTTCAAATATACAACACAGTGTTATTAACTATAGTCATCATCCTGTACATTACATTATCAAGACTTACTTAACTAGAAGTTTGTACCTTTTGACCATCTTTACTCATTTTGCCTACCTCCCTACCCTTGCTTCTGGCAACCACCAATATGTTCTCTGTATTTGTGAGGTTTTTAAAAATATTCCCCATGTAAGTGAGATCATATGATATTTGTCTTTCTCTGACTTATTTCACTTAGCATAATGTCCTCAAGATTAGCCCATGTTGTTGCAGATCGCAAGATTTCCTTCTTTTTTAATGGCTGAAAAATATTTCAGTGTGTGTGTGTGTTGTGTCTTTTTTTTTTTTAAGATTTATTCATGTGAGAGAGAGCACATGCACATGTGTGCACTCATGAGTGGGGGGAGGGGTAAAGGGGGGGGAGAGAGAGAATCTTAAGCAGACTCCCCGCTGAACTCAGAGCCTGATGCAGGGCTTGATCTCACGACCCTGAGATCATGACCTGAACCTAAATCAAGAGTCTGATGCTTAACCAGCTGAGCCACCCAGGCGCCCCTATGCCACATCTTCTTTAGCCATTCCTCCATCAATGGACCCCTAGGAACTTCCATGTTTTGGCTGTTGTAAATAATGCTGCAATGAGTATGGGGGTTCATTAATCTTCTTGGGTTTAGTGTTTTTGTTTCCTTTGTTTAAACACCCAGAAATGGAATTGCTAGATCATATAGTAGTTCTATTTTTAATTTCTCTTTTTTTTTTAAATGAAGTATAGTTGACTCTATTTTTAACTCTTTGAGGAAATTCCATACTATTTTCCGTAGCAGCTGCACCAGTTTACCTACCCACCAGTGGTACATGAGGGTTCCCTTTTTCCACATCCTCACCAATACTTGTTATTTTTTGTCCTTTTGACAACAGCCATTCTACCAGAAGTGAGGGGCTGTCTCATTGCGGTTTTGATTTGCATGTCCCCGATAATGAGTGATATTAAGCACTACAGTCTGGTTTTAATCTTTGTTCTGTCACCAACTTGACTTTAGGCAGCTTACTAAACCTCTGAGGCCCTGTATCCACGTCTGTAAAGTAGATGTGGTCTCCTGGGTATTTGTCAGGATCGTATGTATAGGAGGCATGAAGAGGAGGAGCCTAGTTATGCTTGCTTCAGTCCCTCCTTCCTCCCCTCTGCCTCCTTAGTCTGTGAACCCACTGAAGGAGGGAAAGCGTATCTTTATATTTCCCAGCACAGAGGTCTTTATAAACTTTTTGTTCATGTACCTCCTAAAAGAATTTGGAAAAATTACATATACCCTCACATTTTTAAATGGGATGAACACTGGGTGTTATACGCAACTGATAAATCACTGAACTCTACATCTGAAACTAATGTTGTACTATATGCCGGCTAACTGAATTTAAATAAAAAAAAAGTGAACATAAGGAAGTTTGATCATAAGTTTAAAAAGTTGCAAAGTAATCCTTAGGGTCTTGTAAATATTGATATTTTAAAATAAAACTGGTTACATCACTCTTTCCAATCTAGCTACTGGAATAAAATTACCAGGTAATTTGGTAGAGTCTCGATGGGGGTTGGTGAGTGGGAAGAGCCAGAGTTCATTTCTTCTCCTCCCTTCCCTTCCCCCCCCCACCCCATCACTCTGCCTCTCTCCCTCACAGACTTTGGTGGCGTCCCCTGGTGGTTCCAACTGCCACTGAATGGGCTCATGGTTCTGGCTCCCTCCTGGAGGTCCTGGCCCCGGGCTGTGGTCTGGCCGAGGCTCCTCTTGTTTCTTCAGTGCAGGCTGGTGGCACCTTCCAGCAGTGGCTTCCCTGTCCCACTCTCCAGTTCCCTTAATCGCTCAGCCCCCCTTGGATCTGTGTGACCAGTTCCCTGAATTGATTCCCTCTGCAGCAAATACTTAAAGTGGATTCTGTTTTCCTGGTGCTGACTGACATTCCAGTCTTTATTGATATGCCAATATTTGGAATTGTCCCCTTGTCACTGGAAGATTTTCAAGCCCAAATCAGTGCACTGTAGAAAGATTCAGGGTATGTGAAGTGTGTGCTTTTCTTTAAACAAACAAACAAACAACAAGGGCGCTTGTGAGGAGGAAAGATGTTCCCAGGCAGAACGGTTTGGGGAAAAGCACAAAGAGAAGATTAGGATGTATGAACCAATGCCTTTTAAATGAGTACCCTTGAAAAGTCATTGTGTGCCCCAGGTTGGAGAATGCTGCCTTGCCAAGTGAGACACATTGCAGAGAGCTGGCGTCCGCGATGCTGTTTGAGTACGTGGGTTCTGTATAAGCACCCGCATCCCAGGTGTCCGGAAAGCCCAGCCAAGTGGGATGTGAACCCAATCTGCTGCGTCCTGAGGCGGCAGCTCCTAGCTGCTGGACTGGGCATCTCGCAGGGCCGGCAGCTGCAGAGCAGGTAAAGCCCGGGGAAGAGCCGGCAGCACGTAGGCAGGGTGAGTGCTAAGGGCCATCAGCTGGGGGCTGCTCTCCTCAGTCCGCCAGCAGCCGAGGTACTGCTGATGTGAGCAGTTGTGTGCATCTGCTGCCTGCCTCGAGCTCTGCCGCCTAGCTGGGGAAATCTCTTTGACAGATCTGTTTACAGAATATCAAATTGTGCATTTATTGGCTAGCTGACTAATCTGCAAATAGCCCGAGGAGGATTTATAAAAGGACTACTTTCATTACTCATAGAACCGGGTGCCTCCCTGTAAAGAGTACCATTTAGTATCTTTTGATTGCTTTCTGCTGTGGTTTTGGTAAGTTGCACACAGATCCTGAACTTCAATCCATATTGAAGTGGAACGAGGGAGTTTACAGTACCCAAACAAACTAAAACAAAATAGGTGAAGGGGGTTAAAACAAAAACAAGCCCCAAACCCAAACAAGTGCTTGTGCAGGAGACTGTCATTGCTGGAGAGCTGACCGGGCGGGACGCTGGGCCCAGTGCCACATTCTCCAGCACACTCCATTCTCACCATGAATTTATCCTGCAGATGTTGTTACTGAGTCCATTTTACTGATGGGGAAGCTGAGACTCAAGTAAAGTTGCTTAGCCACACAACCATAGGAGGCCTGGCTGTCATTGAACCAGGCCATCTGGCTCCTGAACACTTCTTTTCGTTTGTTTGTTTTTTGTTTTTTGTTATTGAATTATTTTAGTTTCAGAGGTAGAATTTAGTGATTCATCAGTTACATATAACACCCAGTGCTCATTACATCACACGCCCTCCTTAATGTCCATCACCCAGTTACTCCATACCCCCACTCCCTCTCCTCCAGCAACCCTCAGTTTGCTTCCTAGAGTTGAGTGTCTCTTATGGTTGGCTCCCTCTCAATTTTCATCTTATTTTATTTTTCCTTCCTTTCCCCTATGTTCATCTGTTTTGTTTCTTAAATTCCACATATGAGTGAAATCATATGGTATTTGTCTTTCTCTGACTGACTTATTTTGCTTAGCATAATACCCTCTAGTACCATCCATGTAATGGTTGCAAAGGCAAGATTTCACTCTTTTTGATGGCTGAATAATATTCCATTGTGTGTGTGTATATGTGTATATATATACACACACACACATACACACACACACACACACACACCCTGCATCTTCTTTATCCATTCATCTATCGATGGACATCTGGCTCTTTCCATATTTTGGCTATGGTGGACATTGCTGCTATAAACATTGGGGGTCCATATGCCCCTTTGAATCACTATGTTTGTATCCTTTGGATAAATACCTAGTAGTGCAATTGCTGGATCATAGGGTAGCTCTAGTTTTAACTTTTCGAGGACCCTCCATACTGTTTTCCAGAGTGGCTGCACCAGTTTGCATTTCCACCAACGGTATGAGAGGGTTCCCCTTTCTCTGCATCCTTGGCAACCTCTGTTGTTTCCCAAGTTGTTAATTTTAGCCATTCTGACAGGTCAGAACACAACTTCTTAGCCACTAAATCAAAACCATTAAGCAGCTGAGTACATCAGCCACTGACTCTTATTTATTTATTAATTAATTAGTAGGCTCCATGCCCAGTATGGAGCCCAACATGGGGCTTGAACTCATGACCCTGAGATTAAGACCTGAGCTGAGATCAAGAGCCAGTTGCTTAACCGACTGAGCCACCCAGGTGCCCCTAGCTACTGACTCTTCAAGGAGGTATTGATGTTGCCAAGGGGGCTGGTCACCCGTTTGCCTGGCTTAGCTGGGAGGGGAGGACCTTGGTGTTGAGTGTATTGAGACAAGATTAACTTTATAGCGATTAATACTGTGGAAGAGACCACCTTGGGTATAGAATTGGGACTCTCTCCCAGGGAGTGTTGAACCAGTGAGAAAATTTGGGAAGGTAATAGCTCTGAATGACAAAGACAAGCCTTCTTCAACTTAGAAATTTCACTTTCCAACTAATGATCCTTTTTAAAAATCCAAGATTAAAATCATACAGTCTGTGAGCTTTCTGGTGGGACTAAAGAGCAGAGATCAGTTTCCAGGAAGAGGTCATGTGGGAACTGGACTAGTGACTGGACAAGAACAAAGTTTGCTCTTGAAAGAGAAGGTAAAGATATCAAATAGGTGGAGTAGGGTAAAGAGGAAGCACGAGGGTTTTAAACTAACACCAGGAGACAACAAGTACCAGGGTTGTCTTTTGGGGAAAGGGGGAAATAGATATTAGTTTTGAAAGTCAAACTACAGAGCTGCCCTTTTCAAGTTTTTTTTTTTTTTAATAAATAAAAAAGGAATGAAAATACATTTGATATAGTGCTCTGGAAGCACCAAGTGTGAGGGTCTTGTTAGTGGAACTTTGATGATCGGTACGTAAAGTATGTAGGGAATGAGAGAACACATACAAATGAAGATTAAGGGAGAGGCCTACTCAAATTCGAGTTTGCTTCTGCACAGAGTCTTACCTTAGAGTTTCACTTTGGTACTTGCAGTGTTAGTAGTCCTTACCTGTCCATCCAGTTTTTCCATAAATACCTTTGAGACCCTGCTGTGTGCCAGGGCCTGGGCTGGGCACTAAAGACACAGTGGAGCACAAAGCCACTCATGGCCCTTGCCGTGCTAATCCCATTACGAGAGCACCTATGTAATTACAGCAGCACTAAGTAGTGCTCTGGAGGGGTGATAGGGGGATCCAGCTAATCAAAGAATGAGAAGAAGGAAGCCAGTGGGTGAGGGTGTGCCATTTCCCTGGGAGGCAGAGTCCTCATTTGTTTAGGAGTATAAGAAAGTGTACATCTGCTCTGAAGTTGGAATTCTTTTATAGGAAGGATTCTTGATGAAGATGTGCAGGGATCCAAAGGCTTTTCTGCCTTGCATCAGATTCCCCCCACTACATTTATAACAGGTCAGTTATAGCATGGTTGTGGCTAAAGGCAGGAACATTGAATTGCAGATTTGTCTTTTTCACTGACCTGCTGTATAAAATAATATCAACACTAACATTTACAGAACAATCAATAGTTGGCCAAACACTTTCATGTAGTTATTCCAATGTGTATCTCCACCCTATCCCTAGACTTCTTTCCTTCCTCTCATTCACCTACCTCCCAGGTAGGAAGGACAGGCAGGACAATATTATCATTATGCATTATTTATCATAGTACATTATCATTACGCATTATTATTATTATCAGTATGCATTATTATCAAAATGCATTTTGAGGATTTGCTGCATTGGACATTATTATAATGTGTGCCCACCACCTATAGAGAGGGGAACAAATACTTTCTTTTTTTTTTTTAAGATTTTTTTTTTTATTTATTTATCTCAGAGAGAATGGGAGACAGAGAGCATGAGAGGGGGAGGATCAGAGGGAGAAGCAGACTCCCCGCTGAGCAGGGAGCCCGATGTGGGACTCGATCCCGGGACTCCAGGATCATGACCTGAGCCGAAGGCAGTTGCTTAACCAACTGAGCCACCCAGGCGCCCCGGGAACAAATACTTTCAAATATAGTATGTTAATTTTTCTCGAGGCATGCACAAGGGTCATCAGAGTATGAGGCAGGAACCCCTAACTCGGAACGTGTGTGTGTGTGTTGGGGGGGGGCTTTCTGCAAAATTTTGAACAATGGATAAGATTTAGCTGGAAAAGGACAGGATGGGTGAGGGACAAGCTCAGACAGGGTAATCTTTGCTGGATGAGGAGGTGGGAAAGCTAGAGTTGAACCAGATCTTCCGATCCGTCTTCTGTGCTCATTTCCTGAACTAAACTGCATTCAGGGGGATGGGAGAAGGTGGGAGAAGGTAAAGACCACCACATGTGGAGTAGGAAACCAGGGAGCAAGAGGGCTCTAAACTGCTATCAAGAGGTTGCCTTCTGGGGAAAGGGGGAATGTAGATAGTATGTGCTTTTTTAAGTTGTCATTTATAGAGGCTTTATCAAGCCTAGGTGCAGAGCTAAGCCCTGTGCAATCATCACATTTGCTCCTCACACCAGTGTACCTGTGAAATCTCATCCTGGGCACACTCAGTCTTTGCAGACATTGTTGTTCCACACGGGGAGAAATGTGACAGTGTTTAGTGTTGTGCCCGTTGCCGCTCTGGATTAGCTATTGCTGCCTCCATTTTACAGAGGGAGAAGCTGAGCCAAGGGGTTGGACACCAGTTGGACCTCCCCCTGCTGTGCCTGATGGGTTGTCCGTGCCTCAGGGCCTGGTACGGTGTGTGAGGACCGTGAGCTGCCGCTGGCGCTGTCCTGGGCTGGATGTTGGACGTCTGCAGATAGTCCCCCCAGTTTTCTAGCATGGCTGGGTTCTTTGCATACATCGTTAACAAACAGACTTTGGGGACTGCTAGGGGACCTCATCCCTCCAGTATAGTCATTTCTACGGAGAAATGTGTTTACAGACGCATTTGTAAGCTGGCCCTGCCTGGGTGGTGTTTTGCTTTCTAGGACTCCGTGTTCATTAGGCATATGCTGGCTTCCGTAGGCCCGATGCGTGTGGATGTCTGCCAGCTTTCTAAACTATAGTAATTAAGGCTTTTATGAGTTAGCACTCAAATGTAATGTGGAGCACAAGTACTACTATTAAACTTAACTACTGAGGTAAAACTTCTTGAATTTTTAGAGGCATGGGGTAATCATCCTGTAACTGGTTTAAGAAAAACTGTGTTTACTTAAGGAGCATCACAGATAACCAGAACACACAGAGAAAAGACATAGTGTGGACAATGTGTATGTTGCTTCAAGAAAATGTTTCTATGGGATGATCAAGATTTGTGGACATAGCCTGCTGATCAGGTAGGGAGAGGGGCACAAGCCTTTTTTGTAACATGTTTCCCCCGAAGCTCAGCTCGCTCGAAGATCAGTAAGAGACAGACTGCTGGCTTTTATTTCAGAATTAATTTTGGCTGATCAATAAACTCCATTCTGCCTACTTGTGCTGCAAAACCTTGAGCTTGGGGGGAGGCGGAGTCAGGGGGAGGGCTTTTGCTTGCATTTAGCTGTGATCAGTTAGACAAAGTGGTAGATGTCTTTGACAAGATGGGTTTAGAATGTGCTTAATTGCTATTTGCTGGGATGTTCTGCCATCTGTACGGAGAGCTTCCATTTGGAGAGATCATCAAAAGAATATTTCTAGGTTTTATTGAGGGTCCTCCTCCCTTAAGCAAATATGGTTGCTGCTTCTTCCCAGATAACTATTTTCATTTTCTGTGAAAACAAGCAAACACCTCATCTGTTGGAAGAGAACTGAGTCAGCACTCCTGGCAGTCGCCCTGTTGCCAGCTCTTCATGGGAATCAGGGGATTTGATGTTCTTCCTTCTAAAAAGATAGTGTCTGAAAAGATGAGAGCAGGGAACAACTGAGTATTTATGGATCATCACTGGAGCTGAGAGGCTAGAAGGAGAGATTTGGAATAGGGACCCAGGGCTTGACAATTTCAGACGCACCCAGGTGAAACCGGGGGAGAAACCAGAGTAATTGTCAGAGCATGGAAACCCCAACTGGGGATGGGCTATGTGGCCTTCAGTCCTGAGGAGAAAGCAAGCGGTAGAGAGCATCTTAGTAAAACATTACTATGTGCTGCTCATTTCAGCATAAAATGGGTGTATGCTAGGCTGATCTCTCTATTTTTATTTTTTTAAGATTTTATTTCTTTTAGAGAGAGAGCATGAGCGGGGTGGGGGTGGGGTGGGGAGAGGAGCAGAGGGAGAGGGACAAGCAGACTCCACCTGGAGCTCCGAGCCGGACGCGGGGATCGATCCCATGACTCTGATACCAGGACCTGAGCTGAAATCAAGAGTCGGACATGCTTAACCACTTAACAGCCTGAGCTCCCCAGGCGCCGCTAGGCTCATCCCTTTAGGCCTCAGTTGCTGTTGGAGTCTGACTGCTCCCTCCCCGCTACTCCGTGTTTCTCTGTGTGTGCAGATACTGGAGGAGAAAGCTTTAAGAGAAAGCTTCGCAGTGTGCCTGTGAAATCTCATCCTGTGCGCAGTCTTTCCAGACACTGTTGTTCCACAGCGGGAGAGATGTGATGGTGACACAGCCCATACATCCCCTGTGAGCCCTTGTGCCCGGCGTGGCTCTGAGGGACAGCGGTAGGGCGGCCGGGTAATAGGAATCCTCCCGCCTGTGGCAGGCAGATGGTTCCTCGCTAGTTCCATCAGTAACAAATGCTGCTTTTTTCAGGTGAGCAGCCTATTAAAGAATCTTATCAGTCTCAGAGAGCTGGCGAGATAGAGACAGTTGAACCTCTGCAGCTCAGGGCCAGGGCCAGTCAAGGGCAGTGCCCCTTGCTGGGGAGTGTCTCCGTCAGCCCTTACAGGGGAATGTTTTCCTAGTGCCAGAGCATACACAGAGCTAGCAGTCCCCGGGGGCTAGGATGATACATAAAATGGGAAGTGATGTGTAGTGGAGCGGAGTGCATTTGTACTTTTAAAATATGCATGTGAGATTATGTAGATTAATTGCCTATTTAATAAGTGATTGCCAGAATTGTGTTAGAGAATTAATTGCAGGTAGCCTGCCCATCCACATGGAGCCCTACACAATTAGTGTTCTGCACGTAGTTGGGAGGCCGGGAGGCCAGACAGGCTGGGTGTGGGTACAGTTCTGTTGCTTACTAGTTCTGTGTAGGCATTTAGCTCTTCTAAGCCTCAGTTTCTTTCACCTAAAATGGTGATAGCAAACAGCCCAAGGGTTGCTTTCAAGATTAAATGAGATGACTGTGTGTATTAATAAATTTTAAAATGCCTAGCACTTAGTACGCAATCAGTAGGCAGTGTCTGCTATTGTATTAAGGCCATGATATGATCTTGGGAACTCTTCACAAATCAGGAGTCTTAGATCTTTTCCTGCATTGTTTTTCCTGAGCCTAGAACAGTGCCTGGCTCGTAGTGGACACTTGGCACTTACTGGTGAATGGAAGGATCAGGGGAAACTTAGAAGGCAAATATTCTCCCCATTCACTGAGGAACACATGTTTGGAAGGGAATGGCTCTAGCGGTTTGGATGGAGGTGTGACAACTTGGAATGCCTGTGCCTGGTTTTCCCTGACCCAGTTCCCAGAGATTCCCAGAGAACTCCCCATAGGTTCTCTGGGCTTAGATTTTTGCTACAACTCTCCTCCCCATACACACCCAGCTTCCAAAAGTATGTGGGAAAGAAAACTCTTTTTATTTTTGTTCTTAACATAGACAGAGGTTAATATTTACAAAAGAACTTCATCAGAAATAGACCCCAACACACACACACACACACACACACACCCCACACATACACACCCTCCTTATCCCACACATGATTTTAATGTATGTGTATGAAAGGGGACTTCATAAGTCAGTCTGACAAATCAGTCTGAACAGAAATCAATCTGAACTGGATTATTCAACAATATTGGCGACATAGTTGGTTTGAAATTTGCAAAATATTTATTTAGGGTGGCACCTGATAGAATATACCCAAATTCCATATGATTAAATAATAAAGAATAACGATGACATAATCCAACACTAGAAAAACTAAAAGAAAATAGAATGTAATATTTATGAACTCCCTGGAGGACAGATGACTTTCAAGGACTAGGAGTGATCAAGGGACTTGAGTACATAAAATAATCTCATGTGGGGGCACCTGGGTGGCTCAGTTGTTAAGCATCTGCCTCGGTTCAGGTCATGATCCCGGGGTCCTGGGATCGAGCCCTGCATCGGGCTCCCTGCTTCGCGGGAAGCCTGCTTGTGTTCCCTCTCTTGCTGTGTCTCTCTCTGTCAAATAAATGAAAATCTTAAAAAAAAAAAGAATAATAAGGGAAATAAGAGAATATGAAATCATAGCAATGACCCATTTAAAAAAAAATAATCTCATGTGAAAACAAGACATAGCCAGAGTAGAAAACATATTTGCAGCCAGTAGATCAAGTATTAATATGTGTCTTAGGCAAAGAGCTTATAAGTTGATAAATAGAAGATAAATGGCAAAAAAAGAGAATAGACAATTTGGAAGAAGTAGAGCTGATAAATGTCTGGAAATAGGTCAATCTCAGTAGAATCAAATAGATGCAACTAGAAAGAAGCTACTATTTTTATGTACTAAACTTGAAAAAAAAATCAATGAAAACAATACTTGGGCTGGCAAAGATAAACTCTTGTACATTTTTGGTTGCATTGTGAGTTAGTGTGAAACTTCTGGAAAGCAGTTTGACAAGCAATTCCCAGATGAATCAATGTGTGAATATCTAGTGATTTGGTATCCCACTTCTGGGAATTTGTCCTAAGGAGCTAGTCCAAAAAGGAAACCCATGTACCCACAGGACATTTGTTGTAGTAATGTAACAGTGGAAAATTGGGAGATTTCTTAAAAGTAAAGGAGTGGGATACAACCCCTGCGTGAATTATGATGTCATTAAAAGTGATTTTTGAACATCATTGTAACATGGAAAAATTTAATGTGATATGAACTGAAAAATAAGAATAAAAATCATATACAAATGACTTCAGTTAAATGTGTATGAATAAAGAAATATGTAATAATAAACATTTCATATTAGAGGGATGGTGTTAACATTTTGTTATTTGTTTTATAATTTCAAAAGGCATGTATTTAAGTGATTATCATTACCAAGCGTGTTCAGAAAGAAGAAATTACAGGAAAGACAGACATATAAAAGGCCGTCCTTCACATGCTGTCTCCTCTCTGTTCCTAAACAACCCAGGACCATGTGGGAGAGTGCTCTGGTAACAAAGCTTCATCTTTATCCAGAGATAGGGGTCCCGAGCTCATTGAATTCAACTTTTGCTCTTTTTCCTCCTTCTCCAGCCTTCCTGTGTCTCCTGAGCAATTGGCTTCCTTGGCTCTCAGGAGCTGCCCTACTGGCTATTTTGTCCTGCAGACAGGCAGAGAATTTCTTACTAAAACTCATGCCCTTCCCTGACTCACAAGGTTCTGGTCATCTGCACCCTCCCACTCATACAGTGTGTTGGTCTGAGGAACACAGCCAGCCCACTGGAAAACCAGTGAGATGGACCCAAGTCGTGATCGAGCCGAGGTACCCTCCCTGAGCCATCACGCAGAAACCCACAGATGCATTACTATGAGAGTTCTAACGCCCAGCATTGCAAGCATTCCAGCATAGACAGAGGCCAAGGGACTTTGACCTTAGGCAGAAAAGGTGAATATTAACAGGCAGCCATTTTTGCTCCTCAGCTGTGAGACCAGCATGACCTTTGTGCACCTGCCTCTGCTTGCCTGGAGTAGGTTGTCCAATGAGGGAAAGAGAACTCACTTTAACAGAAGAATGTTTTGCAGGTGCCACAAGCATTGTTAGTTCTGCTGCTAACAGATGTGTTTTAACATAAAGTTGATTTTCAGCTTCCAGCCCCCATACAGTTCCTTCTCTGGAGTTTAGAAGTCATGGGTTAGGAAACACTAATCATATCCCAATGACTATGGTTTTCATCTTCTGCTACTTTGTCCACTTTTGAGAATCTGTGAGGATTCATTTAGATGAATTTCTAACCATCCTCACCTCCCTGTGTATTCATAAAAGCAAGAAGCTCTCTTAGGAACATATACCAATTATGAGTTCACTACATAACAATTGCTAGCTACCTAGTAACCATAGCAGGTATGTTATAAGGGTCCAAGAAGGGGAACGGGAGGTGGGATGGTTTTCTACACTATTTTAGGGGGAAGGCAAGGTTAACCTGATTTCAGGTTATCAGATTAACCCCCGTAGGTCAAAATTTGAGCTGTGCTCATGTCTAGGCAGGAAAGTGGGTGCTTTAAGAATGTATCACAGCGGGGCGCCTGGGTGGCTCAGTTGGTTAAGCGACTGCCTTCGGCTCGGGTCATGATCCCAGAGTCCTGGGATCGAGTCCCGCATCGGGCTCCCTGCTCTGCGGGGAGCCTGCTTCTCCCTCTCCCACTCCCCCTGCTTGTGTTCCCTCTCTCACTGTGTCTCTCTCTGTTGAATAAATGAATAAAATCTTAAAAAAAAAAAAAAAAGAATGTATCACAGCAAGCGTGTGAGACCTGTAACTCTTGGCCTTCCCAGACTCATCGGGCTGTTCAGGTTGGTGAGTCAAGGAGCGTCTGTTGTACCTTACCAGATTTCTACTGTTGTCACTACTAACAAGGTCCTACTCAGCACCTGGGTGGTTTAGTGGCCCTGAAAAACTGAGAGGATAGATGTGGGCACAGGAGGTAACTGAAGGATCCTCAGGTCTCCGAGACACTGACTTTCTTCATTTATTCATTACATACTTGCTGAGTTCCCATTATTTGTCATCACTGACCTTGTGTTTACTTGTCAGTATCTTGAACCTAGCTGTAGAAAGGCCAACCCAATTAGTTAGAGAAGGGGATTGGTTAACTTGGAACTATATCCAGTCCTCATGTGGACCATTTTAAAGCCACTAGGAGTGTCATGCACCCAGGCAGTACCCTTGACTCCAGCTAGATGTCTTGCTGTGAATACTGTTGCTCACCAAGTGGCCCAAGTTAGGTAGTGGGTGGCTTAGTTCAATTAGTCACCATCTCCGGATAGTGTATGTGATGTTTCTGTTGCCTTGCCAAGAAGGGTAGCCACTTGATTCAGTATTCCATTTCAGAGTAATATAATGGAATAAGGTCTTTATGTTCTGTTGGGTTCATTTCTGTAAGAATTTATTGTCTGAGTGATGGAACACCAAGCTGCCTCATGGAGTGTTCCATGAAAACATTGAAAGAAATAAGCAGTCCTTTGTTGTATCCTCAGAACCCAACAAAACAACTTGAGAGTGCCAACCATCAACACAGCAGAGGACTTCAGTATGGAAAAGGACATGCGGAAAGGTGTTCATTTCTTTTTAAAATACCTTCTAAAAATAAAACCCTGTTTCCTGTGATGCTGTGTGTGTGGAGGGGGACAAGAATTAGAAAGAACAGCATATTCTAGGGGTTTGATAAAATATTTTGAGTCAAAATAAATGTGAGAGGTCTGGGCATTATTTGAGCTTATTGTCCGTTCAGAGCGACAGTATTTATAATGATCTTATTTAGACTGCCTCAGTTCCCATTTTGGAATAAGATAGATAAAAATGAATGAATACTGAACATGACAATTCCAGGATGTAAGTGTGTCAAAATGAGCATATTATGTCCTGTAGATTCCTAGGAAGAGTTTGGGCGGAAAGGAGGTGAGAAAGGAAAGGAGGTGAGAAAGTTTTGGTGAAGGGGCTCAACTGATGATGTTTTAGGATTTGCAGCATATTCTTTGAATAATGCTTGGACTGTTCTATAATTTATAATCCAGTTGACTTGTTACCTGTAAAGAATTAGGGGACTTTTGTTCTCAGTGGTATGTGAAATGCCTAATAATGAGCTGTGGAGCAAAACCAACCAAACAAAAACTTTTACAAGGTTTTCTGGTGTATTTTTTTCACCACTGAATATATTTCAAACAGGTCCCAAACTGATAAAACGAAAGTTAATATTCATTAAATTACTAGCCAAAGACCATGAATTTCAAAACCTGATGATGGTAGTTGCAATGACCAAATTAAATGAAAAGATTTAAAAGGTGTGGGTCTGAAGTTGTGCTTGAACAAGAAGTTGTGAGGTTTTAAACTCAATGAACAAAAATACTGCACTTAGATTCCTCACACCTGAGAGGCTCGCCAGTTACTTCTGTATCAGGCATTTTCACTGCCGTCCTCCCCGGGGGAAGCAACTGGCTGATTCCCCACAGAGGGAGAAGTATGAGCTGGTGATGGGCGAGTATGAACCATGGTTGTAAGTCTGATCAACAGTGTCCTTTCACTATATTGTCCTTTTATTATTATTACAATATATTCTTTTGCCCCCATGCACATAGTTTACAGCTGCCAGCAACTGAAGTTTTTGGTCAGTCTAGACATAGCCACTCTTTAAGAATATGAAACCATATTTGTGCACTTGACTTCGAGTTTGAAATAAAGTATAAAATTCTTTTAAGTGAATGTAAATGCATAGGTGCATGTGTGTGTGTGCATGAGTGTGTGTGTGTGTGTGCGTTCAGCAGCTCACACTGTGAAGCAGTTGGTCGTTCATGAAGCAAATCTGAATGTGCATAAGAAATATAAGTACAGATCCCAGGGTCTGTCTGCTAAGACTCTGGTTCAGAAGTTCTGGGCTGGGGTTCAGGAGTCTACATTTCTTTCTTTTTTTAAAGATTTTATTTATTTATTTGACAGAGAGAGACACAGCGAGAGAGGGAACACAAGCAGGGGGAGTGGGAGGAGAGAAGCAGGCTTCCCGCCAGGCAGGGAGCCCGATGCGGGGCTCGATCCCAGGACCCCGGGATCATGACCTGAGCCGAAGGCAGACGCCCAACGACTGAGCCACCCAGGTGCCCCCAGGAGTCTACATTTCTAATAACTACTGTTAAAGATTGGGCTGCAGGTGATGTAAAGGCCCATGATTTAAAGAGACATCGCTTTAGAGTCTTGACCACCGAGCTAATGGACTCCCTTTCATTTTCATTCTGATTCTAGCTCTTTCCCTAGTCCTCTGGGTGAGAACTTCACTCATTGTGTCAGAATCAAAGTGATGAAACTCTCAGAACATATGAAATCTTCATATGGAGTTGGCCAGCTGCCATGCAGTTCTTGGCCATTTGTGCTTCCAGGCGTGACTTTATGATTGCTGTGTAAGTGCTCGATAATGAGGGGCCGAGCCTGGTTATGCAAATTGTTTTAGCACCAACCATCCACCGTGGGCTGCACGTTGGAAATGGGGAGAAAATGTAACCTGTGCAATGTAATGTTAAGGATTTTGGCCCACGGTGGAATCGCCTATACCATGAAATGGATTTTGGTATTTCTCGGGTACTCCCCTTAAAATGAGCCCATTGATTGGGCTGACGCAGAAAGAGCAGTGTCAACAGGAACAGACCCTCGGTTTTCCCCATGGTGACATTCTAGGGAGGACAGGGCGCACTGGAGTGATGGTCTCTTGGATGCTCAGCTGCTGCAGCTCTTTGTAATGCTTTTTCTCTTGTGATTTCCTTGATGAATGAGCCAAACTGTTTTCTTGAAAACAAAACTGGAAACAAACCATCTGAGGCTGTTGGAGAATTCTGCTTGGAGTTTGGATTCTTACTTTTCTTCATTTCAAAAGCCAATAAAATGTTGTGTTTTTTTGGTGGTTGTTGTTGTCGTCCTTGTTGTTTCTTACAAGTGTAAATGCAGGAGGAGAGGCGTCCACTGATGGTGTGTTTAATTTTTCATGAGGAGTGCATTTTAGTGCTTCCCCAGCTAGGTGGTTCTGATGCTAATTAGCGGGAAGATGTTCACTGTCTGCACGGGGACACATGTGTGCCCTGCAGTTTGTGCCTGTGGACAGGAGGGTTACTGCTGTTACTGGTGCCATTTACTGCACCAGTTCCTGTTTCGATCTTGTTTGAGCTTAGATGTTAATTTAACCACAGCTCATCTTAAGCTGGGTGGCCTTTTTTTTTTTTTTCTTCTTCTGCTGGAATTCAGATGTTTGGAGCCTCATCCTCCTGAACTTCAAACAGTTGGGAGGCACAAACGATTATCACAGTGGCAGGTAAGGGCATGATAGGAACAAAGAGCGTTGAGCTGCCTCCTGCTTCTCGGCACGTGGCTTTTTATGGGTTGGATTATTGATTCCTGTGGCATCTGTGCTTCTTGACTGCTAGAAACTAGGGGTTGGAAATATTCTGTATTAAAATACTAAAATGACTGATTCTAGTTCTCAGCTCAGTTTTAAAATTTATTTCTAAATGGTTTGAAGGAAATACTTAATTTTAAACTCTCTTCACATATTTTTCATTTCAAAGACAGTTTTTTTAATAAGATTGAGAGAATGGCTGCAAAGAATGGTTTTTAGACAAACTGTGTAGTTTTCATTTTATCTTGTAGTAGTTCTAATTTAGCCTTTATTTTTGGTTGAGTGCTAGACATGTTTTTCTGTCTTGTATTATTTGACACGAGGATTGATAGAGAGCTTATTGGCTATCCTTCTGTGTAGGACTTCCATGCCTGCATTTTAAAGTTTCTACATCCTCCTTTTAAAACATATTTATAGTTGAGGATTGATTGAAATTGTAGAATGAATTTTAAAATTCAGCTAAAATTTTTAAAGATAGTAACAGGATCAGGAATAAATCAAAATGCAATATCTTATACCTGCTGCCTGAGCAAATGTTCAAGTTACATAAATTATCCTTAAATCCCTGTCAGCCAAGGAAAACGTAGGTAAAAGTCTTAAGTCATGCCTACTGTACTTCAGTGGTACATGGTATATGTAGGAGGGCAGATGGATAGGGAGAGAATGTGTCAGTCTGATCTTCTGTAAGACAGTTACAAAGAATGGCCAGATGTTTAGCTTCTAAAAGACCTTTGTTCTTTATATGAAGCAATTATGCCTGTCTTTGCTACTACTAAATAAAACTTGCTTGTGTCTCTAAACCCTTTAGAGTGTGTAACTGAAGCTCTTTTCATTTTCTTTCTACTCACCCCTTTATATTTGATTTACCATAGATTTAAAAGTTTAAGAGACAATTATAAGAAAAAAAAGGGGGAGGCACTATATTGACCCACAATACAAAGTGAAAGTTCTAGACCTGCTAAATGTAGCCACGTGCTTCTGGAGAAGGAGAAATGTCCCATTCAGAACTTCAATAACTCTCTTACACGAACTTTCACCATTAATTTTCTTTTCTTTTTTAAAGATTTTATTTACTTATTTGACAGAGAGAGACACAGTGAGAGAGGGAACACAAGCAGGGGGAGTGGGGGAGGGAGAAGCAGGCTTCCTGCTGAGCAGGGAGCCCGATGCGGGGCCCGATCCCAGGACCCTGGGATCATGACCTGAGCTGAAGGCAGACGCTTAATGACTGAGCCACCCAGGTGCCCTTCACCATTGATTTTCTTATCCTTTCTGCCAAATAATCATTTTGTATTGCTTAGAAAAGATGGGTTAGTGTTTTTCATACTAGAATACTCATGCTGTCTTTCAATTCTATGATATTTAAATTCTCTTGTAACTCTTACTCCATGTGTGTGGGTTTCCTTCAATAATGAGGTGAAGGATATTGGAAGTTACCGTATGGGGCAGGGAGTGTGCTTTTCTCATAAGCCGATGGCTGGGATTCCAGCAGAGCGGTTCTCTTCAGCTGTCATGAGGACATAGGCCACCTTTGTGCCTGTGTCCCATACTTACTGTTTTGTCACAGTGATCGGCTGTTGCAGCTTCTTTTCTTTTTCCTGAAACACTAGTAGAAGGACCCAGGGGAACAATTACAAGTGCCAAGCCTTTTCTGCACAGCTGTCATCACCAAGGTAGGTACTGTTGGCTCAGACGCCAGGGCCCCGGTGGTTTGAAGTCCTGGGACAGTTATGACCCCTGAAGGAAATCCCAAAAAGACCAACACACATCGTCAACTGCATAATTTTTGTACCTACTTCTCAGAAATTCAAAGCGCTTTCTGTTTATATCGTTCATCTTTGTCTGCCTGGAACAGAGACGAAGGGACCCCAGGGCTACTTTAAGGAAAACAGGAGGAGGAAATGGATGTCAGAAAAACAGCATTTTCTCCCAAATTAAGAACCTAGTCAGTTTTTTGGGGCTCCTGGGTGGCTCAGTCGTTAAGCTTCTGCCTTCGGCTCAGGTCATGATCCCAGGGTCCTGGGATCGAGGCCCGCATTGGGCTCCCTGCTCAGCAGGAAGCCTGCTTCTCTTTCTCCCACTCCCCCTGCTTGTGTTCCCTCTCTCTCGCTGTGTCTCTCTCTGTCAAATAAATAAATAAAAGCTTTAAAAAAAAAAGAACCTAGTCAGTTTTAGATGTTCATTTTAGCTTACTCAGGTAGAAATTCACACTGCACTATGATAATGGGTAATTTATTAGCTTATAGCCTTGTTATCATGTATGACAGATTCATCTGTTTCTTGCATTGAAACCTGCATTTCTGTGGTGGTTTAATGTTCACCCAGAGTCATCAAGAGGTACCGTAATCAGTGCTAACACGAATGGTTTCCTGTTTGCTTATGCTGGACTTCTAGTAAGCTCTTCTCTTTCCGGCTTGGAACTGCAGTGGGAAGAACAGGGTGACTCACCCCCAGTTGTTATGCTGTTGGCCCTGGGTTCCATCTGCCCAGGGTGTTCCTTCCATTCAGTTTGCTCCTGTTTGCTGCTGCTTGTATCACTCCTTGTGTGAGATGTCCGTTCACTAGTAGGACTCAGACCTTATAGAGGGAAGAATTGGAATAGGTCAGTGCATCTTTAACTTTTTTTTTGGATTTTAGGGTCTAGATGGTCCAGGGGTTATTTTGCCAAGCAGATAAGTTAAAAGAAAGACTCATCATCATCATCCACCATCATCACCACGGTCATGGTCTCCTTGCTTTTGTTGCCTGTAGAGAGTTCATAAAAGAAATTTAACTTCAGAAAAGTAGGAAAGCTGTAATCCCAGACTACCAGTCCTTTAGAGATGGATTAAATTCAGCTTTGGAAGGAGTTCACTACATGTCTTTTTTTTAAAAAAAAAATCACCATAGGCTGATTGATAAAAACTTTATTTCAGACCACAGTTGGGGAAGCAATGGGCAGCGTGATCTCTAGGATTCCTCTCAGTGGCCCTGTTCCATGACTTCCGTGTGTGCAGGATGCTCTTGGTCCCCGATAGCTCTTGGGTGTAGGCAGGAAAGAGAAGGTTGGTGAACATAAGTGCAGTACAGGACAATTGCCAGAAACCTTTCAAAACCACACAGATGTCGTGTTTACACAGGGTTGATTTGATTGTCTACAAATCAGCTGCAAATCCTTCTCAAAGGGAAGACACATTGAGAGCTGTTGAAGAGCTCTTTAGAATCTTGACCCTGTCTCCAACTCCGACCCTGGTTGGACCTCACTCTCTTAACTTGCTCTGGGTTTCTCAATCCTCAAAGCTAAGTAATTAAAGCTGACTCTCCCAGCTTCCACTGAGCTTAGTTGGATAGCTCATTCTTCAGATGACTTCAGATTGGCATTGCTCATAGGGCCCTTTCAAAGCTATTAAATTCCAGTTCATTTTAATTGGTCCTTAAATTGCTTTTATAATCGCCAGACTGTCATTGGTCCATTTGTAAACCAGTTATTAGCATAAGGAAAGACTCTTTTTTCTTTCAGTAATATTCACAGGGTTTTGTTAAAAAGCAGTAGTAAAACCAAAAACTAACGGAGCAGATCCCTGTATTTTATGTGACTGTTTTCTGTGCAATGTAGGAACTGTTTCGGTTATTTCACGTATTTGAATTAATTTCAACTTTTCACTCTTGGGCCGATGTAGACTCTGATTTCTTTTCACACTAGTAAGAAGGTATGTGGAATATTATTAGATTGAAATTTTTACTTTAAAAAGAACCTTGGTCTTAAGGAGGAATCCAAATCAAATACCTCTTATTATTTGAGTAATAAAAATAGTCTTGATATTACTTCCATTATCCAAATGGTTGGACAGATGCCTCACTGGGAGAAGCAGACAGATGACAAATGTGGGAGGAGGAAGGAAGGCCCACTGGACCGGAACTGCACATCACAGCCTCTGGCCTATTCTTCAGTCAAGTTCCCTACTGGGCTCTTCACCATCTCCTTGCACGGGCGATCCTCAGTTATCGGTAACCATGCCTCTGGTAGTGATTCAGCTTGTTGATTAGTTGGGATTTATCAAATTTGGTTTGATTTGCAGTTGGTCAAGGATGGTGGCTAGAAAGATACAGGAGTTTGTCCGGGCAGCACATGAGACATGAGAGAGATTATAGGGGGACAAGACATGGGGATTGTCAGGAGGGGAAGGAAGCATGTGGCCTGATTCATGCTCTAAAAAGATGACCATGGTTATGTGTGGATAGTAGACTATAGAAAGTGCAGTGAGGAGGCCCTTGGACAAAGAGTCTAATGAGATGGGTGATGGCGGGCAGCTGAAGAAGACCGGGTAAGTTTAGAATATGTTTTTGAGAGATGTGTGTTGGTGGATTCAAGGGGGGGGGTATAGAGGGGAATTGAGGGGCATTCTTAGGTTTTTGTCCTGAGAAATTGTGTAGATGTGATGCTCTTGACTTGGTTGGGGAAGATTGGAGAATAGTAGATTTTGGAGAGAAAACCAAAAGTTTTATTTTGGATATGTTAAGGTTGAGATACATATTAGCCATCCAATAGGAGACCTGAGGGGCATAAGCAATACTTGAAGAGTTAATGGCTGTGAATTTTCCAAGTCTGATGAAAGATATCATAGATTCATAAACCCCAAATACCCCTCCCTTTGACAAGTAGAAGTGAAAAGAGGTGACTTTTTGAGAGAATCAATAAAAGCCAGAAGACAATGTACTGATGTGCTGAAAAAACTAAAGGGAAAGAAATGCCAACCTAAAATTTATAGATCTAGTGAAAATAGCCTTCAAAGACAAAATAAAGACATTTTTGGACAAAAGAAAACTTTAAAAAATACATTGCCAGCAGACCAAAATGGAGGTATGGAGATATAGGAAGGAACAATATACTTAAATGACACATCTTTGAGGTTCTTGAACATGCCACAAGGGAACATTTACTCCTTTCAAATTCAGGAAGGGCTTGGCTAGGTAGGTCTTTTTTGGAGTCTCTTAGGTGGTTGTGGTCATATATTAGCTGAGGCTGCAATCATCTGTAGCCATGACTAGGCTGGAATGGCTTATTTATATGCCTGGCTGTTTATCTCAGGCCTCAGTTGCTCCCCATATGGGTCCTTCTGTGACGGTGCTTGAATGTCTCCATGGCACAGTGCTCAGCCCTCTCAAGAGCAAGTGTTCCAAGAAGCCAAGGCACAAGCTACAGTGCCTTTTATGACCTAACATCAGAAGTCCCCATACTGTCACTTCCACTGACTGGTAGTCACACGAGACCAACACTTGTTCACTGTGGAGTGGAACTATACAAGGACAAGAATACTGGGAGTCGTAGGTCATTGTAGGCAATTTTGGGCATTGGATACCATGTAAATTATCCTTTCTTTTTTCAGTTTACTGTGAAAACTTTGTTGTAAGTGGATTTACTCTGAGGGCTTTCGGTTTAGTATCAATAATCTTGACATAAGTAGGGTCTCCCAAACTGTTCTTTTGTAGAAGTTCTTATCATAATTGTAATTTACACATATTTATGAGGTTATTTTATTGTCTCCCCCCTCAAGACACTGTTTTATGAAGGAAGGACTCAGTGTGCCCTCACCAGCCAGCACAGTAGCACAATATCTAGCACATAATACGTGCTCAGTAAAAATGTATTAAATAAATGAATACATGAATCCAGTTGAACTTACTTGTTCTTTGTTGGAGAAACTCCAAACTTAGATAAAATAGATGCAATTTTTGTTTTGTTTTTATTATCCAGGGTATGCCCTTACATTGCTGTTTTACTAAGCCTATGTGTTGAGTGTTCTGTATTCATGTTACTGTTTACTTTTTAAAGGATTAACTTAGTCTGTGCTACTGTGGAAGGAAAATATATGCCATAGGTAAATATGTGCTATTGGATTGATATGGATTTAGCATCTTTCCTGGGAGAAAATTGTTCAGCTGAATTCTGTAATTGATCCCTTGGTGTCACTCAAGAATATTGATGACCATTTCGACAACTTGGGGTTAGTAAGAAAGATAAAACTGTATCTTTAAATGAAAAAAATAGGTTTCTGTTTATTGAGGTTGAGAATATACCAGTAAGGATTTACAGCTATTTTTTAAGTGATTATTTTGTAGGTTTGCTTATTGTAATGTTCTAGAATGTTTATTCGTCACTTGTTTTGCCTACTAAAACCTGTTTAAAATGTTTTTTAGTTTAAAAATTGATGAGACTTGGATGGGTGGTGGAATGCCAGAAAGGCCCCAGTTCCTACAGCTACCTGTGTACTGTTATTCTGAGATGCTGTATTGAAATCCTTAAGCTAACAGCTGAAACATAATTCTCTCTCAGGAGGATTTTAGCACTTCTAATCTTTTGCCCCATGTCTGCCTTCCTTCAGAATTAAGGAGCCCAATTTTGAATATTGGATCAATGTCTGTGTTCCCCCCCTAGATTATACATTCTGAAACAAAGAGGCTATGTCTTCCCTTCAGGAGTTGCCTTCATACGCTTGCATAAGAACATCTACTTCAGATTAGTTAAATAATGAGAGTTATTAGTCCACATAAATATGGCAGCCTAAAGGTAGGGTAGGATTGAGTGTGACATCATCTAGAGGTTCCAGCCATGTTTCCATGTGGATATATTGGCTCTACCCTCCTCCAGATCCTCCAGCCATCCTAGGGATGGCTGCAGCAGTTCCCAGCCTCTCATCTCAACATACTGTCCAGATGAAAAGAGAGCTACTTCTTGGAGGTCCCACAAGATCAAGGAAAGTCTTTTTTCAGAAATCCCCAGGAAAGCACTCTTTGTGTGTCTTTGGTCTAGGTTGAGTCACAGGCTCATTCCTGAACCCATCTTTGGTAATAGGAGTGGGATTATCTTTGGGTCAGTCAGGACCACCTGTGGAACTAGGAGTGGGGCCAGCTTCTGCAGGGGATGCATTGGAGGAGAGATGAATACCTGAACAAAATCAGGGTTTTATTAAGAAAGAGGTGAATGACCAAAACAGTATCCCCTACACTTCCTGTTATGTCCCCAGTACCTGAAATAATGCCTGGCACATAATAGGTTGTCAATAAACATTTATTAAATGAATTTGCTCTTTTATCTTCTGGTTTCATTTCTCAAACTCTGTGTTTACTTTTTCAAATTAATTAATATATTAATTCTTTATTGAAGTATAGTTGACACATATATTTGCTTTTGTTTCCTGGGAACAAACAGTTATACGTTGCTTATTACTGTCTTACTTTTTTTTAAAGTTCTTACTTTTAAATGCTATTTTAAAAACATTTAAATAGCCTATTGCTACTTCATAATTAATAGAATCATTAAAAATAATTTATGATTAAAACAATTTGATAGGTATGTGTTTAGATAATTTTGCTAGCATATCCCAGGCTAAGGGCTCATTTTTAGTAAAACTAAGAAAGCAAACCTGATCCATTATTTATAATTTGTAAGCCAGTGGAAGTATAACAGAGAATGTCATATTATAATGATGGCATATGGTAGGAACCATAAAATCTCACATTACTTGTCGACACTTGCTCAGTTAAAAGAAGTGAATTTAGTGTGAGATTACTGTAAATCCTGTAACTAATGTAGTGATGATGTTGCTTTAGTAAATGAATCTGAAAGAAGATACACAGAAGCTTCCCACTGATCTGTAGTAATATGGGCACATGCCTATTTTATCTCCCAATGTCATAAACTATAATTAAATTCTTAATATTGCTGAGGCCATTGTTGGGTTACTTAAAATAAATGTAGTATTCAGATAGTAGATTGTTCTGTAGGCAACACAGGCCTCAGACAGAGGTGCTGGCTCCTCTGTTGCACCACATCTCAAAATGTGTTTCCTTTGCATTTGGAAATGAAGCGACTGGCCTTCTGAGTATAGACCATGGCCTCTGTGTTTTTTCTAGTTATGGTGCAAGATTTGCACTTGATCCTTCAAATAATGGCTGGTGGATTAGGGTGCACGCTTTGTTGCTCTGAAAGATTTTAAATGACATATGTGAGGATCAAATCTACTTTCTGGTGGCCTTTAGCATAATGGCCCAGGACATTTTCAAACACTGAAGTTGTGACTTAAAAAATAATATATTTTCTTGACGTGCCTGGTGGTAGATAGGAAAACTCAGGTGGGATGGCTTTTTTCCCCAGATCACCTCTGGAACCAGTGGGGAATAAAGTTTAATTACTATTTAAAACCTACTTTTCGGGCGCCTGGGTGGCTCAGTTGGTTAGGTGACTGCCTTCGGCTCAGGTCATGATCCTGGAGTCCCTGGATCGAGTCCCACATTGGGCTCCCTGCTCAGCGGGGAGTCTGCTTCTCCCTCTGACCCTCCCCCTCTCATGCACTCTCTCTCTATCTCATTCTCTCTCTCAAATAAATAAATAAATTAAAAAATCTTAAAAAAAACCACTACTTTTCTCCCCCCCCACTTTCATGTCCCTCTATGTTGTTAATCCCAACTAGGACATTCAAATTTTAGAACCTAAAGGTAGGGTCGTTCATAGTGTTAAAGGTGGGACAGGGTCTGGGCACCTGGGTGTCTCAGTGGGTTAAAAGTCTGCCTTTGGCTCAGGTCATGAAAACAGGGTCCTGGGATCGGGCTCCCTGTTCAGTGGAGAGTCTGCTTCTCCCTCACCCTCTTTGCCCCCGTCTGTGTGCTCTCTTTCTCTTTCTCAAATGAATAAATAAAATCTTTAAAAAAAACAAGTGGGGCAGGGTCTGTGAGGTACCATTTTACTTCTTAGAATGCATGTTTCATTGCTTGCCATTAGACTTCTCCTGGACCATTATTTCATGTATAAGTGATATGAAGCCTTGATGTTAAAAACTTGACCTGGGGGCTCCCCTTATTTGAATACATTCTTGAAATGTTGCTGCAAATCCAAGAGAGTGGATATATCCTAGACAGGGTGTACTGCCCTGTGTGCTTTAAGAGCAAGTTTTCAGTGATCTTCATTGAATAATAGAGTCTCTTGATGATCTAGGAGAGGTTGAAAATTGATGGGAATGAGAACTCTCTGAAGTGAAATGAAAGAATTTCATTTTAGTGTTGAGTGCCCAATGGCCATTGCCTGTAGGGATGCATCTGAGCACCATTGGCATTGTTCTGTGTTTTTCAGGGTCAGTGCTCAAAAACCCATGAGAGGAAGACAGAGAAGGTAGAGGTGGATGGATTGATTCAGGTGAGAGAGGCAAGGGGGCAAGAAGGTGAAGGTATTTGTATTAATAATATCTGAAGTGATAGATCATGGGGTTGAGGCAAAGAAATGAAGCTGGGAGGGATATGATATATTGAAAGAAGACAGATTCAGCTACTGAAAGACTCTACCATTTTCATCAGACATTTAGGCACCTTTTGCTGAAATTTAATTTCACCAACATTTGGTCTTGACATTTCTGTTGAACACATTTAGTTAATAATATGATTTAAGGAAGAAATCTGTATTCATTGTGTTTAATTCACACCAACTCTGAAAAATAAGAAAAAAGCACTTACCGTTGGTGAAATGGAAGTCTTGTTTCCCTCCTTTCTGTTTGTTGTTATTTCCTATTTGCATATTACTCCAGGCTAATGAGAAAATGTAAAATAGAAGATCAGAATAAATCTAGCAAGGTTGATCCCTGAATATTTATGGAACACAGCAGTAAATGAATAGTAGAGCATTAATAAAGTTGGTTGTTGGGGCGCCTGGGTGGCTCAGTTCGTTGGGCGGCTGCCTTCGGCTCGGGTCATGATCCCGGAGTCCCGGGATCGAGTCCCGCATCAGGCTCCTTGCTTGGTGGGGAGTCTGCTTCTCCCTCTGACCCTACCCCCTCTTGTGCTCTCTCTTTCACTCTCTCTCTCTCTCAAATAAAATAAAATTAAAAAAAAATAAAGTTGGTTGTTCTATCTTGGATTTTGTGAAATGGAAAAGCAAAGTCCAGGACTCATGGTAAACACTCCGACATGTTCATGCTAACAGCTCAGATGGTAACACTGTATTTATCCACCAAAAACAAAGGTTAGAAGAAAAGGAAAATTAAATATTAAAGATCTATGTATTTTATGATAGGAAAAAATAAACTTTAATGTATGCATATTTTGGAAAATTTGGGAAAATATATAAAAAGGAAAAGAAAAACTAGTTGCCATTGGTTATTCTACTGAACAATAAACAGATTATGTTTTGAGTATTCTATTCCAGATTTTGTTTTTCCATGCATAGATTTTTTTTTCCTTTTATTATGAGGCTATTTTTAATAAGTTTCAACCATTCGTATTACTTGAAAGATTAGGTGGGCAGTTTAAGGAAAGGTGACAGTTTCACATGGTTAATAGTACAGAATGAGAGAACAACAATAGTTGAGAGAAATCTTATGAAATAAAGGTTGAGTTCTGGAATAGACTATAGTTACGTATTTGTTTTTATAATTAAATATTTTTGATGGAACTAAGTCTGTAAAAATGGAGTGCTTATGGAAATGGAAACGATCTAGAATAGCCAAGATGATTTTGAAAAAGAATATAGTTTAAGGGCTTATACTACCAAATTTGGTATTGGCTTAAGGATGGACATAAAGATCAATGGAAGAGAAAAATACAGTCTAGAGATAAGCCTATACATTTGTGGTCAATTGAATTTTGACAGAGGGGCCAGAGTGTTTCAACGAGGGAAGGAAATCTTTTCAACAAACATTGCTTGAACAATTGGATATCCATATGCAAAACAGGGAACTTAGACTTGTACCTCATACCAAACACATAAATTATCTCAAAGTGAATCATGGACCTAAATGTAAGAGTTAAAGCTGTGAAACTCCTAGAAGTTTCCTTTTGTGCGTGACCTTGCTCTAGAAAAGATTTCTTAGATACTACATAAAAAGTATAACCCATAAAAGAAAACATTAATATATCAGACTTCACTGAAATTAAAAGCTTCTGATTTTCAAAAGATAGCATGAGAAAATGAAAAGACAAGCCACAATTAAAAACTTTTGCTCTGCAAAATATTTTTTTTAAGAGGATGAAAAGACAAACTCCAGACAGGAGAAAATATTTCTAAACACACCAAAAAATGGACAATGTCTAGAATATATCAAGAACTCTCAAAACTCAACAGTAATGAACACATAATCCAATTTGAAAATGGGCAAAGGACAAAGATATGAACAGACTGTATAGACATTTCATTGAAGAGGATATACAGATGGCAAATAAGCACACGAAAAGATGTTCAAATCATTAGCCATAAGGGAAGTGCACATTAAAACTACAATGAAATATCTCTACACATCTATCAGAATGGCTAAAATAAAAATAGTAACAATACCAAATGCTTCTGAGAATGAACAAAAACTGGATCACAGATACATTGCTAGTAGAAATATAAAATGGTGTAGCCACTCCAGAATCCAGCTTGGCAGTTTCCTGTAACACAACATGTGTTCATCGTACAGCCCAGCGACTGCGCTATTGGGTATTTATCCCAGAGAAATGAAATCTTACATTCACACGTAAACCTGTACACATATGTTCATGGTAGTTTAATTTAGAATAGCAAAAAAGCTAAAAACCACCCAGATGTCCTTTATGGGATGATGTAGTAGTATGGCCACACCATGGAACACTATGCAGTAACAAAAAGGAACAAATGATCAATATGTGCAGCAACTTAGCTGGATCTCTGGAGGTTAAATATTCTACAACATTCTTAAAATAATAAAAGTATGGAGATGGATTAGTGATTGCCCAGGGTTCAGAATGTGGAAGAGTGCAGCTATACAGGGGTGTTTTAATAAAAGCATCATTTGTATTTTGCTTTTTATTTTGTTTTGCAATGATTATATATATATATCATCTGGTAAACGTTAGTGAGAAAATTTGGTGAGAATACAGACATTTGTGTTCAACTGGATTGAAAAACATTTTTGGCAACCGAATGATGCCATGAGGCTAACATGGAGGAGAAAATTTATGGTATTTATCTCTGTGGATAAAGGGGAGACTGAGTTGCTAACACTGATTGTCAACATTTTACTGAAGCCTGTGCTCCAACTACTGCACCAGATACTCTTATACATGCACTATTTGTGGGGGTTAAGTGTCCTCTAAAAGAGGAAATTGAGGCCCGGGAACATGTAGTGCTTTTCCCCAGGTTAGACAGCTGATGAATGCCTGAACTGGGATCTAGACTTGTTTGGGAGAGGCAGCAAAGTGTGTACTATGAGCAGGCTTTAGGTCAAGCTTAGGAATATGACAGTCTTCATTATCATTACTCATCTTTAGCTCTGGATGGCCCTGATTTATAAGCAGGAAGTATGCACAGTACATACTTACATGGATCAGTCTTAAAGATGAATAGTAAATATTGTATTTCAGAGAGCAGATGAATATCTATTGATTTGATATACATTCAATAATTTTTTTTGAGTCCTTAATTGGTCCCAGGCTATATTTTGGGCAGTGGGATTATAGCTGTGGATAAACCAGACCAAAATCAAGGAGAATAAGTAAACTCTATATTTGCTAGATAGTGGTAAATGTTACAAAAACACATTTTAGAAGAGACAGGTGATAGGATGTGTTGGGACAGGTTGATATTTTGAATCCAAGTCACTAGAGAGAGCCTCACAGAGTCACCTGAATGTGATGAAGAGTGAGGCTTACAGATGTGTTGAGGAAGGGCATTCCAGACAAAGGGAACGGCGGGTCTTATAGCGCAGAGATGAAAATGTGTCTCTGTGCATGGAACATTCCAGCAGCCAGTGCATCTGGAGCGCAGTGACTGAGTAGAGGCTGGGGGCAGTCAGGAATGAAGTTAGAAGAATATAGGGGCCACATTGGGAAGGATCTTGTAGGCTGTTGTTGGGATTTTTGCTTGACTGCTTGAGTCAACCTCCAAGAGGAGGTTGGACGGTTTCAAGTAGAGAAGTATTATTATCTGATTTAATTTTGAAAGGGTCACTGGGGGCTTTGTGGAGAAGAGGCTGAAGGGGGCCTGGGAAGGAAGCAGGGAGCTGGTTAGAATGATGTGGCAGTAATGCAGGCAGGAAATTACAGAGACTTGGCTCAGGGTGGTGGTGCTGGCCATGGTAAGTGCTCAGGTTCTGGTCAGGTATTTCAGACTGGGCCCACAGGACTTGCTCATGGATTAGAGACAAGGTAGATGAGAATGAGAAGTGTCAAAAAAGACTCCAAAAGGAAAAGAGATGGAGTTGTGGATGTCCTTGGCTGAGGTGGGGCAGAGTGTGGGAGGGGCAGAGGGGGAGCTCAGTTTGGGGTGACCTTCCGCAGGGAAATGAGCATAATGTGTGTGAAAATCCTTGCTGTGGCACTTTTGAGTAGACGGAAGTAAGTATAAGATGTGGTTCTTGCTCAGGGAACTTTCTGAGAGATAAAGCATGTACAAATTTAAAAAGTATATCAAGTGTGTGAGTGATATAGACTGAAGCTGTTTTAGTACTTTAGATGCATGATCACCATGGGCTAGAACAGTTTAGGAGTAGGCTAACTTGGGTGAGGAACTGGCATTTCCCATGGCTTTGAAATCTCTGCAGGGTTTGGCAGGTTAGAGAGCCAGGAAACTAGTCTGGTGAGGCCTAAGGACAGAAGTCAAAATGTCTGGGCCAGGGAATAAGTCACGTTGGCCAACATGAGGGTTTGAGTTGGAGGTTGGTGGGTTGAGAAAGGCCTTGTGTTCCTGCTAGGGAGTTTGGCCTTCATTTTGTAGATAATATGCCATGATTGAAGGGATTTGATTTATTTGGTTGACCTGGTTGGATTATTGCCTTGGGAAATTTAATCATGCCTGTTCGGTTTCCTAGAAGTAGGCCTCTTTGTTGTTTTAACTGTGCTTATTCTCTGGGTGACCTCCTCATTGTTGACTATATTCTCTCTGGCACACGTGCCCCTTTTGCCCCCTGGAGGCTACTAATTCCTGATTTACCTCCAGTCTTTCTGACCACAGCTCTTTTCTCATTTACTCAGGAAATATTTATGGAGAGCCTGCTGTGTGGCTGAGCTTATGCCAGACATGGAGGACAAAGCCAGGCGGGTCTAGTAGGGAACAGATAGGACATAAATAATTCCACACACCACTGCATAATTTCAAGTTTGTTAAGCTCTGTGAATGAAGGCTACAGAGCACTGAGAAGGGGGTTCAGAGTAGGCCCCCTGAGACCTGAGCAATGTTGGGCAAAAGGAAGGGGGAAACATCCTAGACCAAGGGTGCATGTGCCAAAGCCCCATGATGGGAATGGGCTTCATGCACTAAGAGAGGAAGCAATGTCTAGTGTGACCACAGAGGTATGAGGGAGTATCCTCTGAGGTCTGTCTTTGACTTCTTCTGTCATGTCACTCCCTCTCAGGGCTGTCATCTTGGCAGTGATTTCCACCTCTTCCTTCTCTCATAACCTCCAGACTTCCTCACCAAGCATCTCCACCTGCATGTGCTCAAGGCATGATTAACTTAGCATGTCCCAAACTCTGTGAAGTATCTGCTTACCTGGCTGTTTCTCAGGGACAGTATATATACTTGGGGCTCTCCTTATCTGCATGCTTTTCTCCTGGTCCTACACACCTTTCCACGCTCTCTTTCCTATCAAAACCGCTCATGTGTTCCTCTTCTGCAAAACCTTCCCTACCCATTGAATCCTACCCTTGTCTTCTGTGGCAGAACAAATTAATCCTGTGACCCTATAAAACACTGTCCATTTCTCTGTTAACACCATTGGTTTGTACTATTGACCATTGTATGTTTGTGCTCTGAGTGGATTGTCTTTCTAGAGCTTAATTCCCTGGTGCCTTGCATGATATTTGGACTTGTACTAAATGACTTTTATGAGCAGAATAAAAATAGACATTGAAACACTGATGAAAATGCTCTAAGTAGGACAATGAAAACAGAGAGAAAGGCAAGAGTCATGTCTGATACAGAATGAGAGCATATCAAATGAAGAAAACCCATCTATCTGATTTCCCCTTTGGCATCTTAATCAGAGATGCTGTCGATTGTTATTCTGGTTGGAGGCCCTGCATAGATCTCATGACATCTGAAAAGCAAGAAATATTTCAAGAGAGAATTGGTCCCTTGAGATATTACAATCAACTTCTGGGTCTCATCCTTTACATTTAAGATTGCATTGTCAATGTCTAGGGCAAAGGGTAAGGGATAAACCACATCGTTTGAAAAGGTTCATTAAAGAAAAAGAAATAAAATTGTATGCTGAATTGACCCCCCCATAAAAAAAGTAATTGATCGTGAAGTCTGATAACCAAGAATCTACTTGAAAGTAATTAGTGTTTACTGAGGGTGCTTCATATAATCCATTTATTTTAATTTCTTTTTAATTCTTTGTGATGATGGTGGTGACAAGCTCATTGTTCCCTTGTTCTCAGCTCTTCCCAGGAGGGTAGCTTCTCACATGCTCCCCATTCTGTGACGGGCTTCAGAAAAAACAGAAAGGATCTCATGTTGATGGTGTTCCATTCAAGCGGGGGGGAAAAGAAGCATTTAGGGCTTCACTTGACTTGCAGAGATGATTGAATTAAGACATGCGTTGCCTACCCCGGAGAACTTAGACTCATTTGCACAGCGGTGTTTTCTCCTCTGTGCTAGCTTGCAGGTACATGCTCATTATTTCTGACTTTCTAATTATAGCTAAGTCATCACAGATTTGGGTGAGTTGCCTAGTTATTAGATAATTACTCTCACTCTGTTGTAGGGCATATGAAGTTGTAATGAAGCTGAAATGTGCATTGAATATGGGTCTTGTTTTCAAGGCTTCCATGTTTTTTGCAGCTTATGTATGTATTACAAACATGTTAAGCACAGAGCAGTGCTTTATGCTGTGCGTTGGGATTTGTATTTCAAAAGAAAGGGTGAGGGATTTTGTTTTTTTCCTCTTGGAGTGAAGGGTAGCCATGCCTGGGGAGACATGGGAAAAACATACTCGAAAATGCTCTAATTTGTCATTCTAAGTGTTTCCATAACCAGTAGCAAAATGAATCAGTCTCAAAGAATAGCAAATGGAAACTTGGCATGAACTCATTAAAGCTACTCCTTTAGTATATGTATGTGTTTTCTGCACTTAAGTGGAGTTTGAGCATGAGAGGGCATGTATATTCCATAGATAGCAGTGTGGGTGGGTGAGGTTGGGTGAGGGGATGCAGGATGCTAGGGATGCTCCTTGACTAGGGTCCACACCTGCATTCCAGTAGAGGGCTTAGTAGGATGGTTTCTGTGCAATATAGCAACTTTTTACTGGACTTTTATAAAGCATAGTAGTGTCCCTCGAACAGCATCTGTTTTGGCCATGCAGCTTCAAATTCTAATGACTTGTACTCTGTAACCACAGAATGGCCTAAATTATAGGAGTTTTTAGTGGTTATATTGTAATTCTAGAAGATCGATGGAAGGGACCTTATCGAAACATCTAGGTAAGTGTATTTCAGACATCAGTGATGAGACTATATTCATGATTTTTGTTATATCTGAGAGCTGCTCGCACTATTAGTTACTTAATAGTTTTTTTCTCTAGATCATATCCTATGTTTGGCTTAGTTTCATCCTAAGCATACTGTCTGGATTTGATGGTGTTGCTACTTGGACTCTGGAACCGGATTGCCTAGGTTCACATTCTCACTCCACCTCTGTCTGGTCATATTGACTTGGAGCAAGTTGCTCCATCTCTCAGTGTCTGTTTCCCAAGTGTAAAATGGGGATAATAATATTATCGGTTTTATAAGGTTTTTATGAAGATTCAGTGAAAAAAAATGTAGAGCAGTTACAATAGTACCTTGCATATATTAGGTGCACACAATGCTAGCTATTATTATTATATGTTTTTGTAACAACCATGAAAATATTTATTTAAAAAAATCACTTTTACACCAGCTAAGATTAGATCACACTCTACTAACAGGCTATGTATTTTGCTTTGAGAAACATTGATCTTGTCATCCAGTCTCATACATTTTTTGTGCTTCTTTCCCTCATTACCCTGGAATGGGGCCACTCAGGGATTCCACGCCTCCCGTCCTTTCCAGTTTATCCTTTGACATTACGGGGGCCAACTCTAATCTCTTTTCCAGTATAGTCTTTTACATAATTGGAGGAAGCAGTCCCGTCTCTCGGAGCCTTCTCTTTTTCATTCCTACAAAGTGTCAGCTTTTCCTCTGAACCAGCTCTGACTTGCTCTAATGCTATCCCTTTACATGGAAGAAGCTGTGGGAGCAGAGATTTGTCCTGGGACACTTGGCACACATTTTGCTGGTTACTAATTAGTGTTCGTAAATTTTGTGAGCACCTGGAGCCTGGAAGCCGCCAGTGTCTTTTCAAATGCCAGAGATGCAGGTGAAAAGTGGAAGGAGCCAATATATCCATTACGAGGCAGGCACATGAATTTAAAGAAGTCTTGGAAAACTGTACCTGTGGTGCCTCTGTGAAGGGCAGGGCCGGTCAACTTACTTTTTACCGTATACTCTTTCATCTTCCCAGTGTTACAGAGTCCAGTGTACTACCTATTAAAAAACCTCATGTGCACGTACAAAAGAGCAGAATCATAGACTATTTGCACTGGAAGGTATCTTAAAAAAATGATATGAAGGAGTTTTGTAAATGCTAAGCTCCTGACTAAGGGAACAAAAAGGTAATATGGGCAGCCCTCTGAAAGGAGAAAACAAAAATAACAACAAAGGCTCTCCTCTAGCAGCTACCCTCCCTCCGCCACCCGCGTATCCCATTTGGTCTGGTGGATCCTTGCTTTTTCTTTACAACTCAGCTCAGGTGTTATGTTCCCCTGGAAAGCCTTCCTTAACCACTAACCCTCTCCACCAGGCTGGGGCCAAGGTCTCCCTTCCTGTTTCCTGAGCATCCTGTACAGACTTCCAGACTCATGAATCATAGCCTGTTATAATCATCTCTGCCCCTCAAACTCTATACCCCAAACTCCTTGAGGGAGCGGCTTTCTCATTAGTATTTATATTCCCAATATCTACCTAATATCTACCATATTCTCAATATGATGCCCAGCATAGAGAATATGGACAGGCTATACATTTACAAATGAGCACACTCTGCAGGGTGGAGTTTGGGGCTGTTGTGTGAAGTATTGTGAAGGTTTCCTGGGGCAGCTGGTGTTTGAGTCATACTGAGGTCTCACTGAACATTTGCCAAGCTGAGAGGAGAGGGGCAGCCCTCTAGGCAAAGGGAACGGCAAGTTCAAGGGCCCTGAGGCATGGCTGAGGTTACCCTTTTAGAACAACCGCTCACTCTAAAAAAATAACATTTTAACCCAAAATGTATCTTTTATGGCAAAACATACCTAATGTCTTACTCTGAGTTCATTCTTTAGTTCATTTATTTGAGGTTACATTTTGAATCGTCTGATGTGCATGGATGAGAGGTTCATGGGGATGGGCATTTTCTCCTTCCCGACCCACCTCTTTCCCCCTTCTCACCTTCCTTTTTTCCTTCTCTCCTTGTTTCTTTAAGAATCTACTGTGTAACAGACGCTGTCCAGACATTTGGGGGACCCAACTGAGGAGCTTAGGGTAGGGAGAGGAGCCTCATGTACAGGACTGCAATGCAGAGGGTGCTGAAAGCTCAGGAGAACACTTGATGCATTCTAGGAGGATTCACAGGAAGGAGAACTTCCATGTAGAGAAAAAAAGAGATGGCTCCAGGGTGAGGATCACATTTATTCCACATGTGGAATTTAGGTGGGTGCATAGTGGTGTTGATGGTTGTGGAGTAGGTGGGTGAGGGTGGTGGGCATTCCCAGGACAGAAAACAGCGTACGCCAGAGCCTGAAGGCAGGACAGCCTGGAGTGTCCTGAGGAGCCAACAGCATTCTGTGTAGCTGGAGAGGAGAATGAGTAGCAGCAGATAACCTTGGAGGGTTAATTAGTGGGTGGTTATGAGGTTCTTGAATGCCAGGTGAGAAGTTTGCACTTTCTTCTTCAGGAAGTGGGGAGCTACTGGAGACATTTAGCATGCCTTTGATGTGTCAGAGCTATAGTCAGAGTCAAGTATCCTAACTAGACAGAAAAACAAACAAACAAACAAACAAAAAACAAAACCCAAAACCCCAAAAACGAAAACCATAACTACTTTGGAAGCTACTCAGTAAGTGAACTGGCAAGAGGTATTTGTGTAGGGAGGAAGAACCAATAGAGGCAGGAAAAGTTACTCCTGGTCACAAGATGCTTCAAGATCTTTCAGGATTCTTTCTGTGCCCAATTTAATGTAGAAAGTGGCACAGGGCAGGTATCGATGGGAAAGGACCAAGACAACAGTAAGAATGGTAATCGTTTCCTGAGACCTGAAGGCAAAGCCCGATCTGCTCTGTGGTTAGAAGAGTCTTGTTGCTGCCAGGTGTGGGCTGAATCATATACATCTCTGGTAGCTTTGGTATGCCTGGTAATTTTTCTATGGTTTTGATAACAAGTAATTAGGAAACTCTCTTTGAAATATAGGAATATCCCATGAAGTACAGGGCTTCCCAAGATACTGAGTCTTGCTGGTTCCTTGGAGGAGCTTGGATTTCGGGAGCATCCAGAGAGAGACTGTATGAGTATTGAGATACCCTCCAAATGGCTTTTAAAACTACAGCTGGCTAAATGAGAAGACAGGTTAAACAGGCTTTCCATATGAATAGAACATGATTATAATTATTTATATCCTTGAGTTGTGAGGCTTAGTTTCTGCTATGTGCAGATTTGCAAATTTTTGTGACTCCAAGAAATATATAGTAGAGCTAAGATCCAGACACATATCATTTTGCCTTTGCTAAACACTTGGGATTTTGCACGTACAGCAAGTAAGTCGCATTTTCTTTTTCAGTGATGGGCAAAAAGCACATAGAGTAAGATGTTGAGAAACTTTTAGGGTTGTATCATTTACATTTTGGGGGGCCACTCCTTACTGTTTAACTTTTGTCCTCATTACTGTCCTTTCTATGGGCTGAATTGTAACTCCCAATTCATATATTGAAGCCCCAACCTCCCAGTGGATGGTATTCGGAGATGGAACCTTTGGGAGGTAATTAGGTTTAGATGAGGTCATGGGGATGGGGCCCTCATGATGGAATTAGTGCCCTTATAAGAAGAGGCAGCAGAGAGCTTGCTCTTGCTGTATGTGCCTTGTGAGGACATAGCAAGATGGAGGTCATCTGCAAGTCAGAATGAGAGTTCTCACCAGAAACCAGATCGGCTGGCACCTTGGGTTTGGACTTCTAGCCTCCAGAATTGTGAGAAAATACATTTCTGGTGTTTAAGCCACCCTGTCTGTGGGTATTTTGTTATGGCAGCCTGAGCTGATGAATATGGTCCCACCACAAGCAGGACTTGTAAAAAGTACAACGGGCAATCCCTATCAAAAAACCATCAACTTCTTTCAAAGAAATGGAACAAATAGGGGCGCCTGGGTGGCTCAGTCATTAAGCGTCTGCCTTTGGCTCAGGTCATGATCTCAGGGTCCTGGGATCTAGCCCCACCTCAGGCTCCCTGCTCGGCGGGAAGCCTGCTTCTCCCTCTCCCACTCCCCCTGCTTGTGTTCCCTCTCTCGCTGTGCCTGTCTCTGTCAAATAAATAAATAAAATCTTAAAAAAAAAAAAAAGAAATGGAACAAATAATCCTAAAATTTGTATGGAACCCAGAAAAGACCCCAAATCGCCAGAGGAATATTGAAAAAGAAAAGCAAAGCTGGCGGCATCACAATTCCAGACTTCAAGCTCTATTACAAAGTTGTCATCATTAAGACAGTATGGTACTGGCACAAAAACAGACACATAGATCAGTGGAACAGAATAGAGAGCTCAGAAATGGACCCTCAACTCTATGGTCAACTCATCTTTGACAAAGCAGCAAAGAATGTCCAATAGAAAAAAGACAGTCTCTTCAACAAATGGTGTTGGGAAAATTGGACAGCCACATGCAGAAGAATGAAACTGGACAATTTCCTTATACCACATGCAAAAATAGACTCAAAATGGATGAAAGACCTAAATGTGAGACAGGAGTCCATCAAAATCCTAAAGGAGAACACAGGCAGCAACCCCTTTGATCTCAGCTGCAGAAACTTCTTCCTAGAAACATCCGCCAAAGGCAAGGGAAGCAAGGGCAAAAATGAACTATTGGGACCTCATCAAGATAAAAAGCTTTTGCACAGCAAAGGAAACAGTTGACAACACCAAAAGACAACCGACAGAATGGGAGAAGATATTTGCAAATGACATATCAGATAAAGAGCTAGTATCCAAAATCTGTAAAGAACTTATCAGACTCAACACCCAAAGAACAAATGATCCAATCAAGAAATGGGCAGAAGACATGAACAGTCATTTTTCGAAAGAAGACATCCAAATGGCCAACAGACACATGAAAAAGTATTAAACATTGCTCGGCATCAGGGAAATCCAAATCAAAACCTCAATGAGATACCACCTCACACCAGTCAGAGTGGCTAAAATTAACAAGTCAGGAAAGGACAGATGTTGGCAAGGATACAGAGAAAGGGGAACCCTCCTACACTGTTGGTGGGAATGCAAGCTGGTGCAGCCACTCTGGAAAACGGTATGGAGGTTCTTCAAAGAGTTGAAAATAGAGCTACCCTACAATCCAGCAATTGCACTACTGGGTATTTACCCCAAAGATACAAATGTAATGATCCGAAGGGGCACCTGCACTCCAATATTTATAGCTGCAATGTCCACAATAGCCAAACTATGGAAAGAGCCTAGATGTCCATCAACAGATGAATGGACAAAGAAGCTGTGGTATATATATACAATGGACTGTTATGCAGCCATCAAAAAATAAAATCTTGCCATTTGCAACAACGTGGATGGAACTATTATTATGCTAAGTGAAATAAGTCAATCAGAGAAAGACAAGTATCATATGATCTCACCGATATGAGGAATTTGAGAAACAAGACAGAGGATCATAGGGGAAGGGAGGGAAAAATGAAACAAGACAAAACCAGAGAGGGAGGCAAACCATAAGAGACTCTTAATCTCAGGAAACAAACTGAGGGTTGCTGAAGTGGAGGGGGGTGGGAGGGATGGGGTGGCTCGGTGATGGACATTGGGGAGGGTAGGTACTATGGTGACCGCTGTGAATTGTGTAAGACTGATGAATCACAGACCTGTACCCCTGAAACAAATAATACATTATATGTTAATTTAAAAAAAGTAAAATGGAAGGTTAGAAATCAAGTTTAGCACATAGAAATGCCACACCATTTCTTTTTGAGACTGTATTAATGATGCATTTTTGGCATATAAATATCAGACAGACTGAGGGTGAAAACTTGGGTCTGTGTGTGACAAATTCTAGTAAAAGGGAGAACATACTTTGCTTAAGAATCAAAAAAAATCCTTGAAACCTGGGGCACTGTCTGCTTTAGGTAAGGAAACTCCCAGCCATTTGGGTATTTAACTAGCTTAACTTTTTACTTAACTAACTTAACTAACATAATGTTTAAATACGAAAGTTCTTGGATATACCATAAGACTAACAAATTGGTTACTTTATGATTATTATCAATGTGGGAGGTCCTGGAGCAATAAAAGAAGTACCTAAGATAAAACAATTTGAAATGGAGTAAAAGTCAAGAGAAGCATGAAAGCATTTCAAAGAGACGGAAATCCACCTGTGAGTTTTAGCTCTCCTAAAAATCATCCATTCCCAGTGTCTGAAGGCCAGCCTCATGTGTGCCAAATTCTGCATAGCAAAACAACGGGGAAAGGAGGAAGCATGTGGAGATGGTCCTAGCTGTGTTCTTGTACCTCCCAGATCTGAAATACAGTGGGAGTCCCTAGGGGGTGGTTTCACAGGTCTCTGAGGCTACAGCCCTGTCGGAAGAGAACATAGCATCAACCTTTCACTGTCCTAGACTGATATAGGACTAGGCAATATTTCATGGATTTTATTTGACTTTTTTTTTTTTAAATTTGTGCAGCAATGATCTGTGCTTCTGTTGGAATTTTAAGATCTAGAAAGATATTTTGAGGAATTCTGTAATCAAAAGAAAATGATACATAGGTATCTTAAATTTGAAGCCACAGAACGCCCCAATATTAATTCAAGCAAGTTAGTTACATTCATTTTTTAGGTTAAATAATATTAATAGATAGTCTGTAACTACCGGGAATATTTTAAGCCGTAGGAAGATTTAGGATGTAACTTATTGAACACTTGTTGCCTTAAAAACTTTGATATACTTTCCATGAAGGTGAGTACTAAGTTCTTGGGAAATCAAATCAAAACAGCTGAGTTGTGCCCTCAGCGCACATCTCTGCAAGGAGGCCTTAGAGAAGCTACAGAGAAGCATCAGACCTGTGCTATCCAAGACACTATCCACTAGTGCACATGTAAATTTACATTTAATTCATTGCAGTGAAATACAGTAACAAAAATTCAGTTGCTTAGTTGCACCAGACACATTGCAAGTGCTCATTAGCTTCAATAACTAGTGTCTCGGAGACAGCATGGGTATGGAACATTTCTCATCATCACAGTAAGTTCTGACAGTGCTGTGCGAGATCATTTTCTCTTCCTCCGTTGAATTTTAATCTAGTTGAGATCCAGGACAAAAAAAATGTGAAAAGGAGACGACAAAAGAAAATGTAATTAACATTTTATCAGCAGTGTCTTGGTGGAGGGTGTGATTGATTATTGGAGTAATTTTATAGGTAATAAATGATACAGGACGTGAGGCAGAGGTGGTCAGGGAGGAGTTGGGATTTTTATTGGATGTTAAAGGAACTGATTAGATTCTGGCAGACAGTGAAGTGGGAGGCATTCTAGGAGAATGGATTGAAAGTTTTGTGGGGAAGGGCCGAGGGCTGACACTCTAAGATGTGTTTGAGGCAGGGAGAGTTGTATAATTTGTAGGACTCAGGGCAAAATGAATATGTGTGGTTGTCTTGTTAAAAAATTATTAAGAATTTCCAGGGGCGCTTGGGTGGCTCAGTCGGTTAAGCGTCTGCCTTCCGGCTCAGGTCATGATCTCCCGATTCTGGGATTGAGCCCCACATCAGGCTCCTTGCTCAGTGGGGAGCCTGCTTCTCCCTCTCCCTCTGCTGCTCCCCCTGCTTGTGCTCTCTCGCTCTGTCAAACAAACAAATAAATAAAAATCTTTAAAAAAAATTATGAAGAATTTCCAGACTGTGACAGCAGAGCATTAGGCCACACATGGGGCACTGGACTAGGATGCTTGCCTGTGAAGGCTGGCCCTGGTTTGAGGGATGGTGAATAAAAGTTGATGAAGTTCTAATGACCTCTACAGACGAATATTAAGAAATGTTACCAGAAGCTCTGTCAGAATGTAAAACTTTCTTTGTCTCAGCCTTGCCATCCCATGGTGTGGAATATTCCTCATGGGTTGCTGTTTGGAGGCAGAGCCCTGCTCTTCACCCAGTGACTTGTCCTCTCATCCTGAGCATGACACTGAAGATAGTATTATTTTGGACATGATGAGAAGCATAGCTATGTGACCAACCCCTTCCTCTCTACTGATTGCAAACATTATCTCTTCAAAGAATATGAATGATGGAGTTTGGATGGAGCTTATGGCCGTGATAGCTGGGGGCTTGGCACTCATCAGTGAGTTAGTTGACAGTTGTACCAAAACTTCCCTCCTAGATTTAAATGCCTCAAAGCCATGTATCACTTCATGTAAAAAAGCAAGGTAGAAATCACTGTGGAGGCAGTATATTTTTATTTTAGACATATTTAAAAAATAATACTATGCAGTGGACTGGAAATTCTGGGCACTTGACTCTGACTTCACATGAGCTGTGATGCGTGGTGTCATCTTTGGTTAAATGTCTCATCTGTCAGTGTGTAGCCTTTCCCTGTGAAGTAATGATGAGTTAGAGTATTTGCCTACTATCTGGGTTGTTAAGGAGAATACCAGAATAATGCAGACTTGATGAAGACGTAAACCTTTTATTTAGCCAAGAATTCAAATTCTCTTTATTCCTACCTTTTCTTCAGTCCCTACCACATCTACTCTGGCCCAGCAAAGGCGGTGTCTCAGTTTTACTTCTTCAGGCAGTAAACACATTTCCCCTTGGCATTGGTTAACTTTTTATTTTGAGATAATTGTACATTTACACACAGTTATAAGAAATAACAGACATATATATATATATATTAACCTTTACCTAGCTTTCCTCAATAATAACATCTTGCAAAACTGTAGTACAAGATCACAAACAGGGTGTTGGCATTGATACAATCCACCAATCTTGTTCAGATTTCTCCAGTTTTACCTGTATTTATTTGTGTCTATATGTTTAATTCTGTGTAATTTTATCAGCTGTATAGATTCAGATGCAAATATTATCTGGGATTGAGATTCGGAAGTCCCATCACCACAGGGATCCCTCATGTTATAACCACACTCACTGAAACATCCCCCCACCCAACATCCATAACCCCTGGCAACCTCTCACTTGTTCTTCATGTCCATAATTGTGTTGTTTCAAGACAAAATAATTGTAGTCCTACAATATGTAACCCTTTAGGACTGTCTTTTTTTCACTTAGCTTCATTCCCTGATGATTAATCCAAATTTTTGTGTGTATTAATAATTTGTTCCTTGTACCACTGAACTGTGAGTGTTCCATGGTATGGATGTACCACATTTGTTTAAAAGTTATCTAGGTAGTTTCCATTTGGCGGCTATTACAAATAAAACTGAACATTCCTTGTGTCAGATTGTCAGGCTACTGTACCAAAGTACCACAGACTGAATGTCATAACCAACAGAAATGTATTTTCTTACAATTCTGGCAGTTAGAAGTTCAAGATCAAGGTGTTGGTGGGGTTGCTTTCTTCTGAGGCCTCTCTGCTTTGCTTACAAATGGTCACCTGCTCCCTGTGTCATCAAGTGGCCTTCCCTGTGTGTGCCTGTATCCAAATTTCTCTTCTTAGAAGAACATCAGTCATATTATATGGAGTCCACCCCAATGACCTCATTGAACCTTAATTATCTCTCAACAGACACTGTCTTCAAATATAGTCACATACTAAGATATTGGAGGTTATACCCTCAACATATGAGTCTGGAGGTGGGCAGAACTCAGTTCGGCCCATAACATTCATGTATAGTTTTTCTGTGAATATCAGTTTTTATTTTGCTGAGATAAATGCCCAAGAGTACAATTGCTGGGCTGTATGGTATTTGCACGTTTAGTTTTGTTGCTGTTTTTGTTGTTTTAAACTGTCAAGGAGTGATACAGGGTGGCTAAACTGGTTTACATTCCCACCAGAAATATATGAGTGATCTAGTTTCTCTACATCCTCAGCAGCATTTATACGGTATTGTCACTAGCTTTTATTTTAGTCATTGTGATAAATATGTAATGATATCTCATTGCAATTTTAACTTGCATTTCTCTTTTGGTGAATGATGTTGAACTTCTTTTCATGTGCTTATTTGCCATCTGTATATCCTCTTTGGAGAAAAGTCTGTTCATGTCTTTTGCCCATTTTTGAATTGGAGATTGTTTTCTTGCTGTTGACTTTTGAGAGTTCTTTATATATTCTAGATATGAATTCCTTTTCAAATATGTGGTTTGCAAGTCACAGATATGTGGCTTGTCTTTTCATCCTCTTAGCAAGATCTTTCACAGAACGGATATTTAAATTTTGATGAAGTTCAATTTATCAGTTTTTTCTTTTATATGATTGTGCTTTTGGTTCAAGCCTAAGAGCTCTGCCTAGCCTTAGATCCCAAAGATTTTCTTCTGTGTTTTTTAAATTAAACTTTTCCAGTTTTGTTTTTTTACATTTTTACATTTACCTCTATGGTCCATATTGACTTATTTTTGGTATAACATGTGAGATTTAGGTTGAGGTTAGATCTGCTTATGGATGCCTATCGATGTCCAAGTGCTCCAGTACCATTTGTTGAAAAGGCTATTCTTCCTCCATCAAATTGCTTTTACACCATTGTCAAGTATCTATTGGACATATTTTTATGTCTGTTTCTGGGTTCTGTAGTCTGTTCCATTGATCAATGTGTCTATTCTTCTGCTAGTATGAAACTGTCTTGATTACTGTAACAGTATAGTAAGTCTTGATAATGGGTAGTGTGATTCCTTATTGTTTTTTCCCCCCAAGATTGTTTTAACTATGGTTATGGTTAGAGCCTGTGACTTTTGTATAATTTTAGAATAAGCTTTTTCATGTCTACAAAAAAATAAAACCCTCACTGAGATTTTGATAGTAATTGCATCAGATCAATTTGAGGAGAATTGACATCTTTACTATGCTGACTCTTCCAATCCATGAAAATGATACGTCTCTCCATTTGCTTAGATCTTCTTTGATTTCTTTCATCAGCATTTTATAGTTTTCAGCAAAAAGATCCCATATATGTTTTGTTAAGTGCATACCTAAGTGTTTCATTTATTCTTGAAAGATTGTAAATAGTATTGTATTTTTAATTTTGGTGACTACATGCTTTTTGTTAGTATGTAGGTATAAAATTGATATTTATATGTTGATCTTATGCTTGCAATTTTGCTTATTTCATTTATTATTTCCAAGAGGGTTTTTTGTAGTTTCCTTGGGAATTTCTCCATAGTAAATCATGTCATCTGCAAATTTAGATAGTTTTATTTCTTCCTTTTCAATCCAAATTTATTTCCTTTTCTTGTCATATTGTGTTGGCTAGAACTTCAAGAATTGTGTTGAATAAAAGTGGTGAGAGTGGACCACCTTGATTTCTTCCTGATCTTAGGAGGAAAGCATCCAGACTTTCACTGTTAAGCATATTTGCTGTAGATTTTTTTGTACATACTTATTATTGAGTTGTGGAAGTGCCCCTTTACTCCTAGCTTGCTGAGAGTTTTTATCATGAATGCATATTGGATTTTGTCAAATGCCTTTTTTCCTTTTTTTTACATCTATTGGTATGGTTTTTCTTCTTTAGCCTGTATATGTAGTGGATTACATTGATTTTTCCAATGTTGAATCTGCTTTGCATACTTGGAATAAATCCAACTTTGTCATGGTGTGAATTCTTTTATACACTGTTGGACTAAATTTGCCAGCATTTTGTTGAGGATTCTTGTAATTATGTTTATGAGAGATATTGATCTGTAATTTGGGTTTTTTTTGGTTTGTTTTGGTTTTTTCTTTCTTTCTTTTTTTTTGGCACTGTCTTTGTCTGGTTTTGGTATCAGGTAAGACTGGTTTCTTAAAATGAGCTAGGAAGTGTCCTCTTATTTTCTATTTTCTGAAAGAGATTGTATAAAATTGGTGTTAATCTTAAACATTTGATAGAATTCTCCAGTGAAACCATCTGGGCCTGATGATTCCTTTTTGGGAGGTCTTTTCACTATGAATTAAACCCTTAAATAGTTAGAGGACTATTCAAATAATCTCTTTCATATTGGGTGACTTGTGGTAGTTTGTGGTTTTTGGAAACTAGGTCCTTTCATCTAAGATTCCTTCTTTTATGACTTCATGACTTCCTTTGTATGAAGAACCTCGTTTAGCTATTCTTTAAGTGTAGGTCTTTTAGCAATGAATTGTTTTAATTTTCCTTCATGTGAGAATGTCTATTTATCTTTCATTCCTGAAGGAGAGTTTTTCTGGATAAAGAATTTGCTATTGACTGTTCTTTTCTTTCAGCACTTGAAAACATTGTGCCATTTTCTTCTGGCCTCCCTGGTTTCAGATGAGTAAAACTGAATTGGTATTTCCCTATAGGTAATCTATTGTTTCTCTCTGGTTGCTTTCAGGATTTTTCTTTGTGTTTAGTTTTGAGATTTTTGTGATATGTTTTGGTGAGGATTTCTTTGTGTTTACCCTGTTTGGAATTCATCAGCTTCTTTGATTCTGTAGATCCCAAATGTGGGATGTTGTCCGTCATTATTTCTTCAAATACTCTTTCAGCCCACTTTCTTTCTCCTTTCCTTCTGGAACTCCAAAAATATGATTGTTGGATCTTTTCTTATTGTCCCACAGGTGCCTGAGGCTCTGTTAATTTTTTTTCAGATTACTTTCTCTGTGTTACGACTGGGTGGATTTTATTATTCTGTCCTCAAGTTCACTGTTTCTTTTCTCTGTCATCCCACTTTATTATTGAGCCCATCCATTGAGTTTTTTATTTCTGTTATTACATTTTTCAGTTCTATTTTTTCATTTCTTTTAAAGAAAACGTGAAATTGCCAGCTGAAGCATTTTTGTCATGGCTGCTTTATAATCCTTGGCAGATAATTCCAACATATTATTTATCTCAATGTTTATGCCAGTTGGTTGTATTTTCTCAAATCAAGTTGTAATTTTCCTGATTCTTGGAATGATGAATGATTTTCAATTGTATTTTGGATGTTTTGGCTATTTTGTTAGAGTTCTCTGAATTCTATTTAAATATTTTATTTTGGAAGGCGGTCATGCTTTTTAGGTTTAGTACACAGATCCGGACCTACTTTTGTGGGCTCTGTTCCAATGGTAATTTAATTCTTCAGCATGCTTGTTGTTTCTAATGCCCTTGGGACTCCCGCTGGTCCCTGCTGGTGCTGCCTGAGGGGGTGGAAGTTGCTTACTCAGATCAGGCCACTTTGTGCCTCTAGATGGGGGAAGAGTGTCTCTGGTTTATGGGGACAGTGATGCTTCCTCTGCCTGGCTGTTTGTTGTGTTGAGATCCCTTTTACTGGTGCTTCCCAGATGCACTGTGTCTCTCAGTGGGGGAGGGAGTCTCCAGCCTATGGGAACAAAGTAGCTTTTCATGCTAGATGACTTATGGTGGTAGGATCCCCTGCCTGTGGAGATGTCGAGTACTTCCCAGGCTTGATATTGTTGTGGGGGGAATCCCTCTTGCCCATGCTCTCTGGCCCCCTGTGCCACTAGGTGGAGAGGGGAATCTTAGGCCCTCAGGGGACAAAGATGCTTCCCAGACACCTTCTGTAGTAGAATCTCCCTTGTTGGAGGCATAACCCCATCTGTCGTTCCTCCCCCCCCCCCGCAATGTTTCTCCGTGGAAGTTAGTATTCTTGCCTAACTGGGAGAAGAATGCTTCCACTGTTCATTTACTGTCAGCAGGAGTCTCTATCAGTCCCCCTTGCCTGGCTCACATGGTGTTGTCAACAGGACTCCCTTGGTGATTCAGGGGAGGAATGAATCTCCATGGGCTGCCCTCTTTTGCTAGATTGAGAATCAGGAACTGCCAGGTCTGGGTTGCCTTCTGCTTTTGGGTGGGAGATCATAAGGCACCCTGCTGCTCTGTTGTTCCTTCAGTAGGGTCCCTAACCATCTACCTTCCTTTGTATACCTTTCAGCATTCTGCTTTGGGTCACCCTTGCTCTATTTCCAGAGTTCATTACCAGTAACATATTGCAAAGCAAAACAGCTTGGAAGAGAGGGTGGAAGGGAAAGAGAGTGAGGGAGGGAAGATAAAGAAAAGGAATTAAGTTGATCAAATGGAATTTTTTTTCCTTTTTTAATTCTTGGGAATTATGAAGTCCTTGCTAGCATAGCTCAATATTTAGTGGGGGCAAGGAGAAATGAGTATGTGCCATCTTGTCCAGACTCATATATTTTTTGTTTGGCTTCCGTTTCCTTTCTGTTTTGTTTTTTCTTCCTTTTGCTTGAAAAGCTTTGAGAGCAATCCTGCAGTCAAGTAGTATCCTCTTGTTCCTGGGTACAAATGTATGGAGCCTGGCTGTATCTGACCAAGGTGACAACTCCAGTAGACTGAATTTATTTTGCTGGTATAGAGTCATTTTATTCCCAAAATATAAAAACAAAAGTATAAGTCCACATGTATTGGGAATAAAGGAGAGGGAGGTCTGCTGCCCCTCTGTAGGGATGATGGGCTAAGTTGGCACTGCCCTTTCCTCTCTGGCACCATGCTTGTGGTCAAGTGCTTGTCCTGGCTGAAGGGGAGTGTTGTGGCCATCTGGTCTCCCAGTTTCAATCACTTGAAGCAGTGCCCAGTAGCCCTCTGTCAGGGGACTATCTTTAGATTATTTTGAGGTAATTCTTATACTTTGGGCACTGAAAAGGAATGGAAAAAGTGTAGAAATCACTTTAAGATTAGTGGGAATTAGTACAGGAGCAAATGAGATCTCTACCTGGTGGCCATTTTTTCCTGCAAAAAAAAGGGCACATATGTTGTCTTCTGCTTGGAACGGTAAAGCAGCATCAAATTTGTCCTGTTAGGCAAGATGTGCTCCATTAGTAAGATTGATTTCATTATATACTTTATTGCAAAGGAAAGGATTTTATTTCTGCTCCTTATCTTAGATCCTCTTTCTAATGCTGAGATGAGAAGGAGATGAGGGATGCCTTGGTTGCCTTTGGGTCATAGCACGATTTGGTCAAACAAGGCAATTTTGGATCAGTTTTGCTTTTTACCCAGAATCAGAATGTTGTGCTTAATTAGTCTAACACAGGAAGCTGTTGACCATCCCTAACTTTGCAGAAGTCAGTGGGATTGAATTTTCCTTAAGAAAAGAATTTGAAATACATTGATTCTGGTTCTACTCATTTAATGATGGAACAGTTGATGAATTCTAGGTTAAGGTTCTGTATTTTCTGTTTTATGTAAGACTGATACTTTCATTGAATAAATGAAAATGAGTTTGATGCTAATGTGCATGAACATATAATATCATTTAAAATATTTTAAGAACTAACATTTGATTGTCCTTCAGGAAGAAATACTAGTTGTAAGCTACTTTTAAGCTATTTAAACATTTATGAAGTATTTAGTACTATGTTTTCTAAATCCTAATGGCTCTCTGGGTGGCTTCATGGGACTCCGTTTCTCTGTGGTGTGTTTTGTCCTTCGCACACTGAGGACCTCTCACACTGGTGAGGGCAGTTGTACTTTGCTGTTAAGGACCCAGATCTGAGTCCATGGCATGGCATTGAATCCTGGTTCCACTGTTTACAAATTTCAGGCCTTGGGCAAGGTACCTCACCTTGGGTTCCTCAGTTTTCCCATATATACACTGCGGAAATATAGAGGTGTTATGAGCACAAAATGGAACAATGTATACAAAGCACTTGGAACAATATCTTGCTAATAGCAAACACATACTAGGTGTTTTTCTTGTGGTGCACAGTTATTGGTATTATAACACCAAAAGAAAGTAGATATGATTGTGGGAATTAAAACAAAGATAAAGCCACCTTGGCATTGTTATTCATCACCATGATCTTGATACTCTGGATGAGTTATACAAATGCTGCATACCAATATTTAGCTTGATGCCATGTTGCCCTGCCTGAGTTGACAGTGCTTTGCTTTGGTTGCTGTCTTTCCCACATCTGATACCCTGCCTTCCCCCTTCCTTCCCAAGGGTAGACATTCTCAGAGTCTCATCATTATGTTCTTCCTAACAGTCAAGTTGGAGACAAGCTGTTGAAAACACAAAGCCCTATCTAATGTGTTTCTAAAAGGTATGGTTTAAACATAGTGGGCATTTATGACAGCTAATTTTGTTGTACTTTGTTATTCAGAGAAGATGATGTTAATGCCAAATGAGTAATAAAAAATCAATTAAATTCATTTAGGGAAATTAAAGTGCTGACAAGTTCATAATGGCTTTTCTGGTGGTTTAAATGAGATTGACATGGATTAACAATTGGTAGTGGACAGAAATGTGCTGAATTTACTGAAGTATATTTCCATTAAAATGACAGCTGTGTATAAGAGCCGTCACCAGGGCATTTAGTTATGGGGCCCAAGAGTGTGAAGGAGAGAGCTAATCAAATAAGACAAGTTGTACTTTATTTTAATTAGGTAAATTCCCCTTCACGTTTTAATCCTATAAACTCAGTCATGGATGGTGTAGAAGCTAGCGGCCAGCCATCTTATTGTCTAATGCTGGTTTCTTTTTCTAAGTTATTTTAAAAAAATGTAGAATTAACTTTTGCACTTGATTATGCTTTCCGAATTAACCCCTTTAATGAAAATAGTTTGTCTCAGTCACCTTTTAAATATTCAGAATTTTGTTAAGAAATCCCCACAAATCATCTTTACAATTTGCAATGCAAAATGAAATCTGATGTAAAGGGTTTATATCAGTGATATTGTTTAGTTGCTGAAATAACAACAGTGTATTCTAGAATATGATTTCTGTAGACCATTTAAGCTTTTTTAGTTTTATGTGTGATGTTTGTTCATTTGTTGTTGCAGTGTGGGTGTAAATGGAATTCTGATCTTTGTTAGTTCATTAGATTCTTGTTTTACTAGGATATTGGGGGCCAGGAGGTGCCAGATAATCAAGATTTTGTTATACTTGTGGGATATAACTAGGTGTTATAGTGTTTATAGTCATGAAATTTTCTTCGACTTAAATGTACAGCATGTGTAGCATATGAATATTTTTGGTTGATGTACATAGAAGCATAATTTATGAATTTTGCAGCAGCCTGAGATTTAATAAAATTTTGCATGTATTACTGTCTTTGAATTGCTGTGCTAAACACAAGGAAGATACAAAGATGTATTTTTTTTTTTTTTAAGCGCTGCTTTTAAGTTCTCTATAATGGAAGAGGCAGACAGATAAACAATAGTACAAAGCACTGGGAGATTAGTTCCAGACAGAGATAAAATGATTTCAGTGGAAAAATCTGAGAAGTTCGGAACCTTGACATATGAGCTTGACCTGAAATAAGGATTTCGATGCATAGAAAAGAGGTGGAAATATCCTTCCAGGGTGAGCAAAGGGGTGGGGGTGTGCTGCATTTAGGGAGGAGCAGAACTTTGGTATAATACAGGGTGTATGAGAGGGAGCCTTATTTAGTAGGAGCCGAGTCTGGAAACCTAGGCTTGGTCACTTCACCCTTCTCAGCACCTACTGGGTGCTGGGTGTGTGCTGGCTGCTTGGGCCACAGCGGTAGTCATGGTGGATGCAGCCCCTGCTCTCTGGGGAGCTGAGCTTTGGGGAAGCACAGGGTTGTAGGGAGGCCTGTGTAAGGATTAGGGAGCCATCATGTGCTTTTGAGGATGAGAGTTTCATGATCTGACAAGGGCTTCATGAAGAAAGGTCTGGCAAGCTGGGCAGGGGAAGGTAGGATGGAGGAGGAGAGAGGAGAGGCAGAGAGAACAGAGTAAGAAGCCTGAGGTGAGAAGATTAGGGGGCAGGGCAGGGAGTGGAGGGGAGAGAGCATAATCCCAGATGGTGCTGAGATTTGGAAGGTCTATGTCGATCATGAGTCATCTATTTTGTATATGAGAACCTTTCCAGGAAAAAAAGGTTTGTGAGCTGTGGTCTTCAATTTTCCCTTCTTCAGAATAACTTCTTTTTAGTCTGATGTAGTAGATAGAAGTAGGTGCATTTGTAGTTTGTAACAAATTACCCATTAAAGAGGGGATTGTCCTTGAGAAAATCAGTATAGTGTTTTTATCCACTAAAATGTGGTTGTCTGGGCACAACTGAACAGCAACAGCATTGATTTTCTTATCATTTATCTTGAGGGCCTTCCCTGGAAGCTGGGTAGGATCCATGGGTTGCTTATCCTGGGGTTGGCTTGGGAACATGGAGAATACTGTGTGGTGAGGTGGAGCCCTGCGTGCCTTGCTCTCTCCCTTTGGGGCTGGGAATGAAAGCCAGTCATGATCTTCCATAGCGCTTCTGTGTCCTTACTGGGCAGATTTAGAGTTTGGGGTCCTTCTGTTTTGGTATGAACTGAAGGTGAGTATGGAAGAAGTCAGTGTATAGGGAAATGGTTGTTGACTTGATGAAGAAGAACATAATACATATCTAAGGGATTTTTTTTAAGCCTTTTGGGGCACGGATAGGTTTGAATAAGACCAGTGATTTTTAGTTTAGTGCAGTCATTGATTTTTGACTACCTGCCTTGTTCCCCAAGTAGAATTCTACCTGGATCATGGACTGGAGTAGAGTAGAATGTGAACATTTTTAATTGGTTGGGTACGGTTAATGGTGGTTAGTATTAGTGCCAGCACACGTGAGGGATGGCATGCCTGTTAGTGACCATAAGACGACTATGGGATTGCGGATGGAGGCTGGATGATGGGCCATAGCTGGTTGAAAAAAGTAAACAGGTAATTGCAACAGTTCCTGCTAGTGATGTTGAGAATCACTACCTTTTTAGAGCCATTTGTCCTAGAAGAATTGTAACCATCAGGTAGGCAGAGCTGGAGTCTGGTGGACCAGTGTCCTGCTTTTAACTGGCTGCTCTATGACTTTGGACAAGGTAATTGCGGTAGATGGGATAATTGAGCCCACCGTTTCACCTGCTGTTGCTGCAGTACACTTTTGGGCCGTGGCCGCGTGTTTTCGGAGTATAGTCTTCCATAGTCCTTGACCTTGGGCACAGCCAACATGACTTGCCTTGGCTAGTGAAATATTAGCACGTGGGACGCAGGTGGAGACTTGAACATGCTTGTGTGCTTGGGCTCATGTTTAGGTGAAGTGTGCTGAGAAGAACGTGGTGTGGGGTGAGAAACGCAGCGGACCAAGCCCCCTGAACCTGGAGCCCTGCAGGCCGGGGGAGCCACTGCAGCCATGGGCGCATGGGTGAGAAGATAAATGGGGGTCCTAAGCCCCTGAGATCTGGGGACTTACGCTGAAGTATCACTGTGGCAGTTGAGAGCTAACACTCTGTGCTTGTGCCCGCGTCCGTAAAACAGGACTAGAATTGCCTGCCTTTCACGCTGTTGTTCTGTGCTGAAAATAAAACAATCTTGTCAGTACAGTGCTCACCTCCTAGTCAGCAGGCAATCAATACATTGTGGCTGTTTTCAATAATTAAAACATGAGATACACATGCAGAATAAGGGCACACTTTTTGCACAGTGGAGAATTAACCCAGTGGAGAGGTAGAAAGGTAAGGCTCTAACATTTGTATTGTTTTTGTGCTGTAAACTCACTTTGGTTCTGGGTGCTTTATGTTCATTCACTGTAGGTATCGGTCAGGGTCCTCCAGGGAAGCAGAGCCAATGAGAGATAGACGTATCTCCCCTTTCTCTCTCTCATGATTGATTGATTGGTTTACTTGTTTTAAAAAATTAGCTCTGGACAATGGGGACTGGCAAGTCTGCAATCTGTAGGGCAGGGTTTCTCTTGCAGTCTGGAGGTGGAGTTCCTTCCTTGCTGGGAAACCTGTCTTTGCCTTTAAGGCCTTCAACTGATTGGATGAAGCCCACCCACATTAAGGGTAAGCTGCTTTCCTTAACGTCAACTGATTATAGATGTTAACCATATCAAAAAAATTCCTTCAAGCCACGTCTAGACTGGTGTTTGACCAAACAACTGGGTGCCATAGCCTAGCCGGGTTGACACACAAAATTAACCATCGTGACATGCATTTATGGGCTTTCTGCTGTGTGACTGGGCTGGACACACAGGGTAAAGCAAAGCAGACCTGGTGCCTGCTGGCATGGAGTTTAGGGTCCTGAGACTGCTACCTTGTTTCATTTTTACCGTAACTCTGTAAAGATGTGCCTTAATTCCCACCGTTTAGCAAATGAGAAAACCAAGGTTCAGGGTAATAAGTCATTTAGCTGAGGCCACACATTTGTCTGATCCAGAGATCTTTTTACTATCTCTGCTCCCTGTGCTGTGCCTCCAGGGAGATGTTTTCCCAGGTGAGAGTGACCGCTGTTCTGTGAGATGCAGTTTATATGGGATTCTCTGGCAGAAATTGACTCATGATGCCTTGACTTCATGCCTGGATAGCTCTTAGTCAATTAGATTAATGAAATGGGAAATTATTGATATAAATTTTAAATGCAACAAATGCTGAAGGCTTTTTATGTGCATGCATTTTGTATCATCAGATGACATTTCCCAGGAGTGGAGTTATCAGAACTAGACCTCATTCTTCTACCATATACCATAATTAAGTTAAGGTTTTTGCCAGAAAATGAAATAAATCTGTTCCACATGCCTGTAAACAAGAGATTAATTGTGCACTGTAGTACAAAAGTCAACCTAACGTACATAATGGAGATATATTGATTGCTGAAAGTTTTCCCCACCATTGCATCCTGTTTTCACATGTTGTCTCCATGTTGTGTACTCATTAACTCGTTTTATATGTTCATGTTCTTGTGTCTCTTTTTTAGTTTGTATTTCTAGAGAGAAGGGCCCTTTCTGATTCACTCACCATCGTACTATAAGGACACAGGTATTGTTTAATGTTGCTGATAGCAGGCCATCTTTGTAGTGAGTATGTTATGTGATTTGCATTTTTAAAAGTTTACTTTTGTATTGAGTCTTAAAAAACATACAATTAAAAAAAGATACGAAAGGCACAGAGCTTGAAGGAATGGCACAGTGAATTTTTACATATGCATAAATCTGTGTAACTAGTATCTGCATCAAGATATAGAGTATTTCCAGCACTCCAGCAGCTCTCCGGTGCCCCTTACCTGCTTTCCCGCTTCAGGGTAACCACTATTCTATCATCATAGAATTGTTTCTCCTGTGCTTGAACTTCATACAAGTGGAATCATAGAGTATACGCTCTTACGGGTCTGGCTTCTTTTGCTGAACATTGTGTCGGCAGTATATGGCATTTGTTTTTTCTTCATTACTGTGAAGTATGAATAGTCTGTGTTTCATCTATTCTGCTGTTGAGGGACATTTGGATTGTTTCCAGTTTTTTGGCTGTTTTGCATAATGCTATTATAAACATTTTTGTATGTATTTTTTTTTAAGATTTTATTTATTTATTTGACAGAGAGAGACAGCGAGAGAGGGAACACAAGCAGGGGGAGTGGGAGAGGGAGAAGCAGGCTCCTGGCTGAGCAGGGAGCCCGATGCGGGACTCGATCCCAGGACCCTGGGATCATGACCTGAGCCGAAGGCAGACGCTTAACCGACTGAGCCACCCAGGCGCCCTGTACGTATTTTTTTGGTGAACCTAAGTACTAACATCTCTTTGTATACACTCAGGAGTGAGATTGCTTTTTCGTAGGGTGCACGTATGTTGAGTTTTAGGAGATACTGACAAACAGGTTTTGAAAGTGGTTATTCCAACTTATACCCTCATCAGCAGTGGATGATAGTTCTAGTAGTTCTACGTCCTCCCCAACACTTGTTTTTGATTCGGTTTAAAAATTTTGTAGATAGGTTCTCTCAAAGACATTTATGGAGTTGTAGAAGTTACTCTACTGACAGCGATAATTATCACATGCTGTCCCCTTCTGATTAGGTTCTTGAATTTTATGCTGTTCCTGGCGAGCCCTTTCCTTAAGTTTCCACAGGTTATTTTCTGACGATCTTCTCTTGTAATATTCCAAATGTTTGGATGCTGAGGTGGAGTTAATGTGCTTATAATTGCATTTGCTTGCTTTCTGGGAAATGTCCCAAGACCAGACATGACTTTTTAGGCCAGATTTTGTATTAGGGAAATAGAGCTACTCTGACTTGACCTTACTTCCCACTGTGCCCCTTTGCAGCCGCTACGGAGATTTTGCTGGATGCGGTGATGCTCACAGGGTTCTGTGATGTTAGCGGGGAAACAGGTGGAGCGCACCGGTGTTCTGACACCTTTACCAACCTCAGCCCCTCTAACAAGACTGAAGGTCAACTTGATTTGTAACTTTTTTTCCTTTTACAGTTGTACTGCAGGTCTCCCTTGGCTGCATATTTTACTCAGAGATAAAAATGATTTCTCTTAACTTTTGTCCTGACCTAGTTTTTGCCTCTAATCGCGCCTATTACCAGGAGTCTTTAGGGATGTCTGTGGCTCACAGTTAAGGAGGCAGTGCTGCGGACTTTTCCTTTCTTCATGCACCTGGGCCTTCTGGTGAACTCATTTGCTGGAGGCCTAGAGTGACCACTGTGGCCTGTGGGAAGAGTGTAGAGCACCTTCCGCAGGAACCACGGCATCTGCTCCCTCCTGGGTTCCCCTCCGCCTCGCTCAGCGCAGAGAATCTCTCCTGTCTTGTAGCACTGGTGGTAGGAGTGTGTGGGTGTGGTAAGCTAGTCTCTTCCTCAGCAGGTGTTCTCTCGTGTCACCTGAGGCTTTGCAAACCTGAAGGCCAAGAAATGACCGGGCTGTGTCTGTTTTCTTCTGAGACATTGATCCTGGGGAGATGGTACAGAATGCCTGGATGCTTGAGGGGGACCTTGTGCTGGAGGAAGTGTGAGAAGGGGAGGCAAGGGGAGCTCATCTGTTAATATTTTCTAATGTTATTTGACTTCACTTTCTTGGTGGTTCCACTTTGTTCCTATGTGCTGTAAGAATATGACATGACTTTCTATGTATGATGCAGTTTTTTTCTCCTTAAGGAAGCTGTTACAGTAGTGGAAGGAATAGTTTGAGTCAAAGGAGAATCGAAGGGAGCAGTTTCTTATGATTCAGAAAAATGAAGTGGGTACCCAGGAGAAGAAAGCCACCTGATGATTGGATTCCCTAACTCTCCACTGCTGACATCATCCTGGCACCAAGTCACAATTTCCAGCTGTCTTGGGCCGGTGAAGCTAGACCACTGTGTGCGCAGGGAGCACAGCCCAGAGTGAGCTTGGGTGCAGGAGCAATTGCTTTCCCTGTGGCTGCAGGATATGATTTCTGAGTCAGGGGCAGTGGAGGCTGCTGTGACCGGGGATGCCAGTACTTGGGACTGCTAATCTCTTGGACCAAAGGCACAGGGGCTTGGAATATGTTCTGGGGGGAAGACACCAAGTTGGGATAGACCAGGGGCCTCAGCCACCTGAATCCTTTTACAAGAAGGGCAAGCTTTGCTGTAGATGGCCAACCACCAGGAATAAAGATGTTTCCCTAATCCAACCCCTTGGGCATGGAGGCCACTAAAAATAGGAAAATTAAAGTTTAATTTGTTGTTAAATGTGACTGAATTCATTAAAAATGTATTTGTGTTTTCCTAAAGGATTTAGCGAGAGAAGGATTTCTCTATTCTTCTGATTATTATGCTATGAGAACAGTGAGAATGTTTTCTTGTCCTCTTTATCACAAAGAGGGTTAGAATTTATAGGGGTTGTAGACTGGGGGAAACAAAAACATTAAAAGTTTTATATTAAAAACAGTTTTTCCTCATTGTCTTTTCTTACTAGCATATGTAGTACAGAGATTCTCCCAAACATCCTATATGGGATCTTCAATTCTAGAAATAGAAAGAAATTTATTATTGGGGAAATAGAGGCACAGAGACCTTCAAAAAGGCCAAGTGTTTTTGCTGAACCATACCTGTCACCTATATCACTAGAGACTAAATAAGCTAGTGGGTTAATTGCTTTGGGCTCCTAGAATTTTGCATTTTGGACATTGAAAGGCACTTGAGATAATTTTATTTACTTTAAAATGGGAACCCTACAAATGAACACATAGTTTAATGCTGTGCTTGTCAAATTAACTCTTCACTTATTTCAGTCGTGTACGTGTACAGTATTAAGAGAGAAAGCATGAAATCCGATTTCTACACTTGTGACTTTTTTTCCTTCTATTTGACATTTCTAGACTCATGAGGAATTAACCAAAGTAATCTGGTACAGCACTTACCCATCTCTGTCTCTGTTGAGCCAGTCTGTTTCTGTACTTGCATTTTGTCTTCCTCTCAACCCTTACAGTGTCTCACCCTGTACGTTTGGCTTTCCCTGTCTTTCAGCCTACTCTTCTCAGCTGGGCTGAGAGTCGGGGTTGCTTGTGTCCAGCTGCTGTTCTGTGTGTTATCACATCATTTTTTTCTGTCAAATGTTTAATTTTTAAATGTCAGTATCTTGTAGCCACTGTTGTATTTTTTTCATGTGGGAGCAACAGATAGCTGGAAATTGCTTTTTTCTTTTTTTCTTACTTTATTTCGTTTGTTCAAGTTTTTATTTAAATTCTAGTTATTTAACATATAGTGTACCGTTGGGTTCAGGAGTAGAGGTTTGTGATTCATCACTTACATGTAACACAAGTGCCCTCCTTAATCTCCATCACCTGTTTAGCCCATCCCCCTATCCACCACCCTTCTAGCAACCCTCAGTTTGTTCTCTGTAGTTACGAGTCTAATGATTTGCTTCCCTCTCTTTTTTTCCCCTTCTGCTATGTTCATCTGGCTTTTTTTTAAACTTGAGAAGTAAAAGGTGAAATACTCAAGAATATCTTTTTTGTGTGTAGAAGGGAATGTTCATATTTTAATTCATTTAGCATATGTCTCTAGGGCTGAGTTGCTTTTTACACTACTAATTGTTTCTGTATTTAGGCCTAAGAAAAGTTTAGATAGTCCTTAAAAAACATCAACAAAGCAGTTTCCAAATGTTTATCAAATTATTTAAAATTGAGTATTTGTTTTATATTCCAAAGAATGCCTTCCTATTAATGACTAGCTGAAGATCAATTTTTTTATATTGTAATTGTTCAAAATAAGATTTAAATTTGATTTATACTTCTGTCAATGGCAGACTGATTTGCTGCAAACTAATTCACCTGCTGAGAACTAGAAAAGCTAAAAAAATATAGGTCAAATCTAAACAAAAACCTGTGTTTGTACGTGCATGTTCATAGTGCTATTAACAATAGCCAAAAGGTGAAAACAATTCAAATGTCCATCAGTGCATGAATGGATAAACAAATTGTGATATACATACATACACACACATATATACACACACACACATATACATACATACACACACCCTGCACAATATGGAATATTATTCAGCCATGAAAAGGAATGAAGTATTGGTACGTACTACAATGTGGATGAACCTCAGAAACATTATGCTAAGTGAAAGAAGCTAGATGCAAGAGGTCACATGTTGTGTGATTTCATTTATATGAAATAGAATAGGTAAATACGTAGAGACAGGAGATTGGTGGTTGTCAGGAGCTGAGGAGAGGGGGTAATAAGGAGTAACTGTTTAAGTATGAGGTTTCCTTTTGCAGTGATAGAAATATTTTAGAACTAGGTAGAAGTGGTGGTTTTACAACATTATGAATGTACTAAATGTCACTAAGTTGCTTACTTTAAAATGGTTCATTTTATTGAATTTTACCTCAGTGATAATTTAAAGAGACAATGATTTTTAAAATGCAGTGGAGAGCGAGCAGTGTAATAAGGGCTGTGGAGTCAAAATCCCAGAGGAGCAAGCCTGACTACTGGCACCACGTTTCCCCTTGAGGTATATTCCTTTTATTTATTTATTTATTTTTACTGTATTTTATTATGTTAGTCACCATACAATACATCATTAGTTTTTGATGTAGTGATCCACGATTCATTGTTTTTGTACAACACCCAGAGCTCCATGCAGAACGTGCCCTCCTTAATACCCATCACTGGGCTAACCCATCCCCACCCCCCTCCCCTCTGAAACCCTCAGTTTGTTTCTCAGAGTCCATCGTCTCTCATGGTTCGTCTCTCCCCTCCGATTACCCCTCCTTCATTTTTCCCTTCCTTCTCCTAATGTCCTCCATGCTATTCCTTATGTTCCACAAATAATTGAAACCATATGATAATTGACTTTCTCTCTTTGACTTACTTCACTTAGCAATCTTCTCCAGTCCCATCCATGTTGATGTAAAAGTTGGGTAGTCATCCTTTCT
>NC_138371.1:109821010-109835964 GCF_054177405.1 Leptonychotes weddellii
TTTGTTTCTCAGAGCCCATAGTCTCTCATGGTTCATCTCTCCCTCCAATTCCCCCCCCACCATTTTTCCTTCCTTCTCCTAATGTCCTCCATGCTATTCCTTATGTTCCACAAATAAGTGAAACCATATGATAATTGACTTTCTCCGAGCAGTACATTTCTAATGGAGACAGGCGCTGGAGAGATCCGTGGGCCTACTCAGACTGGTTTGGGTACAGAGGTTTGCCTTCAGTTGGAGCATAGGACATAGAGATAAGATTAGAAAGATGGGCTAGACTCAGATCATCTGAATCTGTTGGATTCTTTCATTTGCTTTTTTAGCCCTCTGAACATTTATAATTAAGTTTTGAAAAGCTCACAAGTATTACTACACTTTCTCAACAGACTCCCACTTTATTTCCTGAGCATTATTAGTATGGGGGATTGGGAAAGCATTCTCAGCAAGGTTTCCACAGAATTACAGAATGTGTTTTAAATGTTAATGTTTTGCTGAGAGGCAAGGTTGCTTTACCATTCTCATTTGCATTGACCCTGTGGGATGACCTAAGGACTCTGGTCAGTGGGAACTCGGGACAGTCATCCCATGGCCTACAGCAAGGGTACATGGTGAACTAGGGCCCACAGGCCAGTCTGGTCTCTGTGTGGCCTGTTAACTAAGAATGGTTTTACATTTTGAAATGATTGAAAAAAAATCAAAAGCAGTATTTCATGACAAGTGAAAATTATATACAATTCAAGTTCCAGTGTCCATAAGTCAAGGTTTATTGGAACACAGCCAAGGTCATTTGTTTACATATTGTCTAAGCCTGCTTTCATGCTGCAACCACATCATTCAGTACTAAATTTACTATCTGTTGGGTCACAGAAAAAATTTGTCCCTTGTCTAAAGCAATGGTTCTTAAAAACCTTCCAGGACACCAGAGTCACCTGGAGAGTTTGTCAAAACACCCACTGCTGGGCCCCACCCCCAGAGATTTTAATTCAGTAGGGTGGGGCTCAAGAATTTGCATTTCTGGCAATTCCTAGGTGATGCTGCTGCTGCAGGTCCTGGGACCACCCTCTGAGACCTACTGGTCCACAGCAGGTGCTGTTTAAACTTTAACATGCTTGGAACCACTTGGCGATCTTATTAAAATGCAGATTTTGATTCATCAAGTCTGGGTGGAGCCTAAGAGTCTGCATTTCTAGTAGGCTCCTGGATCCAGGCTTGCATCAAGCATGCACATCTGTTACCCTTGGGCAAGTGTGCTTACTTGGTCCTTTTTGCCTGGGATGTTAGTACAGCCAAAGGAGCAGACTCCTTTCAGGAGGGAGCAAAATGTATGTGAGTAGGTTGTGAGCAGGTATTTGGGGAAATAATTGGAGGCTATAGGATGGTAAGTGAAGAAATATGCTGGGGCCGTTTTTTCCATTTATGGGGAATTTTAATTGCCACGTATATACATCTCTGAATAAATAATAATTAAAATACTTAACTAAATATGTTTCTTTATTGTGATTGAGTTCACTCTCATTACCATGGCTTGCTTACATATGGCTTAACATTATTTTATATGAGCATCCTAATGTGAGGCTTGAATTTGTTAATTAAAATTTCACCCGAATTTAATGTTTTGGATATTAAGCCATGGGGCTGAAAGGAGTGTCTGCTTCTTGAATGCAGGGGGCGCTTTGAAGGCCTGGCGCTGTGCTCCTGGGTGCCAAGTGATGGTTACACAACCTGGAAAGGAGTTAAAGATGGGGGTGGACCATCGCTTTGGAATGCACGGTAGCCAATGTTGATTTTAGAGAAAGGTACTGCTGAGAAAAAATTTTGTAGATGTAATTTTATAATTTTATTTTGATAAAGCACCAAAAACGTGCACATCCAACATGTTTGCGAGTGATTTAGTCATTTAAAAAAGGAATTTCCTAAGTTTCCACCAAAGTTACATGAGATCTTTTGGGTTTTGCAAAAAAAAAAAAAGAAAAGTTTGTAACTATTAATGGATCCAAGTGACAAGTGAGTTCTTGTGGCCCAAAGCAGTCCTCCAGTTAAAAGCATTTTTTGAAGTACATGCTTAGTGTGTAAGGAATCCAGCGCCATAGCACTCATATCATCACCTCTCCGGTCCTGGGGGTGCTTGTTAATGGACATTGAAAATGTGATATTTAAGAACACATGAGAAGTCCATTTTTGGTTTAATTTTCCTTTTCATGTCTTTTTTTCCTTAATTTTTAATTTATTTTCTCTACCATTTATTTATTTATGTATTTTTTTATTATGCTCAGTTAGCCAACATAGAGCACATCATTAGTTTTGATGTAGTGTTCAACGATTCATTAGTTGTGTATAACTTTTCATATCTTTCATCAGAAAGGAAAATAATACAAAATTGTATGCCACTCTTTCTTTGAGAAAGGATTGGATAGGGGACTTTTTAAATCTTTTTTAAAAAAATGGGAAGGAATTGGTTACATGGTTAAATTTTTATGCAGGATTTAAAGACACCTTCCTAATGTTAATTTGTTGAGGATAGTGGGAGAAAGAAGTAATTTATTATTCTTGGGAGTTGTACATTTCAGTGAGTCAGTTGAAACTAGAACTTGTTTTAAGTATATTATTTATACTTGAGGGAAATTTTTTTAGAAATTCAAACTAAGGGGCACCTGGATGCCTCAGTCATTTATGTGTCTGCCTTCGGCTCAGGTCATGATCCCAGGGTCCTGGGATTGAGTCCTGCGTCGGGCTCCCTGCTCAGCAGTGAGTTGGTTTCTCCCTCTCCTTCTTCCCCTGCTTGTGTTCTCTCTCTCTCAAATAGATAAATAAAATCCTAAAAAAAGAAAGAAATTCAAACCGAATTTACAGGCCATCTTTTTCTTGTTCAAAGATACCAGTTCGTTTTCACGGTTAGCCTGTGAAAAGGCTAATGCAGTCAAAATGCTGTCAAAATTATTGAGCATGATGTTAGCTCCTTTTCATTAGCAAACTAATTTTACTGTACTCTGATCTCCTTCAGAGCGGGAACTTGGTGCCTAGGTACTTCACTGAAAGACTATTTACTGATTTGTGTGACTTACACATAACCTCCACGCCAATAATGTTACCTCATAGTGGATAGGAGTGTTTTCAAATGATACTAAATAACCTAAGTCATTTTAAATAATCTATTTTAAGAAGATAAGGCTCAGTCGGTTGAGCGCCTGCCTTCGGCTCGGGTCGTGATCCCGGGGTCCTGGGATCGAGTCCCGCATCGAGCTCCCTGCTCAGCGGGGAGCCTGCTTCTCCCTCTGCCTGCTGCCTCTCCCTGTTTGTACTCTCTCTCTCTCTGACACATAAATAAATAAAATCTTTAAAAAAAAGAAGAAGAAAATAAGGCTCAGGTCAAGAGGTAGAAGTTATAAGGAGGCAATTTTTGTTTCTCTGTAGGAGGGAACTTTATAACTCTTCAGGGCTGTTCAAAAATAGAAGGGGCTGTCTTGTTAATAGTGACATTCCCTTCAATTAGAAGTGTTCAAGCAGATGGTGGGCACCTACCTGCCAGAGATTCTGTGGGTGGGAATCACTATTAGGTAGGAAATTAGTCTTGTTGGCTTCTAAGACTTTTTTCCTCATTTCAATATTGCTTATTTCTATAAATCTCATAAAATTGCTGCTTCCAATCTGTTTAAATGTCAGAAGAGGCTTTATAACTTTGTTGGCAGCATATTTTAGAGCATTGTGGTGGACATGTAACACATAGCTTTCATTATGATAATGTCAGCTGTTGTTCGTTTCACAGGTGTTGGGGGAAGGAAAGGAACCAACTTTTCCTGGGCCCACATACAGTTCTCTATGTTGTAACAGATGTCCACTCTCCACTGCCCTCGCTGGAGCTTTTATATAATAAGCTCAGTGCAGATCCCAAGTACAGGTTGAGGCTGCTCCCCACTACCCTGTAGGGCTACTAACTTGTAAATCTTAGAAGCTGCTTAACATCTCTGAGCTTCAATTTTCTTTTACCTTGCGGAGTGTGTGTGTGTGTGTGTGTGTGTGTGTGTATGTGTATGTGTATTTTATAGGCTACAAAAGAGCACAGATATGGGTGGTAAAAATTTTTTTTAATGATGAGAACACTTGTATGTGTATATATACATGTGATCATATACACATTAGGAGTTCTTTGGCCTTTTTTTCTGTTTACATTTAACTTTCCCTCCATCACCCTAGGTAACCTTGTTAATTACCTGGTATGTATCCTCCTGTGTTCTCTTCTATGCCTAGATAACCACACATGAACATAAAAACATATAATTATCTGAGGATTTAGGAATAATTATTTCCTTTTTTAACTGGTATCATATTTGACATACTTTTCTGTATCTTCATTTTCTTATTTAACAAAACCTCGTAGAAGTACCTCCAATTTAACTAGTATAGCTCTAATTCATTCTTTTATGGCTGTATAATATTCCATGGTACAGACCCCAAATTACTTATTTAGCTATTACCCTATTAATAATCATTCATTTTGTTTCCTTCTTTTGGCATTAGGAACTGTGGTACAGTAAACATTATTTGTATGTCTATTCTTTTGTACTGTTTTTATTTTTAAGAAAATGTTACAGTAGTTGGAATCTTATCAAAGTGTATTTTTAGCAATAGATGCTGCCAGATTGCTTCAAAGATTTCTGTAACAATTTATACTGTCACCAGCAATTTAGGAGAGTGTCCTTTCCTTGACATTTCTGTTAGCAGTAGGTGTTAAATCTTCCTTGTAATTTTTGCTAGTCTGGGTGGAAAGAGTCTGAGTAGTTTTCCATATATTTGGTCTTTTGAATCTTTGCTTCTCTGCAAATTGCCTATTCATATCTTTTTGCACAATTTTCTATTGGATTATTTTTCTTTTTTGTATCTGTTTCTAGGAGGGCTTTATATATTATTGATATTAACATTTTAAAATGTTTATTGCAAATATTTTTTCCCAAATCTATTGTTTGTCTCTAGACCTTGCTTATGATAGCTTTTGCTAAACAGGAGTTTTAAATTTTCATGTAGTAAAATACATCTCTTGTTTTATATTTCTTTATTTTCTTTTTTTTTCTTTTTATTCATTTGACAGAGATACAGAGAGAGAGAGAGCATGAGCTAGGGAGAGGAGGAGAGGGAGAGGGAGAAGCAGGCTCCCTGCTGAGCCAGGAGCCTGATGTGGGGCTTGATCCCAGGACCCCAGGATCATGACCTGAGCCGAAGGCAGCTGCTTAACCATTTGAGCCATCCAGGAGCCCCTCTATATTTTCTTAATAAAAAGATCTCCATGCATCTTTAGGTTGGACACACAGTCTCCTAGATTTTCTTTTAAGAGTTCATTGCTTCATTTTTTGGCATCTAGCCTTTACTTTATCTGTAATTTATTTTTACATGTGGTGTAAGAAATTTATTTTGTTCCAAATAGACAGTTGAAAGTGCCAGCACCATTTATTAAAGGCCAAAAAAAATACTGAAAGGAAAGTTGAGACTTCTCTTATCAGACATTAAAACATACTATAAAGGCTATTATAATAAAATCAATATGATAGACGAATCTATCAGTGGGACAGAATGGAGACTCCTGAGATATCCCAGTATAAATAAAATTTTAATATATGACAAAATGATATTTAAATTCTATTGGTAGAGAGTGTTATATTTGTTTTACCCATTATCTTAAAATTTCAGGGAAAAAAGAGTTTTCAGAGTACATTCATTTTTACTAATTGTGTGGATAAATGTGTATATCATTTGCCAATAAGTTCCACAGAAAAATATAGAATTTTTACTCAAGAAATTCTCAGTGGCTTAAGTGTATTTCAGGGAATTTGATAGTGAAAATCAGCTTGTTTTCTGGCTTCACACCATGAGTGCTGACAAGTCTGAGTTAAGATCCCAGCGTGTCACTTCTTAACTTCAAAGCATTGCAGATGATACAGACTGCTCAAGTTTTCTGTGCTAAAAACAAAACAAAATTGTCAGCTTCCCTTAGTTTCTCCACCTCTTATTCTATGCTCTCAGAGCCTTTGGTAGCATATTGTAAGTGAACACTTACAGTGAACTGGACTGAATTCGGAGAGAGGAATTACTCATTCATTTATTAATGTACTCCTAGCGACCATTCTGGATGTTGTGGTCACTTCTAAGTTTCTGGGCTGTGAGGGTATCACGGTGGGCATCTCCTTGAAGACTGCAGATCTCATTTGAGTGGGGCCGTGAAGCATACATAGGTCTGATTTTGAGCAGGTAATAATTTGGGGCATGGGGAAAGGCACCCTTCCAGGAACATGAATGATGGAAGCAGATGTGTATGTGGGATAGTTTAGTGTATCAGATGCATGAGGAGAGGGAGGAAGTGATCAGGTTAGGAAGAAGTGGTTAGTGGTGGGGACTCATCCATAAGGCTGAGTTCATTTCTGAAAGTTCACCTTGAGGGTGGTTTAAGTGGAATATATCCAGAAGTCCCTTCATAATCCTGACTTCATTTGTCCTGTGCTCTGTTGACTGTCTCTAGAACAGCTATCATTCACTGAGCAATGCCAGGTGCCAAAATTCATTAGTCATTTTATATACAAAAGTGCTGGAAAGTCAGTGAATAGGTCCCAGTTTTACATGTGAGGAAACGGAAGTTTGAGAGAGTGATTTTCCCAATGTCATGTTTATTTGCAGAGGTAGGATTCAGACTCTGGTCTGCTCAGGTCCAAAGGCTGTGCCGTCCATGCCCTACCACACCATCCCCTACGTGTGTGTTATATCCGCATGCTGGCCACCTACCTGGCTTTGAACGGTTTTTGTGAAGTTTCCCATAATGTAGCTTACCTCATGGATAATGCAGCCCATGAACAATTTAATTGACTTAAAAATATAAATACAAACTAAAGACAGATTTAGAAGTATCTAGAGTAGGCTTTTGTGTAGCATGGCATTTAAGGAAAGCCTTTATCTTGTTAGTGTTACACTACACAGGCCAGAGCCAGCCAGATAGGAATGTGGTGGCCCACTTAGACTATCTTTAATTGCTCACTATAAATAGGTTAATGATGCTGCCATAAAAAGATTCTGATGTAGCTGAGGAGCTCAGAGTGACCCATATTTATGATGGTTTTCTAGGTGTCCGTGTCTGGGAAAACTGATGCTCATGTAGAAGATGGTTTTCACAGCTGAAATGAAGGCTTAGTTTCCAAGCCAGTCATTTCTTACCTGCAACTCCCTTCAGATTCCACTGTCTCCATCATTCTTTTTTGCCCTCATCTGTGGTGAGGTTGTAGTTGACTCTCTCTCTCTCTTTCTTTCTCTCTCTCACATCTCAGCCACAATTCCAGCACCCACTTGACCTGGCCCGGGAAGAGAAGTGCCTGCCAGAGCCCAGTTTGATGCCTGGAAGGGGATTCCTGCAGTCTTTTATGACATACTCCCTCTCTGCTCTGGCAGTCATGGGAAGCTGGATGCCTTGCGTTGTTCTAGACATTGATGATTTTTTAAAAATTCAAGTATAATTAACAGTGTTATATTAGTTTCAGGTGTATGATATAATGATTCAACAATTCTATACATTTTCCAGTGCTCATCAAGAAAAGTGTACTCTTCATCCCCTCTATTTCACCATCCCCCCACTCACCTTCCCTTTGGTAACCATCAGTTCTCTGCACTTTAGAGTCTGTTTTTTTTTTTTTTGTCTTTTTTTCTTTGTTTGCTTTGTCTCTTAAATTCCACACATGAGTGAAACCATATGGTATATTTCTTTCTCTAACTGACTTATTTCACTCAGCATTATACCCTCTAGGTCTGTCCATGTTGCAGATGGCAAGATCTCATTCTTTTTTATGGCTGAGTAATATTCCCATTGTGTTTATATATCACACCTTCTCTGTCTCTTCCTATCAATGGCACTTGGGTTGCTTCCACATCTTGCTTATTGTAAATAATGCTACAATAAACATAGGGGTATATGTATCTCTTCAAATTAGTGTTTTTATTTTCTTTGGGTAAATACCCAATAGTAGAATTACTGGATCATATGGTGATTCTATTTTTAATATTTTGAGGAACCCCCATACTGTTTTAGACAGTGGCTGCACCAGTTTACATTATCACTAACAGAGTACAACTGTTCCTTTTTCTCCACAGCCTTGCTAACACTTGTTATTTTTTTTTTTTTTAAAGATTTTATTTATTTATTTGACAGAGAGAGAGATAGCGAGAGCAGTAACACAAGCAGGGGGAATGGGAGAGGGAGAAGCAGGCTTCCTGCCGAGCAGGGAGCCCGATGTGGGACTCGATCCCAGGACCCCGGGATCATGACCTGAGCCGAAGGCAGACGCTTAACGACTGAGCCACCCAGGCGCCCTAACACTTGTTATTTTTTGTGTTTGATTTTACTCATTCTGACAGGTGTGAAGTGATATCTCATTTGTGGTTTTAATTTGCATCACCCTGATGATAATGATGTTGACCATCTTTTCATGTGTCTCTCAGCCATCTGAATGTCTTCTTTGGAAAAATGCCTATTTAGGTCCTCTGCCCATTTTTTTTTATTGTTATGTTTAATTAGCCAACATACGGTACATGAAAAAATATTCAATATCACTAGCTATCAGGGAAATACAATCAAAACCTCTGCCCATTTTTTAATTGGATTATTTTGGTGTGTGAGTTCTTTCTATATTTTGTTTACTCACCCTTTTTTGGATATATTCTTTGCAAATATCTCCTCCCATTCAGTAGCTTGCCTTATTGTTTTGTTGATGGTTTCCTTCACTGTGCAAAAACTTTTTATTTTGGTGCAGTCCCAATAGTTTAATTTTGTTTTTGTTTCCCTTGCCAGAGGAGACATATCTAGAAAAATGTTTCTACAGTGATGTCAAAGAAATTACTGCCTATGTTTTCTTCTAGGAATTTCCTGGTTTCAGGTCTCACATTTAGGTCTCTAATCTGTTCTGAGTTTATTTTTGTGTATGATATAGAAAAGTGGTCCAGTTTCATTCTTTTGCATATAGCTGTCCAGTTTTCCCAACACCATTTGTTGAGGAGACTGTCTTCTTCCCATTGTATATTCTTGTCTCTTTTGTCATAGATTAATTGACCATAAAAGCATGGATTTATTTCTGGACTCTCTGTTCTTTTGATCTATGTGTCTATTTTTGTGCTAGTACCATACTGTTTTGATTACTCTAGCTTTGAAATCTGGGATTGTGATACCTCCAGTTTGTTCTTTTTCAAGTTTATTTTGGCTATTTGGGGCCTTTTGTGGTTCCATATAATTTTTAGGATTTTTTGTTCTAGTTTTATGAAAAATGTTTTTGGTATTTAATAGGGATTGCTTTAAATCTGTAGATTGCTTTGGGTAGTATGGACATTTAAAAAATATTGGTTCTTCCAAACCATGAGCATGGAATATCTTTCTGTTTGTTTGTTTCATCTTCAATTTCTTCCATCAGTGTGTTATAGTTTTCAGAGAACAGGTCTTTTTCCTCCTTGGTTAAGTTTATTCCTAGGTATCTTACTCTTTTTGGTGCAGTTATACATAAGATTTCTTAATTTTGGGGGTGCCTGGTGGCTCAGTCGGTTAAGCATCTGCCTTTGGCTTAGGTCATGATCCCAGGGTCCTGGGATTGAGCCCCACGTTGGGCTCTCTGCTCAGAGGGGAGCTTCTCCCTCTCCCTCTGCCTGCTACTTGCTTGTGCTCTCTTTCTCTCTGTCAAATAAATAAACAAAATCTTGAAGTAAGTTTTACTTCTTCCTTACCAATTTGGATGCTTTTTATTTCTTTTTCTTGTCTGATTGCTGTAGCTAGGACTTCCAGTATTGTGTTGAATAAAAGTGGTGAGAGTGGATATCCTTTTCTTGTTTCTAATCTTCGAGGAAAAGCTCTCATTTTTTTCACCATTGAGTATGATGTTAGTTGTGGGTTTTTCATATATGGCCTTTATTATATTGAGGTATGTTCGCTCTAAATCTACTTTGTTCAGAGTGTTTATCATGAATGGATGTTTTATTTCTCAAATAATTTTTCTGCATGTCTTACGGTGATCATGGTTTTTATCTTTTTACTTGTTAATAGACATTGATGAATTTTCTTGATTTAATCACTAGATCATCTCTGCTATAGTTCTTACCAGCCTTTGCCCACTCATATCCCCAGTTCCCAGGCAGTAATTTCCCTTGAAATTACTCTCTCTGCACAGGTTATTGGTCCTTACACGTGAGTTCAGATTGGTTGCAGCAACCCAGTGCTCCTTCTGGTTTTCTCCCTACGCCACCCCTGCTCTGTGTTGGTTTCTCACCTCTGTATGGAGCATGCCAACAGGACTTTGTAGATCTTTCCATCAGAGTATCTCTTTTCAAAGAAAATGGGATCTGGTAGAATTGGAGATTTGAATGACAGGGTGATTGCCCTGAAAGGAAAGGGACTAGTGGATAGAAAACAGAATAAAGACCCAAACTCTAGGAAAAGTATGTATGACTAGAAAAAAATAACACCACCAACAAACCAGACACCATAAGTTGGAAGATTAAAGGGCAAGAGAGGGAATGAGCGATGGAGTGTGGGAGGCAGTCATGGGAAACTGGATAGATGAGCTGGTGGGAAGAAGGCCATCTTAGAAAAGATGTGATGATTTCCATGATCTGGAGCTTTGCATCTGCCTTTCCATGTGTGCAAAAAGATGGCACCACATTGCACAAAGAACTCTGGATTTGGAGACTCTAAGTTGACTCTGAATAGACCAAAAATCAATTCAGTATTTGGGTCCACAGATGCTGGTAACTTGGGTATAGCATCTGGTATCTTTCCCTTTATAGAGTCTTTTCCTTATACATAAAAATCAGTAACAGTAATGGTATTTGCCATTCATTGAATATCCATGTCACTTTTGCATGGTGGTTTTTTTCTTTAAAGTTCACCAAAGCTCAATAAAACTGGGGTATTTTCCTTATGTTAGAAAACTTGCTAAGGCTATATAGGTGAATGCTGACCTCTGACTTGAACACTCACACTCTTTCTTTGGGACCAGGTACTCTCTCTCAGGAGCATGGGTGGGCATGGGGCCTGCAGTCTGATGTCAGGAACTGATTCTGTGTGTCCTGGAACTCAGAAACATAGTGTTCAATATTTTGTGATATGCATGTGGTACAAGGCATGAGGCTAAGCCCTACCATCAGCCTTTAACTAATTATTTGCCTTGGCATTCCTGAAAAACCATGTCTCTGGGACATGTTTTCTGAGCAGAGCACATTTCTGGAAACTAGTAGGCCCTTTGACCCCTTGTGCTGTAGTTGATAGCTTTGGTTATGCTCTAACAGTAATAAAGGAAGAACAAAAATGTTCAAGTGCTTATTAGGTATCCACTTGTTCCTCCTACTTAATTAGCATAGTAGTTTAGAATCCTCAGTTTCCAGTTTGTTTATGCTCTCAGGCTGCCTGCCCAGGGCGGTGGCACCAGGGAACCTTTCCCAAGCAGTCTGTAGTTGGCATGGGTCTCCTGGTTTTCCAAGGCTTACTGCTTGATGGTCTGATCTCGATGAAGGTGACCTGAATCTATACATACAGTAGCACTTCATGTTATTTGAAATCATTTATTCTCTGACTTCATTCACTGGGATATAATGAGGTAGCTATAGATAAACCAAAAGGACATCAGAGCAGCCCAAATAGATGTTGAGAAATTTGTGTATGAGGGGGAGTGTCTGGTGTTCTTCGTCTGTTTACTATTGTTTAAAAATATCTCTAAAATATTTGTCTGGTTTCTCAGCCTGCACACAGTTAGAAGTAGCAAATTAAAAGGTGTGGGGATTCTCTGGAGGCAGTCACACTGACAAGAGCGAGAAATAGAAAAAGGAACAGGCAATCACAGGAACTTCCAAAATTGGGTCAACAGGTCCTATTTAATGTGACAGAAAAGTGCTTTTGCACAGTAAACTTAGAGTGGGTCTTGAGGAATAAATATATGGTCATGGATGTTTGTGTTGTTGAGCTTTGTCAGGAAGTTTAATTTTAGTGGCCTGTGTTGCAGAAGGATAAGGGAATGCATAGTTCATTTTAAAGCTATTCCTATGTTTAAGATTTAGCCCCCATTTTTTTTTTTAATTTGGGTTTAAAAAGAGAGGCTGGAAATTTTAAAAGACTTCTGCCTCTGGAAAGATGGAACAGGCATACTTTTCCATGTGCTTTCCAAATGCAACTAAAAACTGTGCTTTTTATAAAAAACAAACAGGAGAAGGGTGCAAAGGTGGAGAGAAAGCAGCAAGCCAGCTATGGACGTTGAGAAATGAGACAGTGGTGAATTTCCTGGGTTTTCTTAATTTACTCCTATATCCCAGAATTGGAGCAGAAGAAGCCAGCAACCCAGAATGGTCAGTGGACACAGATTAAAAAGTCCCCAACAAAAGCCTGCTTTCTCTAGCCAAAGGGCCAGGAAAGGAGCACATCAGCAAGATGGAAAACCATTAGACAGTAACCCCTGTACTCAAGTCAGACACCACAGAGAATAGTGTGTCCTCACACCAACCCACGCCAGCAAAGACCCAGTGGGGAGCCTAGACTTTCACCCTTGGGAGGCTATAATGGTGTTCCCTAACACCTCTGCCCAGGTGGTGTCAGAGAAGACTCCGTAAGGAGCCTGGACTTCCACCCCACCTGTCAATAGTAAGTCCCCCCTTTGCTTCCCAACTACGGTGGTGTCAGTGGAGACCTAGGGGAAAGTCCGGACTTTCACCACCTCCCAGTGGTAATGAGGCCATATATCCTTCCATGATTCATTGGAGGCCACACGGGAAGCCTGACTTGTAATCTATCCTGTCAGTAAAGTAACGAGGAAGTATCCCCACCCTCACTTTCTTCTGCCAGAACACTGTCAGAAGGTTTAAATAAGAGGTTCTCATGTGGTATACCATGAGATGTCCAGGTTTCAATAAAAAGCTCTTGTCATATCAAGAACTAGGAAGATCTCAAACTGAGAGAAGAATCAATAGATGGCACTGTCAAGATGACAGAGATGTTAGAATTTTCTGAGAAAGACTTTAAAGCGGCCAACATAAAAATACCGCAACAACACTTGAAAAGATGTTCAATACTATTAGGGGAAGGTAAATCAAAACTGCAGTGAGATACCCCTTCATACCCATTGAGATGACTGTAATAAAAAAGACAATAAGAACTGTTGGCAAGGATGTAAAGAAATTAGAACCCTCATGCATTGCTGGTAGGAATATAAAATGGTGCAGCCACTTTGGAAAGCAGTTTGGCAGTTCTTCAAAAAGTGAAAGAGTTACCATATAACCCAGTAATTCCGCTCATAGGTATGTACCCGAGAGAATTGAGAACATAATGTCCACACGTAAAATTGTACATGGATATTCAGTGTTACTCATAATAGCCCCAAATTGGAAACAGTATGAATGGATAAACAGTGTCATATATCCATATAATAGAATATTATTTCAGCCATAAAAAGGCAAAAAGTACTGATAAATGCTACAACATGGATGAACTTTGAGAACATTAAGCTAAGTGAAAGAAACCAGTCACAGAAGCCACATATTGTTTAATTCCATTTATATGAACTGTATAGAGTAGGCAAATCTGTAAAGACAGAAATCAGATTAATGATTTCTGGAGACAGGAGAGAAAGGGGAAAGACGAATGGTTGCTAATGGGTATGAAGTTTCATTTTGGAGTGATACAAATGTTCTGGAATTAGGTAGTGGTGACAGTTGCACAATTTTGTGAACATAGTAAAACTACTGATTTTTCTACTTTAAAAGGGTGAATTTTATGGTATGCGAATTATATTTCAATAAACACAATGTTTCAAAGATCCATTACAAACATACTTAAATGAAACAAAATAGAAAAAAATAGGAAAAAACTCCAAAGAAATAGAAGATATAAAGAAGAACCAGATGGCGATTTTAGAACTGAAAAATACACCTGAAGTAAAAAAACTCAATGGATGGGCTCAACAGAAGAATGGAGGCCAGACAGAGGAAAAAAAAAATCAGTGAATTTGGAAGATAGAATAATAGGAATTATCCAATCTAAACACAGAGAGAAAATAGATAAATTAGCTGAGGTTCAGGGACCTGTAGGACTCTTAACAAAAGATGTAATATTCAAGTCACTGGAGTCCCAAAAAGAGAGGTGAAAAAAGAATGGGCTTAAAAAGCACTTAAAGGAATAATGGCTGAAAACTTCCTGAATTTGTCAAAAGACATAAATGTACAGATTCAAGAAGCTGAGCGAATCCTAAATAAGATCAACCCAAAGGAATCCAGCATACCAGCCCAGCATTGTTAACTATAGGTGCGATGTCCTACACCACATCTCTAGAATTTATTCATCTTGCATTACTGAAACTTTTTGCTTTTCAGTTTTTGAGCTTACTGATTTAAATGTTAAGCTCAGAGATGCTTTCCTCAGCCATGTCCAGTCTACTAATGAGCCCATCAAAGATATTCTTCATTTCTGTTCCAGTGTTTTTGATCTCTAGCATTTCTTTTTTTTTTCCTTCAGATTTCCATCTCTCAGCTGACATTGCCCATATGTTCTTGCATGCTGCAGCTTTAACCATTAGAGCCCTTAGCATATTAATCGTAGTTGTTTCAAATGCTTGGTGTGATAATTCCAACATCCCTGCCCTGTCTGGTTCTGATGCTTGCTCTGTCCCTTCAAATTGTGTTTTTTGCCTTTTGGTGTGCCTTGTGATTTTTTTCTTGACAGCCAGACATGATGTACCAGAAAAAGAGCTGCTGTAAATAGGCCTGGTGATGTGGTGGTGAGGTGTGGGGGAGGGGGGAGCATTCTGTCATCCTGTCCTTAGATCTCAGTCTCTTGGTGAACTTGTGCCTTTGCACTGTGAGCTTCACAAGTATTTCTTAGTTATTTTTACCCTCTTCGGTGGGACAGGTTGGCTGGGTTTGGGTACTTCCCTTCCCCCAGGTCAGTTCAACTCTCAGAATGCCACAGCAGA
>NC_138371.1:109836064-109870296 GCF_054177405.1 Leptonychotes weddellii
TTGAATCACAGACCTGTACTTCTGAAACATAATACATTATATGTTAAAAAAAAAAAAAAGATAGTTGGAAGGGAAAATGAAGGGGGCGATATTGGAGGAGGAGATGAACCATGAGAGACTATGGACTCTGAAAAACAAACTGAGGGTTCTAGAGGGGAGGGGGTTTGGGGGGATGGGTTAGCCTGGGATGGGTATTAAAGAGAGCACGTACTGAATGGAGCACTGGGTGTTATATGCAAACAATGAATCATGGAACACTACATCAAAAACTAATGATGTAATGTATGGTGATTAACATAACATAATAAAATAAAATTTAAAAAAGCCTAATGATGTAATGTATGGTGATTAACATAACATAATAAAAAATAAAAAAAAAAGAACAGAGTGCTCAGGCTTTTCCCCTCCCCCTGCCAGAAACAAGAGGGGATTCTTCTGTTAATTTCTGTGGGAACCTGATTGGGCTCCTGGAGGTAAATCTCACAGTATTTGGGGGTTCCCCAAGACTGGGTCCTCCTGTAGTCTTTAACTCTTGGAGTTGCCTCCATTGAGCCTCTAGCAGCCATCAACTACAGTTCAGGTTTTCTACCCAAGCACTTGTTCCTGAGGTGGTTTCTGCTCTTGAATCCCTGCTCAGGAAAGTGGTGTTTGCCTGACTCTCTCCATTCTTGGGGGCTGTGGTTTTTCCCTGGGTCTTCTCCAGTCTTATGGATCGAAGAAGAGTTGTAGATGTTTCAGTCTGTTCAGTTTTTACTTGTTGTTAGGATAGAGTGGGGACTTCCAAGCTCCTTACCTGTAAAACCAGAAACTGAAGTCCCTAACTGAAATTTTGTACCCATTGATTAGAAACCCTCCACTTCTTATCCCTGGTCCTGGCTATCAAAATTCTACTCTCTGCTTCTATGAGTTTGTCTATTTTTAGATATCTGCTATAAATGGAATCATGTAGTATTTATCTTTCTGTGACTGGCTTATTTCACTTAGCAATATGTCCTTCAGGTTCATCTGTGTTGTCACATATGGCAGGATTTCCTTTCTTTTAAAGGCTGAATTAACATTTCATTGTATGGATATACCACATGTTCTTTATCCACCCGTCCGTTGATGGACATTTAGCTTGCTTCTACATCTTGGCTATTGTGAATAGTCATGCAATTAACATTGTAAAACAGATATCTCTGTGAGATCCTGCTTCCAGTTCTTTTGGTAAATACCAAGAAGTGGGCTTGTTGGATCGTATGGGAGTTCTATTTTGAATCTTTTGAGGAGTCTGTATACTGTTTTCTGTGGAGGTTGCATGATTTTACAATCTTACCAATAGTGTACAAAGTTTCCAATTTTGCCACATCCTTGGCAATACTTCTTTTTTTTTTTTTTTATAATATCCATCTTAACAGATGTGAGGTGCTATCTCACTGTGGTTTTGATTTGCATTTCCCAGATGATAAGTGATGTTGAGCATCTTTTCACATATCTGTTGCCCTTTTGTTTGTCTTTGGAGAAATGTCCTTGGATGTGCCAGTCTTGTCTTGGTCACCGTTGAGGCTATAACACCTAAGCAGCTCTTGGCATCTCGGAGGTACTCAAATAGTTTTCAAATGAATTATAAAGGACGGTGACTGCAGGTTTGTCTACAGAGTTACAGTTGATATTGAAGAAAAAGAATTGTGTTGCCCCTTTCTATGCATTGCTTTGGGGGGTCTCAAGTGAATGGGGTGAGTATTCTAGTCTGTCTGAGCTTTAGCCATGTACAGGAAAGTTTTATGTGTTTAACACCTGTTTTGGGGTTTGAAGAACCCAAGTGCCCAAAGTCCCATACCTCGTAGTAATGGCTGGCTTTTCTTGATTATACGTATTTGAACAGAATCACTATATCCCCAAGCTCAAACCCACTTCATGTTGGCAGAGTCTCATGCTGTGCATGTATATCTGATAGTCCCATATGTTCTCTCAGTTTTGATGTGGCTCCCATTTTAGAAACATGTGGTCTGTGTGTGATTGCTCCCTTTAGCTGATGAGCAGCAAAGTAATTACAGTCACCCTATGGCATATGTGTGTCACTTTCCATTTTAGTAACAAAGTGGGAAGAGTCTCTTGTTATAACCGCATCATTGTAATGAGGTTGAAGGGGTGGTTGTGATTTATCATCTGTATTCTTCTAGCATTTCCTGTCAGTGTTACACTTCCTTAGAGTTTACAAAGTTCTTTTCATAAACCTAATCTCTCATAAACCTAATCTTATTTAGAGCCTCGAGAGGTAGACAGGAGTGGTACAGGTGCCTCATTCAGTACACGAGGAAACTGTGATGTGGCAGTGAAATCATTTGTTCATGTTCTGTCATTTGTGATCAGTGGGCTTAGATCTTGAGTCTTCATGTTTGGACTTTAAAGTGAGTTTCTGCTCCTGTCCACCTGTCTTAGGTGTGCAGTCATTCCCATCTGTTGTATATAATGGGTCATAACATTGGTTATGAACGAGGACACTTGGAAGCCTCTTTGCATTGACTGTCCATAATACAATGCCTCTGCGATTGGTTGTATTAGTTGGATTTTCCAGAAAAACAGAATCAATAGGATGTGTGTATGAATGTATATATTAATATATATATTAATATATATATATCATTAACTGTTTCGTGGAACTCCATGTAAGACATGCCAGGCACTATATTTACAATGTGTGGATAATATAGTTCAAGTAGTTGCTACTGCGTTAATATATATATGTATAAATATATGTGTGTATGTATATGTGTGTGTAGGTATATATATATACCTACACAGGTATATGTGTGTGTATATATACCTGTATATATATATACCAGATATATATATATATGTATACACACATATATATATATACACACACATATATATATATACACACCTACACAAGTATATGTATATATAGGTATATACATATATATATACACACACACACACATACACATACATATACACACAGAAACACATACCTATATATATATATACACAACATATATATATATATATATACAACATATATATATATATATATTCCCCTCTATTTTAGAGGGAGGGAGGGAGGGGAATTGGCTCATCTTCATAGGTGAACAAGTCTGAAATCCACAGGAAGGCCAGCAGGCTGGAGATGTAAGGAAGAGTTAATGTTGCAGCTTGAATCTGAAGGCAGACTGGGGACAGAATTCTGTCTTCCTTAGGGAGCTTCAGTCTTTTGCCTGAAGGCCTTCAACTGATTGGATGGGGCTCACCACATTATGGAGGATAATCTGCTTTACTCAACATCCACTGATTTCAGTATTAATCTCATCTAATAATATCTTTATAGCAATATCTAGACTAGTATTTGATCAAATCTGGGCACTATGACCCAGCCTAGTTGACACATAAAATTAACCATTACATTGGCTAACCAGACAGTGCTCAGAGATGATATCATTACAAAGAGAATTCTAGTATGTTTGGTAAAAACAAAATGTTTATACTTATCCTAGCATTGTTAAACAATTAATAATAGTGAAATAAAGTAATAATTAAAAGCAAGAGCCTTTAATCATTTAGTTATATTTATGATACCCTGCAAATAGTACTTAGTCAATTAAAAAGATGACCTCACCTAAAATAGCAAGAAGTTATTAATTCCTAGAAAATTCTGTAGCTGCTTAGAAGAGTGGATTCTAATGGTCACAACCTCTTATTTTAGAGGCTTGCTTGAAGATGTTCAGTTTACTTGCACATCTTTGATTTGGAAATTACTAAATTAAAAAAAAACTTTTTAGATAATTTGCTTTTGGTGTTTTAATTATTTCTTTTTTTTTTTTTAAAGATTTTATTTATTTATTTGAGAGAGAGAGCACGAGCAGGGGGAAGAGACAGAGGGAGAGGGAGAAACAGACTCCCTGGTGAGCAGGGAGCCCGATGCAGGACTCGATCCCAAGACCCTGAGATCATGACCTGAGCCGAAGGCAGACGCTTAACCGACTGAGCCACCCAGGCATCCCAGTGTTTTAATTATTTCTTATCTCAAGAATTGATTACCCTGTTTTAAACATTTCCCAAACTCAGAAGTTGCTCAGTGCTTGGCATCACAAACCTGCACCTATGCCCTATAGAAATAATATCCATTCTGAAATATTTTAGAGGTTTGCAAATTATGCAGTGTTTCTTGATGTGGGGGATAATCTTCCTCAGGGGAAACCTAAACAAGGTGAATATATTGAGAACAGTGGCGAAATTCCCCTTGATTAGGTGTGGTAAATGTGGTAAATGTGAGTAAATCCTGAACACTTATTACCATGGGCTGGCAGCAATAGCATTGAATAGCAGTTCCATATGCTAGAAATCAACTGTGTCGTGGAACTCCATGTAAGACATACCAGGCACTGTATTTACAATGTGTGGATAATATAGTTCAAGTAAGTTGCTACTGCATTAATCCTATCATGGGCAGGAATCAGTAGTGTCACTGATCATCAAGATGATTGTTATACAAACGAATTTAGTTTCTTTTGCTTTAACATGTAACATACCCTGTGCCTGATTACTATATTAATATCACATCTTCAACATGCTCCTGTTTAGAATGGGGCAGGGGAGGCATTGCTGAAATTGTCTATCATAATCAGGAACTTCCCAGGAAGGTTAAAGTAACATGTTGTATAATTATGGTTTATTGAATAAACCACTGTGTGGGTACTCTACCCCACTTTTATCTTCGTAGTCCTGTGGTCTATTAAGAAACTCTTGATTTTACCCAATAGAAGACAGGCTGGAGGAATTAAAGCATCACTGTTTATGTCATCCTTGTCACTATCATGAAAAATCTTCTTTTGTGTTTTGAGTGACATTCTAGCTGTTCTTCACCAAAAGCACTACCATGGCTAGTTGGCTCATGGCATTGAAAATTGGTGAAAATGGAGGTGGGATCTTGAGTTAGAGCTCCGAGGCCATTTTCATTTCCCTTTGCCCAAGCTACCCACTTCATGCACATTTTCCCTTGACACCCAGATGACATGGTCTGTGCAAAACTTTAATCATCACTGGAAAGAATATCTCAACACATGTTCCAGGAATCAGGAATCTGTATATATGGAGAGAGCAATTTGTTTCAAAGGAAGTACAGTTGATCCTTGAACAACACAGGTTTGAACTGCTCAGGTCTGCTTATACGCAGAATTTTTTTGATAAATACAGTGTAGTACTATAAATGTATTTTCTCTTCTTATGATTTTCTTTTCTCTAGCTTACTTTATTCTAAGGATACAACATCATATAAAAACATGTATGAACATGATAATGTTGAAGACATGGGAAGAACTAAACTTTGTTATTTATTTTAATAACGTTTATTGCTTTTTTTTGTTATCTAAATAATGACTTATTGTTTACACAACTGGAATATGCGGTAGATAAAAATTAACCATGATGCCACCACACAAGAATATCCCTGCTAACATTAAGGCATAATTCCTTCAAGTCTCCTTAAGTATCTTCTTGTGGCATTGTTACATGTAAAGTATCTACAGTGTATCTCAAATATCTTTCTCCACAAAAAATGGTATTCAAAAATTAATTTTGAATGTTTATATATTTTTCATTATTTGGATGAACCAAAGTATATTTTATACCATGAGGCTGGGGCAAAGTACAAATGGAAACTTCATACTATATACTTAAGTATTTAAAATTTGAGGTTACAACCTGTTAAATAAAATATGTTTCATTGCCTTAATTTGACAAATATGTTGTTGCAATGACAAAATAATGTGTAACATTATGATTTTTTATATGAATGAATGTCAGAAAAACATCAAATTTGATGGAATTTATTATTTTGTACTGTTTCTATTACATGCAGAATAATGGGCCAGTGATTGAATTAAATCTTGATTTAATAAAGAACATAAAGTTCCTGAGATTTCATCTTACCACCTCAGAACTCTGACTTTAAATTTTCATTAAAGAATTTGTAATGTTCTGTTCACAAATTTTATGTGAGTAATGTACTTCTAGAAGCCAAGTCATTCTGTTTTAACATTTAAAAAACTTAGATTGCTTTTTTGAAGATTTTTTATTTTTTAATCTTTTTCTTCTCTGAATTCCACTTTCACAATTTGTTTCTAAAAGTCTTCACTTGTGCTCATTACCAATCATCTAAAGAATTAAAAAATAAAATGTAATTGTATCCAAAGCATGGGAAATGTAAATATATTTCATCAAAAGGTAAATAAAAGTAAATGTAAAAAATTCTAAATTAAAAATTTTTTTAAATCACCTTATCTTCTGAAAGATTCAAATTATGCAGTAAAATTAAAAATCACAAACAGGAAAAAGCAAAAAGAGACAAGTGGGATTACATCAAACTAAAAACTTCTACATAGCAAGAGAAACAAAATGAGAAGACACCCTACAGAATGGGAGAACATATTTGCAAACCATATATCTGAGAAGGGATTAATATCCAAAATATATAAGGGATTCCTGTAACTCAATAGCAAAATAATAATAATAGTAATTCAATTATAAATGGGCAATCTAAACAGACATTTTTCCAAAGAAGACATATAGATGGCCAACAGTACATGCAAAAATGCTCAGCGTCATTGAAATGCAGATCAAAACCACAATGAGATATCACACCTGTTTGAATGGCTCTTACCAAAAAAGGTAAGAGAAAACAAATGTTGAAGAAAATGGACAGAAAAAAACCCTCCTGCACTGTTGGTAGGAATGTAAATTGGTGCAGCCCTATGGAAAATAGTATGGAGGTTCCTCAAAAGATTAAAAATAGATTACCATGATATCCAGCAGTCCCACTTCTGGGAATACATCTAAAGGAAATGCAATCACGGGGCGCCTGGGTGGCTCAGTCGGTTAGGCATCTGCCTTCAGCTCAGGTCATGATCCCAGGGTCCTGGGATTGAACCCCCATGTCAGGCTCTCTGCTCAGTGAGGAGCCTGCTTCTCCCTCTCCCTCTGCCTGCCACTCTCCCTGCTTGTGCCCACTCTCTCTGTCAAATAAATAAATAAAATCTTTAAAAAAAATAAAGGAAATGAAATCATTATCTCAAGGAGATATCTGCACCCCTCCCCCCGCCCCCGTTCATTGCAGTGTTATTCACTATAGCTGAGACATGAAAGCTACCGAAGTTTTCATTGGTGAATGAATGGATCAGGAAAGTGTTGTGTATATGAATATTATTCAGCCATGAGGAGGAAGGAAATCTTGTATTTGTGATAACATGGATGGACCTTGAGAACATTATGCTAAGTGAAATAAGTGGGACAAAGACAAATACTGTATGATCTCACTTATATGTGGAATCTAAAAAAGCCAAACTTATAGAAACAGAGTTGAGTGGTGGTTGCCAGGGGCTGGGGTTGGGTTGGGGGAAATGGGGAGATGTTGGTCAAAGGGTACAAACTTTCAGTTATAGGATGAGCAAGTTTGGGGGAATTGGGGTGATTATAGTTAATACTGCATTATGTACTTGAAAGTTGCTGAGAGAGTAGATCTTAAATGTTCGTAAATGTACACACAGACACACACACAGGTAACTGTGAGGTAACCATGAGGTTACCTTATTGTGATTGTTTCCCAGTGCATTGGTGTATCAAATAATCCTGTTGTACACCTTAAACTTACACAATGGTATATGCCAGTTATCTTTTTTTTTTTTTAAAGATTTTATTTATTTATTTGAGAGAGAGAATGAGAGACAGAGAGCATGAGAGGGAGGAGGGTCAGAGGGAGAAGCAGACTCCCTGCCGAGCAGGGAGCCCGATGCGGGACTCGATCCAGGGACTCCAGGATCATGACCTGAGCCGAAGGCAGTCGCTTAACCAACTGAGCCACCCAGGCGCCCTATATGCCAGTTATCTTTCGGTAAAGCTGCGCATGGGAGAAAAAGCACTGGAGAGTGCCAACAAAGCAAAAAGGACAAAATCTAGATTACAGTTCATGATATCCAATTTGTCAATAAAATTATTCTTTGCTAAAGCAGCAGAGTCGTCGTGACAGAGACTGTGTGGCCTGCAAAGCCTACAATACTTACTCTAAGTAAATATATTTACTATAAAATATTACTATAATATCCATACTTTGCGGGACAGTTTGCCTGCCTCTGCTTCAGAACAGTGAATTAGAATGTGAAGAGAGGCAAGGCAATGGAAGCTTGACCCCACTGGGAAATTTTTCTTCCTGGCATGGTTCTATTTGCGTTACCGGAGAGGAAGGATTTGAAAACGGAGTCTTTTCTCTACCTCAGTGACCCTGCCTCGGAAGCGTCCTTGCTGTCTGACGCAGCGCACATCTCCCACGTGGGCAGCATATCCCCCAAACCTGCCCTGCATTCTGGTACTTTTATTTGAGGCCACGAGGCCAGAGGTGTGCACATGCATTTCTCTGCAGCCTGACCGGCTTTAGTGACCAGGAGATGCTACAGTTACAGGTCCCACTGTGCTCATGCTGAGGGCAGGACCCAGAGTAACAGCACCTGTGTAGTGTTTTATCATGTGGATCTGTGATTTGCAAGGGTAGCTAATGCACATGGGTGTAAGAACAGCACTCAGTACTTACTTTGCTAAATCACCGGTGTTTTAATCTGGACTTTGCTCCCAAATCAGTATTGTATAGCCTTTACTAACAGCCCGCCCCCGCCGGCCACCAGAAAGTAGAGATTAGTGTTGGGTTTGGAATTTTAAAAATGCTTTGGGAGAACTTTATTTCAATCATTTGAAAACATTTTAAAGATATATGGATTTAGAGTGTTTTTTTAAAAATAACATTATACTGACTCATTATCTGTAGTTCTTTTTCTTTAATATTGGTGAATTGAGGTCAGACACATGGCCCAGGGCCACTGAAACACACTAGAATAAGCTGTTTGTCGAGAAAAACAAGCCGCATGATTTTGGCATGGAACTCCGTGCATCGTCTTTGATGACCAGGGATTTAGAAACATGCAAAGGAATCCTTAGGGTTTTGTTTTAAGAAATAAACTGAGTGGAAAAAAAAAGAGAAAGAAACTGAGTGCACATTCTTGCAAGCTGAAAAAGAAATTTTAATAAATTCAAATTAATAGTGTAGAGAAATGTTAAACCCATTAGGATTTTAGGAGGAGGAGCTTTAGAAAAATTGAATGAGCCATTATGTGCAAATATACAAATAGCAATCTCAGATGTTTATTTGCATTATATAACGGGGTACAGACATTACATATATTGCTATTACCACTAATAAGAGCACCACCTTATGTTTTTATAATGCTTTCTATTTTCCCCAGAACTTCCCACACACTTGGGCTCATTTAGTTCTCATTAAACATGCAAGAAAATGTAGACAAATAAACTGAGGTCCTAAACAGTGAAGGCACTGCCCAAGGTCGGAAAGCCTCTATGCAGCCCAAGTGGGTCATGCATTTAGGTATTCTTACCCCATCATGTTCTTTCTGTGATATCAAAGCTTCCTTTGTAAATAAAGTCATGGATGAAATTCGTGTGACTCACATAAGCAGCTGTGCTGGACAATTTATGGTAATGCTGATCCCAAGTGTTAATAGCCAAAGTGAAGTCCAATATATGAATTGTGACTTTAATATTAATGAGAACTTCCAAATTTCACAGGATATAGATAGGGTTGAGTCTGGGGGAGGGGTGTTAAGACCTTACATACAGAATGACTATTGAGAAAGTAATACTTGCCTTAGAACAGACCGATTTTGAATAATGCTCAGCATCTTAGATCTGCACAAAGCTATCTCCGGAGGGCGTCAGTCAGTATGTTGTCTGCAGATGAGGATATGCAGGGAGATGCAGGGTCACAGGTACAGTAATGAATGGCTTCTCCGAGGAAGTGACCCTCCACCACAGAAAACAGTCAGCATTATTAATCTACAAAGTAATTGGTCCCCACAAAGTCCTTCTACATTATTTTAGCAGGTGGCCTTGCGAGGAGTCAGCTAAAATCATGCCTATTCAGCACCAGGCAGCATTTCAGCTACTAAAGCTTCAGAATAAGCAGCATGCATTTGGGAGTAGAACACTTTAATGTTCAAAACTCCCGAATGATCTTAGGTTTGCAGAGGGTCTAATTGTAAATAATTCTAAAAGCACAACTACTTTGGTTAGTTATACCTTCTAGTTCACGATGCAGTAAGACCTAAATCTTAAAGTCAGAACCTTTTATCGATGCCCCAAATTTTGAATGCTGCAGTGTGTTAGAGGATGACCTTCTCATCCTTTGAGGTTTGCTTCCTGTCTTATGGGAGACATATGTACCTTGAAAAGGTAATTCTTTATTAATTATTTTTAAATTTTTATTTTATGAAAATTTTTAAACACATAAACATACAATAATTCCTCTTGTATGCACCCTCAAATTTAAGAGCTTCTGGATTTTTGTTGTTGTGGTTGCATCTGCTGAAGGTTTTAAAAGAAATGTTTCAACAAGACAAAACCAGAGAGGGAGACAAACCATAAGAGACTCTTAATCTCAGGAAACAAACTGAGGTTTGCTGGAGAGGTGGGAGGTGGGAGGGTTGGGGTGGCTGGGTGATGGACATTGGGGAGGGTATGTGCTATGGTGAGCGCTGTGAATTGTGTAAGACTGATGAATCACAGATCTGTACCCCTGAAACAAATAATACATTATATGTTAATAAAAAAAAGTCTTTGAAAAAAAAATAAATGTTTCAAATACAGCTATAGTCTCAAATTCTTAATCCTTTCCCTACACCCCTCTCCACACGAAAACTGCTATTCAGAAGTAGGTATGAATCCTTCCCATGCACAGTTTTATCCTTTTACTGATACCCACATATCCAAAGAAATATATAGTTCTCTTTTTTGTGTTTAAAGTCAACCTGCACTCTGCATATGTAATTTGCTTTTTGTTTTTTCAGAAGAAAACCCAATACTTATAATTTGAAGCTTTATGCCTGGATGTAGTTTATTCATTTCCACTGTTGTATGATATGAACATGATATGAATATGGAATTTTATTTTTCCTATCTGCTCTGATGAACATTGAGATTAATTTTTCACTTTTAGCAAAAGTAATACAACAGGATTTCTGATAGACATAAGATTTTCATGGACACACATGATAGGTAGCCTCTAGGTAGCTAGAGCCTCTAGCCTCTAGCTTCTAGGCCCCTTTTTCAAACTGTCATATATCAAGTGGTCATGAAATCAATGGAATGGATTGAAACCAACATTGAATAGTAATAACAATAAAGGTTAGTTATAAATTATATATTACATAAAATACAATTTCACTATACATTATTACAAAGGTAAGTTTTCTCATTAAACTTTTAGTCAGGTGTGCATGTATGCAGGTGCCTGGGTTATGATATCAGTTGTATTTCTTACCGAGGACAATGGTAAGAGAAGGTTGAAACCCACCATTCTAGGGCATGCACGACAAGTCCCACTGCTGGGTCATGGGGTATATGTATTTTCAACTTTACTGATTGGTGCCAAATTACTCTTGAAAGTGACCGTATCTTATTTTCAGTGTTCCTTCCTGTTTTACCACATTCTATCCCTGGATTTTTGTGACAGGGGTTTCTAATTGTAATTTTAGCTTGCTTTTCCTGATTGCCAGTGAGACTGAGAACAAGTCACTTCTAAGCGTTGGAAGTGAACAGGGAGCGGGAGTTTATTTTTTTATTTTAGCACAGTATTGGATAGCCGTGGGAAAAGTAAGCAAAGCAAGTGCAGAGTGGAGGTTGGGGTCCTTACTAGTCTGATAGGGAAGAAGGAAGGTGAGAAATAGCTAATATTTTATCTGATGTGTGAAGGACTTTAGTCTTAGAAAGGGACTAGAATTATGGTGCTCTCTGGTGTCTAGCACGTGACGGGACTGGTACTGTAACCACTGGTTACCCTTGGTGAAAATAGATGCCCTCAGGAGCCTAGAGTTTTGTGTAACTGAGTAAAGTATGCTGGGTGTGTTTGCACACATTACATGTAGGACAGTTCTTCACTGATAGAAAGTGAAGTGATACAGTTTCCTTGAGTCAGATTGCCCTCAGTCTGTCCTTTCTATCCACCTATGATACCTGTGTGAATGCAGAGAGCTAACGGGACTGGGAAATGGTGGCTGACAGGTTTCCCGACTGAGAGGTGGTGGGCAGTGGTGGGTTCTAGAGAGGGCAGGGCTGACTCAAATGGACAGCTGTGACTCCATTGTAGGGGATTTTTGTTTTGTGGCAATGTGAACCCAGAGTTGCTGGATCTTTTCACGTGTTTTCGAAGAGAAAGTGAAAATATTTTTAAGAATTAATTTTGTGAAGTCTCTTGATTTTGTTTTTAAAATACTGACCCACGTGTTTTTGTTTTGTTTTGTTTTGGTTTTAGAGAGAGAGCGTGTGAGGGAGGGCAGAGGGAGAGGGAGAGAATCTTAAGCAGACTCTGTGTTGAGCACACAGCCCAATTCAGGCTCGATCTCACGACCCTGAGATCATGACCTGAGCTGAAACCAAGAGTTGGATGCGTCACTGACTGAGCCACCCAGGTGCCCCTACTGACACATGCTTTAAAAAATTAGGCCAAGCAGACTATATCTGAATTTAGTCTGCGGGCTACTGACTTGCAATGTCTCTTTTGGGGGAACAGAACTGTGAAATGGCTTAAAAATTTTAAAAATCATGAAAAGGAAGGTTGATTGCTTATGGCCTAATTTGTCATTTTCCGTGTTTCTAGCTGGATGAATGGGTGTTGAAGGATGTGTGAAATACTGAATTACAGTTGTCCTTGTTCTTTAGCAGCTAACAGTCTTGTGTAGTCGGTTCGTCATAAATGTTCATTGAATGAATGAATAAATGAATAATGAAAACATACAGCTCCTGTGTTCTTTTAGAACTGACAGTCTTAAAGTTAAAAGAAGATGTAGTCACTGTTTGTCAGTTTTGTGTTATTTTCTGAGGTTTAACAGCAAAAGGAAATTTCTGCTACATGAGACTCTGCACATGTCACACCCTGAACAGTTTTACTGTTCACCAAAATGCCACATAGCTAATTCATGATTTATAAAGAAAGCTCAGCACATTAATAGATTAGATAGTCAGTAGAATGAATAATAAATGGCAAAGCTATGTATACAAAGAAAATATGCATAGCTCTTGGAAAATCATATAATGGGGATTGGCCCATCTGGAGCCTTTGCTTCCCTAGGGGAAATGAGAGGCCTGAGTGATAATCCTTCCATCATAAAAGAAGAAAATGAAGTTCCATATGGGGCATTTGATCAAGCCCAGGAAATTGCAGTGCTGAGGAAATTCTAGAACAATTAACACTCTTCCGCACTTAACTCAGTAGGCAGCCCAACTGGATTGGGGGCAGCAGGATGTCACTGAAATTGTTAGTGTTGAGTTTGGAGTTTTCGCCACAGCCCTTTCCAACCCAGCAGTGAGAGCCACCAAAATATAACATGTAAGTGCCCTGATTCTAAAATGAATTCACAGCCATTTTTAGTTCTTTTTCGTCCCCATTCCCCAGTCTCCCCTCCCCCTGCCCGTCCCCAGGACCTGATCCTCCTCTGCAGCAGCCTCCAGCCGCTCCTCCTGTTAGCTCAATTCCCTGCCGGCCTGGGTCACAGAGGTGCCCATGTGGCCAGTGGGACCCTTGCCATCACTGTCCAGCCGTCCTGTCGGTCTCCTCCTGGCTCCTTCCCGACGATCCACGGTGACTTCTAAAGGCCATCCCTCAGCAGGAGTCTCTAGTCACGTGCCCAGCACCACGGCCATCCCTGCAGGCTTGCCTTTAGGCTGGGAAAATTCTTCAGAGGACCATGGTCACAGTTTGGCCAACCAACCTGAAGGTCTTTTTCCAGTCATCCTTCTTCTTCTTGACACCATAACAACATCTGTCGAGTGCTTTCAGTATGCCAGGGACTGCCCAAGTAGTTGATGCATCTTACTTTATTTAGTCTTTATCACTACTCTATGGGGAAAATGTCATTATTCCCAGTTGTTGCAGTGAGAAAACTGAGGCTCAATAATATCTTGATCACTTCTGCCGTTTTGAAACTCAGCTTCTCTCGTTTCCCTGCCAGCTCATTGCAGTGAACATTTCAGTGCCTGTTGCTCTTCAGTGATAAGGTGCAGGGTTCCTTCCTTCCCGCGTCGGACGGTGGAAGGAAAGGTGGGTGGGTAGTGATTTCACTGTGACGTCACACAGCAGAAGACTGAGGAAGGGGCAGGCAGCTACGGAAGCTCTTTGGCCATTCTGAGCATTCAGAGACGTCTTCCTGGGGAGGTGGTGCTAGCGCTGTCTTGAAAGTTCGTGAGATCGATAAGATGGGAGCATGTTCCAGGAAGAGGGCACAGCATGAGCAAAGGCAGAGAAATGTGAAGCAGCCTGACGTTGGATGTTATATGTATCAAAAACAGTTTGGTGTTACTAAGTTGATATGACTATGGTGGGTGGGACACGGGAGAGTGCTGATTAGCTTGGTCTTCATGGAGTGCGTAGTGGTGGCTGTTGAAGAATCTTAAGCTTGGAATAGAAATGCACAGCACTGTAGTTCAGTAGCTTGTAGTTCGTTTTGGAGGAGAAATGTGGCTGAGGAATGTGATCCTTGAGTAAGAATCAAGGGGCATCAGTGACATGGTAGTTGGGATAGTAGGGGGCAGGAGATTGGTGAGGCACAGAATAAAAAGTCGGTGGAAGTACATATAGTGAGATGATACAAGAAAGAGTGGATATGAGAAACATTTAGAAGTTAAAGTCTGCAGGGCATGTTAATAACTCCAGCAGATTATTGGAAATAATCTGGATGACTGTTGTTGAATGAGTGATTAGATTACATTACATATCCACAATGGCCTACATCGAGCTGTTACCAAAAAAAAGGCAGCTTTATATGGACTAGGACAGACCAGCTTCCAAGGTAGTGGAAGAGGGTATGAGGAGAAAGGTGCAGAAACTATTGGCATACTATGCTGTCCTGATTGTGTAAAAAGAGTATGCCTAGACTAACTCTGGAAGGAAGTACCTGCCTCTTTCAGGACAAGTATATGGTTGGGGGAAGGGAAGGAGGAGGGGGACTTGGATTTCGTCAATGCCTGGTGGATCCTTCCATGTTTTGAATTTTGTGCCATGGGCATAGATTTCCTATTTTTTTTTTTTTAAGATTTTATTTGTTAGAGAGAACACAAGCAGGGTTAGGGGCAGAGGGAGAGGAAGAGGGAGAAGCAGACTTCCTGCTGAGCATGGAGACCAAGCGGGTCTTCATCCCAGGACCCTGAAATCATGACCTGAGCGGAAGGCAGAAGCTTAACCCACTGAGCCACCCAGGCACCCCTAGATTTCCTATTCTTAACAAATCTCTGGTTGTGAATGGGGTCTGAGATGTGAGAGAGAGGAAGAAGTCAAATGTGACTCCAGGTTCCTGAATGCAGGTGAGGAAGCAGGTTTATCAGGTTGGGTTGTGGGTGGAGGAGGGGTGAGGAGACAATGAGTCACCTACCAGGGTATGTGCTATGGTGAGCGCTGTGAATTGTGTAAGACTGTTGAATCACAGACCTGTATCTCTGAAACAAATAATACATTATATGTTAAAAAAAAAAACAGTTCCTTCCACTGTTATATGTTAAACATATAACATATATGTTATATGTTAAAAATACATTATATGTTAAAAAGATTTTTATGATCAAAAAATCTCATTACTGTGTCTTTTTCATTAAAAATCACGCAATGTATTGTTTTCAGATGTTTCAACCCAATAAGTTGACCTTGATTCACACAAGCTTTATGAAACTAGGAGTTTTAGCTTAGTGAGATTCCTTTTTTTGCAGGACACACGGCAGCTTGCAGGGCTGCTCTTTTAGCTGCAGTAACAGAACCAGCACCCACCCCTCCCCGACCCTGCCCCCTTGTAAACTCTGGAATTAAAAGCCCCTCTCCCCATCTTCCCTCTTTCACCCCCTCCTTCCAGAGGTTCTATGCCCCCTTACAGGCTCTTGTGAAACCTGTAAAAGTTTTTATCTAGTCTGTGAGTTCACAGGTGGAGAGGGGTGGTAGCTGTGACAAACAGTGCTTCCTTAGAAGGGCTGATGCTGGGGCAAACTAAGGTGGTGGCAGCCTGCTTTTGTGGGGGTTCTGAGTTCAAAATGTCTCATTGTAGATGGCTTAGATGTTTTTATTTTTTGTTGCTTATACTTCCTGGAATTCCATAAATTACATAACCCTTTGGGTTAATAATTTTTTAAAAATGCAGTTGTCCTTGGATAGATTATGAATTGATTAGGCATGCTTACATTGGTATGGATTGCTTCCGGGGGAGTAAGTTCGGGGAAAAGATTGTATCAGAGGTTCTCTAGGTCCCTCCAGCTCCAGGGTTCTGTGAATCAGGTTCCTGAGGTTGGGATCAAGAAGTTGGAGAAATGGGCCATTTGGCACATGGGCCAGTTTAGGGAAGATGGACTGCCATGGATGGGAGGGCTGCCGTGGGTGGTGGAGGACAATGCCAGGAATGGAGGGTGGGGAGGTGCACTTAAAAGTGAGCTCAGAGGAAAGCAAAGACACTTGATGCATTTCTAAAAATTTTGCTCAAGGTTAACACCCTTTTTAGGAGAAGGGAAGGAAAATCTTAATAACCAGAACTCAAGCAGTCATTATAATCAGTCAGCTATTAATGAGTTAAACTGACTCTGGGGAATTAACCTGGAAACTTAAAACACCGTCTATCCTGTCTTTTATGGGAGACCATTTTCTTAGTTCCTAACATCTTCTATCCAGAATTTTGGAGTATAACCTACTTGGCAAGATGGCAACTATCTTTACTTGCTTTCTGTTAAGCGGTTACTTGACAGAACAGCTTTTGTGAGTAATAGACATTTATGGACTGTTCATAGCTTCACATGAATATCATTCATCGTAATGTTATTTTGCTATCTTATCAGGTGGAGATGAAAACCTTTATTATAATCAAAATGATAAATAAATGCTTATTTCCCTTCACTGGGCTGCAGACAGAGAAAATATAATTAGAACAGTTACTTTGCTGCTTCAGCTGATGAGCGGGTGAAGTTCAGGATTTATTTTTTTTATTAATGATAAATTCAGACATTACACATCAGAAAGTTATCATCTTTGCCTGTTCACTGTTTTTAGTTTACAAATACTAATTTAGAAACCTAACCTCTCAGCATCACACTTTAATGGCAGTCATAATGTGTCTGCTACCTTTTCTTGGGCTGCCATGCCCCCTGTGGGAGATTCGTGGGGGAACAGTGGTCATGATGGTAGAAAGATGACTTCTAAATCACAACACTGCACAAAGCATGGTGACATTCCTTCATAATGGGGAATTTCTTTGCCACGTTCAAGAACTGTATTTTCTCTATTACATTTCTCTTGCCACATCTGCTCTTTCTTTCTTTAAGCATTCTTACGGCACTTGACATTCATTAGAGTATATTAAGAACATAGAAAGTTTAGTGAAATAGGAAAATTAGCTAATGTACTAGTGAAAACTCTCCCCGTAGTTTAAAGATCATACATCAAGGGGACTTTCCTAGTTCCACAAAACAGTTTGGACAAAGATGAACTAGACTGAGCCCTGACCCCTCACTTTGTAGACACAGTTTGATTAATAACAAAATAGAATATCCAAGGAAGCCGACTTAGGAATACAAGTTTTGACTATTGGATTAAGCAACATAAAACAAAGAGCTTAACATTATTTGCAGGAAGAAATAATGGGAAGGGGAGCATAATTTATACCTTTGTTTCCTCCCTAAAATGTAGAAATAATATTCCTGGGTTTGCGTGAATCCTTATGGCATTCTTGTCTGCTTTCAGCAGGCATGGCCTTCTTACTTTGGAACTTGATGGAGAATTATTGCTCTCGCCTATTGGAAATTACTGTGATAGGAAGGTTGTGGTTATAGTCTGTTTTCAAATGGAAGCTCAGGTGTATTGTAGGAATGTATGTCCTGCGGAGTGTAATTACTCATGATAATATCCTTTTCTTGTAAGACAGCAGCACATCCTCTGGCCCCGATGACCTAATGGGCTCCATTCCTGGTTCTCCAGCCTTGTTTACCAGCCCCCCCCCCCCCCCCCATGACTGGCCACATGAACTCTGCACCATCTGCCAAAGTCTTTGCCAGGGACACTAGCAAAGGCTGTTAGGCTCTGAGATCACTGGAGGCCAGCCAGCCAGGGTGGCACCATTCCTGGTATCTACCACCTCAATATGACCTTTGCAATGTGACTGCTTTTCCTTTGGGCTGTGGAAAGCAGCCTGCTCATTAGTCCATGAATCATTCAGAAAGGTAGCAGGTCCCTTCTTCCCCTACTCCCCAGAGCTTCTGTAGATGCTGGATCAGACATTGCCAAGAGCACCAGTAGGCATTTAGGATGACTCCAGATTCCAGGAACTGAGGTTAGAGATGTTATATCCAACTAATGAATTGTTGAACACTACATCAAAACTAATGGTGTACTATATGTTGGCTAATTGAACATAATTAAAAAAAGGAAGAAAGCTTAATCGAGAGAGACTTTTTTTAGGTAGGTAGCATGACCAACCATGGTTGAGGACTTAAAACCTTTGTTAAGTACTCTAAATTGAGAGGTATGACTTCTGTGGCCAACTTGTTACTGGCTTATATTTATTTTTATAAATTCAATGAGAATACTGCCTATTTAGAGCTGCCCTATCCTCTTCCAAAAATCACTATTACAAGCAATAATTATCATTGAAAATTAATAGTGCCTTCTCATCCTGAGAACATTATCTGGCCCTTTCCATTTTAAAGAATAAATTATGAAAATTAAATAATACACTGGCTTTTTAAAGGTATACTGGTTTTTCTAAGAAAATAATCCTTTTTATTTTTTAAAGAGGAAATTTAGTTCTATTATCTGGAGGACAAGATTTAGAAATAAAATTTGGAAGTTAATAGAAGAGTCTAATGGTAAAACATATAGTCACCATCAATTTAGTTTTTTTGTGGTGATCTTGGGGTCAGCCCTGTTGGGTCCAAAGTGATTCCTGGATTCAAAATGGAAAAGGAATCTGGAAGAGTAGCAGGCTTGGATAAGGCTCTGAGTTTAGTGCCTTGGAAAATGCCCATTTCTCAAATCCCCTGTAGCATAACTGCCCAAAGGATGAGAGGCCTGGACACAACGATATCTTCCAGTGGCCTTGTCAGCAGGTGGGTTTTGAACTGGGGGCTTCAATTTTGGCTTCAGCTTTGCAATTCCTGTCTTGATTCCCTTGACCTTATTTAATTGTAGATAGTTGTGGTGACTTATCTCTTGGCATTCATTTCTATCCCATAACCACTGTCTTGACCATTGACTCAGTTTAGCTTGGTTTGTGAAGTCTCTCCCCTTCTTGAATTCTCTCTAATGTGCTGGAGTCACCTGTAGAGTTGCCAGATGGTTTTAACAAAATACTGGACACTTGAAAAAAGTATAAAGTATATATAAGTGTGCACACGTATGTCCATACCCATTTATATATGGTTGACACACGCATATATACCATACACACATTTAGAGTGCATTAGTGACAACCTGTGTCCCGCCTTCTATTATTCATTATATTTACAGGTTTTCATCACATTTGCATTTCAAAAAATTCTTTGTGGGAAAGTGGAATGACCCCTCAGAGAGGTACCCCTGAATATGCCGTGTTACATGGCAAAAGGGACTTTGCAGATATGATTCAGGTTATGGACCTTAAATTAGGGAGAGTATCAAGGTGGGCCCAGGCCAATCACATAAGCCCTTGAAAGCAGAGAACTTCCTGTGGGTTGGGTCAGAGATGCAGAGGAGGAGAAATCAGAGATTTAATGCAAGCGAGGGACTGACCTGCCACATGGAAAGGATGAGGAGGAGTATGAGCAGCCTGTAGGAGCAGAAACCAACCCCTGCTGAGAGCCAGCAAGGAAACAGGACCTCAGTCCTACAACTGCAAGGGTTTTAGTTTGGCCAATAATCAAGCAGATGAGCTTGGAAGCTGATTCTTCTCCAGGGTTTCCATTAAGGAACTCAGCCCTTGATTTAGCTTTGTGAGGTTCTAAGCAGAGGACCCCTTTGGGCTATGGTATACCTGGACTTTAGCCGGTACACAGTCCTACAGAACTGTGAGATAATAAATGTGTGTGTGTTCTTAAGTTGCAAAGTTTGTGGGGGTTTTGTTGTTGTTGTTAAAATAGCCATAGAAAATTAATACATTCATGTTTTACACCCAAGCATACTTAAAAATTAGTTTAGGTCTTATCAAACATTAAGCAATCTATTGTGCTCATCACTTCATAGAACACTCATGATGTTAGAAATTGATTTCATGGTAACATTTAACGCACAAAATGAAACAAACTAAAGAAATGTTTTTAAGTTTGGAGCAACTTGTTGAAAGCCTTTACGTTGATTTCACTTATCAAGAAACATTGCTTCCTCAAAAGAATTGAACATGGCATCTAGAAGAAAATTAGGCAAGCAACCTTTTTCTTTTGGGGGGACATGTTTAAATTTCAAGCATATCATCAGAAGGAACTTTCTTGTGCTTAGCTGAACTACATGATGGATTTTGAAAAGGAAGTAATTTTTTAGATTATTTGAGGCCTTTGAGGTACATTCAGTGTTTAACAGGCCAACCTATTGACTTTGTGAATATTGGATATACATTGATTATAACAAACAGTCCAGGCTGTCAAACTTAGTTCTCTTCCCAAGGGACATTTTACCCTCTGTTGTTGTTGTTGTTGTTTTTGTTTTTTTTTCCCCCCGGCTTTTTTCCTTTTAATTATTTGAACCAGCACTACTCTTAGACTACTGAAAAAATTTAAAGAGATATGAGAAGAATTACTGCCACCCCTGTCCTTGCGCTCCATCCTGTAGATAGTTGGGTCAGTGTCTGTCTGTGTATACTCCCAGGATCTTTGGGGGGATTTCTTTATGTGTATGCAAACAAATGCAAACATATATTTCCTACCCTCCTCTTTACACTAAAGGTAGCACACTATACACATTGTTCTTCCTTGTTTTCCTCACGTAAGGGTATTTTCTAGAGCTCTTCCCATATCACAGAGGGTTTCTGCATTTTTGTATAGTAATTCTTTTGGGGTAGGGGGTTAGAGTCTCCACAGTTAATGTGATCTGCTTTCTATGGTTGGCTACTTGGGTTGTTTCTGGTGTTTTTCATTACAAACACTGCTATAATATTGCATGTGCATCTGTAGGATAAAGTCTCAGAAATGTCATTATTGGGTTGAAGGTAAATGTATTTGTAATTTTGATAGTTGTAATTTGATAGACCATAACATTGTTATTTAAATTTTTTCTTTTAGTTTCTCACCAGGAATGTCTGAGGGAAATTATTTCCCTATGGCATGCGTGGCCATGTAGCTTATCGTCCATACTTTTACGAGGGAAAGTGACTCTATTAATAATCGCACTGGGGAAACAGGCATGAGCCAGGACTTCTCTGGCAACCCGGGATATATCTTGAATGTGCTGTGAAACTTTCACATTTTTCTCCAGGGGCCTTGAATGGAATTTAAGTTCAAAAATAATCATTTAATGAGACCAGCCTTTAAAAGTAAAGTTACCAATGATGGCTGGGCAACAGTGTGAATGTACTTAATGCCGTTGAACTGTGCACTTAAATGTGGTTAAAATGGTAAGTTGTAGGTTATGTGTATTTTACTGCAATAAAACAATACAAATTAAAAAGATACTGATACATGAAGCCACGTGGGTCAATCTTGAGCAGTTATGCATAATGAAAGAAGGCAGTTTCAAAAGGCTACCTGTCGTATGATTTGATTCATAAGATACTCTGGAAAATGTGAAACATTAGAAACAGAAAATAGATCAGTGGTTTCCAGGAGCTGGGAGAATAAGGAGGGTCGACTGTAAAGAGGCAAATCTTGGAAGGTGACAGAACTATTCTATATCTTGATTGTAGTCATTACTGTGTACGTACATTATACTGTGTACATGTTTGTCAGAACCGCTCAACTATATGCTCACGGGGATACATTTTACTGTATGCAAATTATACCTTAATAAAAACAAATAAAAAAAGAAATGGAATTTAAAAAGCAAAGCTACTCAGTATTGTGTCCCTTGAGCTTTGGCAAAGATGTCATGCCCAGTTTGGCATTCTGTTCTGAGCAAAGGTAGCGTGACCTGAGTGGCATTTGCCACTGGGCCTCCTGCTCAGCGGCCACTTGTGTCACTCGTAGTTTTCTGGTTGGTGGTGGTCCTGTGCCTCCAGGAAGCCTGGCTCTGTGTGGATTTGTCTGGCCCGCTCAGGGATCTCGCAGATGCCAGTGTCGGGAGTCTAGGGCTGGCCCGGCCTGTGAGTGGGCCATTGCAGTGTTCACATGTGTACTAACAGACCTCGTTCTCTGCTCTACGTAGACGGGATGAGGAAGTCAGAGGACTGCTTTCCAGCGCTCAGCCTTTTTTTTTTTTTTTTTTTTGCATGATCGGAGGATTCTATCTCATTTCTTCTTGGGGTCGGGAAAAGATTCTTGTGCAGTGAATCAGTCTAGGCTGAGACAGAGGGTGCCTGTTGATGATCAGGGTGGAAGAGGGGCATGAGGAGTTAGTATGTGGTGGGGACAGAGTCTCAGCTTGGGAAGATGAGAAAGTTCTGGAGATGGATTGTGGTGATGGTTGTGTAACAGTGTGAGTATACTCAATGCCACTGAGTTGTACACTTAAAAATGCTTAAAATGGTAAGTTTTATGTTAACATAACTTAAAATGTTAAGTTTTATGTATATTTTCCCATAAAGAGAATCTTAAAAAAACAAGGCCTAGGGGAGTAAGCTGAAGCAGGTGGGCCTGCAGCTTCACTCAGGTGGTCATGAGGAGGCCACCAGCGCAGTGATGAGGGCAGGTTCCACACCTGTGCAGATCGCCTCTCACTTCCTGCTCGTAGAGGGTCTGGGCTACCAAAGGCAGATGAGCCGCAGCTCCATGAAGGTGGATGTTCTTAGTATCGTGTGTGCTGTCCTAGGAGTGAAGGTAAAGCCAGTGTGCCGAGAGACCTGGAGCCTGAGTCAGTGTCTGCTGGCACATCTGTCCTTTTCTGTTTCTCTGGAGAGCGGTGATTATCACTTGGTCCTTCTCAAACCCTCCTAATCCCTGTCCCCCTCCAGGGAGGGTCTTGTGAATTACAGATGGTTCTGGGGGCTTTCCTGCTCCTGCTCAGTCAGGTCCTAGCTGGCCGCAGCATGGGTCCTGCCACCAACGCACTCACTCTGGTCTGAGGCTGGGAGGAGGTGAGGAGCCCCAGGCCCACCCCATAGCCATCTAGTCCAGGCCATCCCCCTTGACTTTCTCAGGAGGGAGGAGGCAGCAGCGAGTGGGTTGGGCCTCTCTTGGCTACATGGATCACCTCGAGGGGCTTCCTTGATCTGCTGCTTTATTTAACAAAGCCCCTGTTTTAGGGTTTCCTCACTCTCTAGCATAATGCTCTTTCCACCTAGGACTTAGGCAGAGGCCATGGCTGAGCTAGAGAACACTGAGTTGTTGACTTCATGAGGACCCAGGGTGTCCTCTCCTGTCTCACTGAGCCAAGTGTGAGGACCCCCACTCTTGTGTCCTTTAGGATCAGTTTTCCCAGGAGATCCTGTCCACCTCTCCAGCCCTTCACCGATGTCTAACTTCTCTCATACATCGGGTGACTGGCACCTGGGCTCAAGCTAATCTGCCCCCCCAGCCCCCTGCTGTGTCCATTGTTACTCACATACGATGTCCATCTTCTATGCTGTCCAGTACCTATAGCCAGAAGCCATGTGTGGTTATTGAGTACTTTCAGGTGGCTAGTCCAAATGAGATTTGCTGCAAATATAAAACACATACCAGATTTTGAAGTCTTAGTATGAAAAAAGGCATGTAAAATGCCTCCTTTATTTTTATATTGATATGTTAAAATGATAACATTTTGGGTATATTGGGTGAAGTAAAAAGACATTATTAAAATTCATTTCACTTGTTGGATTTTACTCTTCCAAATGTGGCTGCTAGAAAATATAAAATTACGTGTATGGCTCACATTGTCATTCCGTTGGTCAGTACTTTTCTAGAGTAGCAGTATCCCCGGAAGCATGTGAGAAAGACAGATTCTTTGGCCCCATGCCACGCCCAGGAATTCAAACTATATGGGATGGAGCCCAGGGAGCTTCACTTCACAGGTGATTCTGGTGCATGCTCAAGTTTGAGATCTATGGCTCTAAAGCCATTCCCTCTCAGTGCATTGCTAGGTCACTAGTTATTTTACTGGGAGCATTTATGATGGAAGGAAATGAGTAAGAAGGAAGAGCCAGCCAGGGTCAGTGAATGGCTGCTGGGGTGTTTGTGTAACCACTGTAAGGGAGTGACTGTTTTATCAGCACTGCTAAACACATTGGCCTTGAATCGCAGCTCAGTGGCCCTGAGAATGGCAGCAGTGGTTTGGACTCTTGCTTTGCTCTGGGCTCTCCCCATCTTTCTCTGCTCTTTTACCCATCTAGCCTCTGACCCACTTTGTTTCTTTTCTGTGTCCAGCCCTTGTTCAGGGGAACTTGACGACAGAGTTTGGCTTTCCCTTTTCATTGTTCCTTGAGACAGAGCCTTCCGCTCATCCCGGGCTCTTCCTGCTACTTGATGCACTTGAGTTTATGATTGTTGAGGAATCATGTGAATTTGCTGGACTCTGAATGGTGCCTTCGTTCTGCTCAGACCGAAAGGAAGAGAAGACATTTGGAAGACTACATTAGGGGAAGGGTGGGAGTTTGTGGTGATTTTTGAAATCTTACGTAGTTGAGTCTCTTGGGGAAAATCAGCGCCCCCTCCCCAATATTCCACCTTCCCTTCATTTCTATTGGGAAATTTTGGTTTCTTCCTAATAAAAGGGGTCTTTATGAGAGTTCTGCCTCTGGTTTTGATGAGACCACATGTATTTGAGCAAATCATTTGCCTTTTCAGTGCTTCTAATCCCCAGTCCACCCAACAGATGAAATGGTTTCCAGTGCTGCATACAGCTTGCCCCTCACTTCTGGATTGAATGTAGAAGTGCATCATACATACGCTACAGTGGTTAAGAATGCCCGTACTACCTTTGACCTCTAATGAAGCTATATTTGGGTTCTTGTTGAAACTTGGTGATCTCATTTGTAAAATGGGGATAATGTAGTAAAATCCTTGGGGCCAAATATGTGCAGGAATTTGCATTTTTTTCAGATTTCTGGATTGTGTTTCTGCTATATAAAACATGACATTCCAGTAGGGCCTCGGGCAACATCCTGCAATCAGATGCATTAATAGTTCTGAAATAAAACATATGGACATCTTCGCTAAGTGGGATCGAAAAGAAGACTATATATAGCTTCATATCAGTTTAGGTAATGTTTTGCCATCAAATGATTTATAAAAACAACGTTTCAGTTTTCAGATCTCTTGGTATTCAGGTTTGTGGATAAGGGGTTGTGGACTTTGGTAGTGACTATGTTGTCTGAAATAACGAAATATACTCAGATTAGCAAATGCACAGCTTTGGTTTATTTTGGAATGGTTGAGGAATGCCCTGGATTGGGAGGGGATTCCAAAGAGCTGAGGCGTATGTCAGCCTTTAGTGGTTAATACTGATACCAGCAACCTAAGAATACTGTACTTTAGTGTGCAGAAGGATATATGGACGTTCCCAGATATCAGTGACTAATGTTGTGGTTCCCATCTTTAGAAAAAAAAATCACTTGAATTCATCCTTGAATCTGGCTATACATGCGTGCTATGCAAAGTTTTACTTCTATGAAAATATAACCCAAAGTTATTACAAAATACACAATGATGTGATAGGTTTGCTGCGATGATTGAATATGATACCATGTGTAAAGTGGAGCAGAGTGTATGGCCCTTAGTAACTCAATAAATGATAACTGTGTATAATTTTGTTATTATAATAATAGATGTTCATAATAAGTTACACTGCTTATTCTTATGCCAAATCAGATTATTTTTATCAAAATTTGCTTCTTATGTTTTTAAATACTTTTAGCGAGGAGGAAATGATATTCTTGTATTTCTTAAAGCTTATCTTAGATTTTCCCTGGATTTTAACTTTGTGACCTTGGCAATTTTATGTGCCAACGTAAATGATGGTTAATTTTGTGTGCCAACTTGGCTGAGCCATGGTGCCCAAATACTTGGTCAGACATTATTCTGGATGTTTTTGTGAGGGTGTCTTTTGGATGAAATTAACATTTAAATTAGTGGACATGGAGTAAAGCAGATTGCCTTCCCTAATGTGGGTGGGCCTCATCCAATCAGCTAAAGGCATGAATCAATTCATTAAAAGCAATCCATAATCTCTCTTGCTGTCCTTCTCCACCTGCACAAGCACACACCCACACACCCCATTATCCTGTTGGTTCTGTTTCTCAAGAGAACCCTGATGAATATACCCTCTCTTAACCTCATTTGGTTTCTTAACTTATACAATAAAAGGATAGAAGATGATTTCCAAGGTTTCCTTTAACAGTGTGAGAAGATACTTGGATCTAAAGCAGCTGGATTTGGTGTTCGGAAGGTGTCCAAGATGGCTCAGGCCATCAGCTGGGAGGATGGGGCAGGAAAGGGAGTGGGTCTTGGCTGGGGGACAGAGACACTGAGCTCAGAGTAGAGCTAGTGTTGCCTGAGGGGAATCCACAGGGAGGTATCCAGAGGGCACTTGGATTACGGTTATCACAGGATGATGGTGAGTCACAGAGAGATGTTCATTGACACAGGATGTAGAACCTTACCCTACTGCATAGAGCACAGCTCCTGGTGCATGCTCCAGGTGGGAGGAGCCAGGTTGCCAGCCTCAGGCCCCAGAGGGGGAACCCAGCAGCAGGGGCCTCCACCTGATGGATTGTAGTGAAGATGCCATTCTAAGTGTTCTGAAGACTGTGGCCACAGGCCTGCCTCCTTACCAGATGGGAATAACCGGGACAGAACAATTCCTGTGTGTTTACTGTGGCCCCCGATGAATGCTGGTCACTTTCCTGAGCGTAGGCTCCTCAAACAGGACTGGCCTCAAGTGGCCTGAGGTCTGTTCCTGCAGAGGCTGACGCTCAGCTGGGAGGTCTGAGCTGGAGAGGTTTTTTTTTTTTTTTAATCATCTTTCCCCTTGTTAATAGTGGCAATAATAATAGCCACGTTTACTGATGCCTGTTTGGTGTTTGGAGCCACACTGTCCAATAGAGAACCACTGGCCCCATGGAACTATTGAATTTAAAATTAATTAATATTATAGAAAATTAAAACTGTAATTCCTCAGTCACACTGTCCACATTTCAAGTGTTCAGTAGCCACATGTAGCAGGTGGCTTCCGTGTTGGACAACACAGATAGGGAACATTTCCATCATCACAGAAAGTTCTGTTGGACAGTCATGTTCTAATCTAGAGCTTTGTACACATTCTTTCATGTGTTTTAATGTGGGAATTATCCCTATTTTTTTTTTTTTTGGATGGGGCTTGAGCTGAATAACTGGCCCAGAGTGACAGCTCATAAGTGACAGAGCTGGGAACTCACACCTGGTCTCTCAGACTCTCCTGGAGCCCCTGAGTTTGGATTCATCAGCCTCTGGGTTGTGGTGAACTATAAACATGCAGGAGTCTTCCCTTGCTGTGGGTCAAGGATGGAAACCTGGGTGAAAAGGTAGAGAAGAGGGGAGAGAGAGGAGGAGAACATAGGAGTTTGAGAAAGATGCAGTATCTGAGACTATCCAGTGCAGCACAGGGGATTAGGGCGGATTGCGGTGTCCCAGGGATTTGGTGGCGTGAGGTCATTGATCTTTGCCAGGATGGACTCAGTGCAGTGGAAGGGAAACAAGGTGGATCTCAGGGCTCTGAGGGATGAATGGGGGATAAGGGAGAGAGGAGAAAGAGACAGAGGTAGCTGGAGAGAGACATGGGATCAAAAGACACAGGGCATTTTTAGGGCTGAGAGGGCCTGACCCTATTGATAGACCGACTTAAAGCCTGTCTTTAGGAGCCAGGCTAGGAGTAGCTTCAAGGGGATCAGTGGGGACGCTAGCAACCCCAAGACACATGCCCTGCCTAAAGGGGCGGCAGTCACACTATCCCAGGTGATTATTGCTGGGAGGCCATAGTAACTTTCTGCTGCCAGATTCCAGACATCTGGCTTTTTACGTGAAGTGTCCCTAATTCTAAGCACATAAAAATGTGATAATAATTTTTTCCATAAGAAAACATATATCCCATTGCTGAGAAATGTGAGTGTACTTAATGACCCAGAACTGTATACCTAAAAATGGTTAAATTGGTAAATTTTATGTTCTGTGTATTTTACATGCCCCTCCCCCCCCCCCCGCCATGTCCCTAGGCCATTTTGACATATAGGCTGGAGTTTGTGACTTTTGGACTAGGGAGAGAGGTCAGTGGAGAGCAGGGCCTCTGTATTTTGGCTGAAGAGTAGAATCCTAAAGTGCAGGCCATGCCCTGGGACAGGGAAGTCAGCACGTCTAGGGGTGGGACCCGGGCATCAGCCTTGTTTCAAATGAGCCAGGTGGTTTCTGTGTATAACCAGCATTGAGAGCCTCTGGCATAGAAGATGAAATAATTAGAGGATAAAGACCCTGAAGAGACAGGAAGGGATAGCATAAGAGCCCAGGTAGAGGGACCCCTCAGCTTCTGGGACTGCAGGGACAGCAGTGAGGATATGTGCACATTGTATGTAAGATTAACAGCCATAGGCTCTTGGCGTAAGAGCACAGAGACTTCCGTTATGTCCAAAATGGGAGTTCAGCTCTTGCTTCACTTCTCCAGTTGCGAAGTGGGATGAAAGATGCACCTGCCCAGCCACATCATCCTGTGTCTTCGCATTCCTGCAAGTCCGTTTGCTACCTCAGAAATTGGCTTTGGACAAATGTGTTGTAAAGCCAAAGTGTTACAGCTCCGCGTGACCACCTTTTAGGAGTCCCTTTACCTTTCAGCGTCTATTGGCGCCACCAAAAAGAAGCTACAGATTCATTTTGGAGAAAACAGCAAATTTGAGAAGAGGATTTGTGAGCAAAGAGATGAATCAGGAAAAAGATTAAAGTCTAAACATAGAGATCCACTAACAGAGCTCTTAGTGAATGGAACAGTGGAACAATGGGACAAAATATTTATTGAATTTGGACAGTTATTTCAAAAAAATATAATTATCACTTTAAGTACAAAAACATTAAATGGCCATTAATGATCAAACATTCAAAGAGGTGCATTAGGAGTAGACAAAGACCCAAGGTGTTCCTCAGAGAAAGCATTTTTATTAAGGGGGAGTATATTTATGTATACTAAAAATTAGAAAAGTTTTTGGATAATTCGGGGGGATGGAGTTGCATTTACCCCCTGAATGGAATGTAGTTTTGATGTAAGCTCATGCCTAAAATACTAGTTTAATATGAGACACAAGTCCCTTTACAGCATGAAGATATTGCTCATTCAGCTTGCCTTGTAATCAAAAGCAATTGTTTGTAGAACAGCTTTGCAGTACTTTGATTCAATTGGTTTTGGACCAGATTCTAATCAAGGGATGCAAATGCTTTCTTGTCAACAGTTTCATCGGCTTAGACGTGTCTGCGAGGGAGATTTATATTGATTCCCTGTAATTTAAGATGCTTTGTCAGGCACGTGTTATAAAATTCTTGAGGCCCGGAGAGCGCGGGGAGCTGGGATTCTGCGGGCTGGGTTGGCTGCTGGTATGAGGAGTCCCAGAGTCTTGGCAGCGAAGGAAAATCCTTGCTTGATAATCAGGGCCTCTGGGGATGAATTCTCATCTTGCCCCAGACCTACCCAGGGAAAGAAGCTTATGGATATGAGGCCAAGATAGCGACACACTTGTAGAAAAGGGATAAGTGTACGCAGAAATTTTAGGCAAACACATACAGTTCAGATATACAGCTAAGAAATAAAAAAAAAGGTCTCATGTTCGAGTCCATCAGTAGCTTCCCACACCCAGGAAAATAACCCCTCCTCCCCCCAGCAAACTCTAAGATGTGGATGAGGCTTAGATTTGGCTATTAGTGATAAGACTGGAGGAAGTCAGTGAATTGGAGTCATCACGTGATAAGGGTTGTGTCACCTGCTCCAGAGACCTCTGTGTGGGTGCCTGCAGGGGCCAGTCGGGGTCTACATGCAGGGGTCTGGCTGGGAGGATGAGGATGGGCGGTTGCCACCTTTCACCTTCTGTTGAGGGGATAGTGTGAGGGTGAGGATGGGTGGGCTGGGGAGCGATACTACTCCTAAAGAGGGCTGCTGTGCAGGATCGCTGGGCCTTCCGTGCCTCTTTGCCTTGTTTCCAATGTAAGTCAGGAATCTGGATGATTTATGGAGAATTCCCTGATTTATGCTTGTTGATAATGACTTTATATCATTACATTGTGAGAGTCAAATAAAACACCTCTGTATGACAGAATTGGCCCATGGTCTGCACCCTCCGCCCCTGCACTGCTTCTTAACTAGGGGCTTGTGTGGAAGGAGGCTACTAGAATGTTCTGCCCATGAGGCACTGTGAACTCACTGGGAGATGTTTGGTGGTTTGGGGCTTCACTGAGCGATTCATTCATTTGACATTTGTTGACTAACCATTCTGTGCCAGGCACAAGGTGGGTTGGAGGCATGGGGATTCCAGGCAAGGAGATTATAGAGTTCTAGGGCTTTGGAAGGAGCTGGTATGTTCATAGAGTGATGGGTTTCTTTGTGATTAGAGAAAATGCATATGGGAGAATGGAGGTAGGGAAGAGGGGAATGATTGGCAAGGTAAATTGTGGCTTGAGAGTGAAGGACTTTATGGTTCGGGTTGTGCTGTATGGGCAAAAGGGAGCCCTCCGCAGAGAAGTGACATGATCCCATTCACGTATTTAAAATAGTGCTGGGCAGAGGGGGCCTGGCTGGCAGTCAGCAGGTGGGCTGGTGCATGCTCAGTTTAAGGGCTCGACTTAAAGATTGGCTTTTGGTTCATTTAAGACTGCAACTATGTTAATATGCACAGTTGGGTTCTGGGGGGCTGTTGGTCACGCAGGATGTCGTGAATATGGCAGAGCCCTGTGCGTGAGCCAGACTTGCCTGTGCTGTCCAGCACAAGCCGGACACGTGTTTTACTTGACTTCTCATGTGTTTTCTCTGGTTTACGTCTTTCCAGGTGGTATCCCAGTTATGACACTCAGCTGTGCCTCTTCATTTTCTGTAATTTTGTTTTGACTCTGAGCACCTTTCTTGCTCTGGCTGGCCGGAGGTTCAATCTTAGCTCATTTTTTACATTTTCTTCCCTCTTTCCTCTTTGTGCAAATGTCTTGGGGTTGGAGGGAGCACCCAGGCAGGAGGGACATCCCTCTGGGCATGGGTCTTGGGTCCTCAGCAGTCACCTCCGAGATGGTGCAGGGTCGCTTGGGGTTAGCCACTCTGCTCTTTGTCTTCTGCCCTGGGAACCTGTCTACTGGCAGGCCCAGCCTCGGCCCCGCCAAAGCCCTTTCTCCCCGGGCTCTGCTGACTTTGGAGCAAGGCCAGCACAGAGCTCAGCCTCTTCCAGGAACCCAGCCCTCTCTCCTTCTCATGCCTGAGAAATTTACTCTGGGGAAAACGTTCAGTCACCCACCCCCCTTGGCTGTAGATCTCACTGGGGGCTTCTCCTCTGCCTGAAACCTTCTTGCCTCCATGGGTTTAGGATTTGGAAACAGAAGCCAGGAAGGGGAGTGTCTTACAGGCAGCACCAGCTCTCCTCCTTCCGAGTCCCAGACCTCTCCTGAGATAGGAAAGCATAGAGCCAGTGACCTGCCCAGGGGAGGCAGGCAGAGAAAGGGAAAACAGAGGAAAGAAATGCTTTATTTTGACAGTTGTATTTTCTGTGGCATATGGATGTAACCATTTGGCTTCAGATCCAAAAGGGAGTAGATATGAGGACTGTGGAAAGGATGGAGAGGCAGAGGAAGAGGGGGATTCAGGACCTGCCTGGCTGAGCAGCCCTTGCCAGCAGGTGGAAGGGGCAGGTAGGGGAGTGGGCAGAGGGGAAAGGGACAGGAGTGGGGAGAAGATTTGGCCTTGCGCATGGTTGCTCATTAGGAGCACTGGTGTCCTGGGCTACCCACCCCAGTAAGGAGATTTCCTCCCCTTATCCCTGCCCCCCACTTCTAGGGCTTCTGGGAGGGGGATGTCAAGCTCTGAAGGACAGTGTTCATAGCTGTGCATGCTGCCCTGCTCTTTTCTTGAGGGTGAGAACAGGTTGTGAGCTCCCATGGGAGGCAGGAGAGGAATGAGGGCCTTGATACAGCCACCCCCTAGGCTGGGAGTGATGAGAACTGGATGTTAGCAGCATTGAAAGCTGTAAACAGATTCCATGCCTGTCACATTTCCAGGAAGGTGCTAATGGATATTTCTTTCATATTTGTATTTTCAGTAGTTCATAGCCACCCCACAGCTTGGCTTATGCCTGGATGGCCCCAGGACTCTGTCTGGCTGTCAGCCCCTCATCCACTTGTGCCCCCTTGGGCCTTTGGAAGACTCTAGCCCTGGCTGCTTTTATCACACTCCTGCTGCCCCAGCAGAGCACTTCCCACACTGTGTGTGACATGTCAGCATTACTTGGTTAAGTGGCCTTCACTCCCCTTAACAGCTGAAAGCTCCTTGAAAGTGGAGGTAGGGCATCTCATTTTCCATTTTATACCCCACGCCTTGCACAGAGATGGGTGAGCTCTTTCACAGTGTTGGGGAGTGGCTTTCTGACAGGGTGGTACTTGGGTAGAGGCCTGAAGGTGACTTTGCCTGTCCATGTTCTGGGTCCCATCTTCTCTCCCCTCTTCAGAGACCTCACACATCAAAGATCTCCTGTTTTTCTCCTTGATAGTTTCCTCCCATCAGAATTTAAACATGAGTCGCATTGACATCTTAGAAGCAAGTGAGGAAGAAAGGAAGGAAACAAAGAAGATGGAGGAAGTGAAAACCTCCTTGGACCATTCCCCCCACCCCTGCCCTGTTTTTCCCTGACACTGTCTGATGCCCCCTCTCTCCTCCCGGCCATGCCTGGTGCACAAGTTCTTTTTTGCTTTCTTCCCTTCTCCTTCCATTCCTTGCAGTCTGGCCTGAACTCTGAGAAAACTGCTTTTGTCAGGTTTTGATGCTAAACCCAATGGAACATTTTCAGGACTTTTTTTACTGAGCTTGTGGGCAGTATCTGACCCTGGTGAATGCTCCTCTTACAAATGCTGATTTCCTTTACATACAGCCTACAACATCAGATTCTACTATTTTCCCCATAACCCTCCAGCTGTTCTTTCTCAGTCTCCTTTGTGGACTTCTCTTCCCCTTCAAGAGTTCAGTACTGAGCCCTCTTCTCTTTTCCTTTTATAGGCTCATCTGGGGTGGTTTTATCTATTTCCATATTTAAATAAACTGCTGCAAACCAGAGACTTCCAAATACACATTTCCAGCCAGTATTTCTTATTACCAGATTCCATATGGCCATTCACCTTCCAGCATGTTGACTTGAACATCTCCCACACTTGGTCTCCTCGTGTCATACCCATTCAGTCATGTCAAGACCCACAGGTCATCTCTGACCTCAGATCCGAGCTTCACCATTGTTTGACCTTTGACCTCCTAAATGGCCATGAATCTGCTCTTGCCCCCTTTTCTCTGCCATCACTATCCTCTGCCATGTTCGCCCCAAATCCTCCCTCCTTCTTGCCCTACTCATTCCATCCCATCTCAGGCTGCAGCCAGAGCTGCCTTCCCAAATTGCTGTGTGCCAGGGCTCTGCTGAACACCCATCACCAGCTTCCCATGGCCCTTAGTGTAGAGTCAGGCCACTTAATGTGGGGACCAGACCCAAACAGACACATAGGTCAATGGAACAGAATAGAGAGCCCAGAAATGGACCCTCAACTCTATGGTCAACTAATCTTCGACAAAGCAGGAAAGAATGTCCAATGGAAAAAAGACAGTCTCTTCAACAAATGGTGTTGGGAAGATTGGACAGTCACATGCAGAAGAATGAAACTGGACCATTTTCTTATACCACACACAAAAATAGACTCAAAATGGATGAAAGAACTAAATGTGAGACAGGAATCCATCAAAATCCTTGAGGAGAACACAGGCAGCAACCCCTTCGACCTCAGCTGCAGCAACTTCTTCCTAGAAACATTGCCAAAGGCAAGGGAAGCAAGGGCAAAAATGAACTATCAGGACTTCATCAAGATAAAAAGCTTTTGCACAGCAAAGGAAA
>NC_138371.1:109870796-109910855 GCF_054177405.1 Leptonychotes weddellii
TCGTTGCAAATGGCAAGATCTCATTCCTTTTGATGGCTGCATAATATTCCATTGTATATATATACCACATCTTCTTTATCCATTTATCTGTCGATGGACATCTTGGCTCTTTCCACAGTTTGGCTATTGTGGACATTGCTGCTATAATGCAGTAGATTTCTTCACTTTCATTTACTCTCTGTCTCTGTTGGAGAGAGGCAATGTTATAATTATTTCAGCAACACGTTTGACAAAAGTTTCTCCTCTTATAGCATTCTTGTGGACAGCGTGGAGACATGTGTAGTAACTGCTGGGCCCAGTGGGTGGGGGGGTGCCTGTGTGAATGTGCCCATGGAATGCTGATCAGCAGATGAGGACCCTCATGGAATGACTTCTCCCTGGTGCCAGGTGCTGCTGCTTTGTCCCCTGCCCTGTTTCGCTGACATTGGTATCAGTGAAATGAATGATAATCAGGAAGGCACATATACCTCTTCAGAGATGGTATGCAAACAGAATGGATTGCAAATATTTTGGATGAAAAGTTAAGGATGGGCCCAAAAAGTTTTAAATAGGATAGAACAATGGACCTAGACCAACAAGATGAAGTTCCAGAGGTACATTTTCATGGTCCTACCCGTGGATGCTGAAAGCCAGTTACAGATTTCTAGGATTGAGTCTCTGTAGTTTACCAGTGACTCATATGGTACTTTGGCATTTTAATTGATGATACGGAATTAACAGGGTGATTCATGTGGCCATGGATGGTCACTCTTAGATCATGTGGTTAGAGGTATAACTAAGTGAATGGAGGTCTTGCTTTCACAGGACCCTGGATGATGCCCCGAGAGCTGGAGTATTGTGTGCAGGTGTGAGTATCCTGTTTAGGAGGGACTTCAGTCTCCCTGGGGTGTGTATTTAGATGGTGGGAGTTTCTTAAACCTGCTCCAATAGTTGGGAGAATCTGAGTTCTTTAATAAGGAGAATAAGTTTGGAGGAGGAAGGGAGCATAGTAGTTCTTTACAGATAACCTGCAGGGTTGTTTCTGGTGGGAGGAGAATTGTATTGTACTGCTCTAAAGAGGTGGATCTCCACTCTGGGCTAGTCTAATGGTGGCTCTGCATGGAGGGCTGATGGGCTGTCAAGAAAGCTGACGGATCTCCTGACACTGGGATTTTCACCCTAGCACTAGGAGCGGTACTTGGAAGGCTATTAAGCCTCATATAGCCTATGAGCCTATAAAATCTTTAAATTCCTTTTGGAGTTAATTAATGGATTTTTTTCCAAGCTAAAATACCATCTACCTCTAAGGTCATCATTTGTAACTTTTTATAGTAACAGATGTGAAGCACAATGAAAATTGCATGCCTCACTCTGGGAAAATGCACCTCATGGGGGGCAGTTAACACGGTTGGTTGACATATTTGTATTTCTTATTTAATCATACAGTCCTGTATTATGAGTCTGAATTTGTAGGATCATGTTTTGTATTTTGGAAAAAAGTCTTTATCTTAGGGTAACCTGGTTTGAAGTCCAGATCCAGAAAAAAACATAAATAAAAACTTGTTCATATTGACACTGTGACTGACTTCTGGCCATATGATGGAACTCTAGGAGGAAGGTGTGAAGCCTGAGAAAGAAGGGAAAGAAACAGGAAACATTACCTCCTGTACATAATTTCACCTTCTATAATTGGAGAAGGTTTTTAAATGCTTTTCTTTTCTTGTGTGAGCTTTCTCTCCTTTTTTGGTTTCTGGTTTTGCTTTTCTATTCTTGGTCTTTATGATAGTGTCTTTTCCTTTTATTCTTACTGTGTGATCTGTACAGTTTCACCAACAGGCAGCTTTTCCTTTTAAAGCTTCCACTTTCTGCATGGATTTTACTTTCCTATCTCGGTCCCTGCCCTTCCACTTCTTAGCTCTGTGACCTTGGGAATGTTACCCTCTCTGTGCTTTCATGTCCTTACCCAGAAAGAAAAGAAAAAGCAAGGGGATGTTAAGGTCTATCTCTGGAGGCCACTACAAATATTAAATAGCCTAACTTAAATTAAAATTAAAGACTAAACAAAAATATAATTTAAAATTTAAATTAAAACTTACGAATATGTATTCTAACTGAGAATAATACTTGGTCCTTAGAAGGTTCTAGCTTTCCATTCCCTTACCAATGAGTAACATTTGCTGCTCACTGACAAAAAAAAAAAAAGCATCTATTATGTAATTCATTAAAAATTAAAATACAACTCTTTCTAGCAAGACAGGGATTTGACACTTGTTTGTCAGTCTCTAGCAATCACATTGTGAATTGCAGTGTACCATACTCTGGTTTTGTTCGTCATTGTTGAGAAGAATTCATTTCTTTTTTTCTCCCAGCCTTGATAATTCAAACCTGGGGGCTCTTGGTCTCATGCTTATAATTCTGCCCAAAGAGAATTAGAGGCACTCCCTTTCTGTGGATGGCCCATATTTGTGGGATCTCTTGCTCTCCCTGGCTTTCTGGGATACCTGCTTTCTGATCCAGAGAGCACAGTGTTCTTTTAAACTGCTGTCTTACTGATTTGCCTACATGCTTTTTATATCTGTGCCCAGAGGATATGTATATCTTCAAGGAAAACACTTTTTAACTTGAATAAAGAAATAAAGATAGGTTCACTGAGAATCTCCTCTGTGTCAGGGAATCGAGGCTGTGACCAGAGTATGAGCATCTTGGTTAGGCCTGAGGTCTGTATTGGGGTGAGGCTGGACCCAGGACACCGCTGGCTTACTGAAGACAGGCCTGGAAGAAGACAGAGAAGGAGAAGAGGAATGTGGGAGATAGGGATGAAGGAGAGGAGGGGGATGGAGACAGTGCCACAGGGATGGAACAGAAGAGCAGTATGGCAGGAAATGAAAGTACCTGCTCCTGTGTGGGTGTGTGTATTTGGGTAGGATTAGATGAACGTGGGGAAAGGAATAGAAAGACCCAGATCAGGATGTTAATATGTCTTTGGGTGAGCGGAGAAAGGGGCAAATAAAACACACAAAACCCCCAGCTTATAGGAAATGATCTCATTTATGTAAAAAGTGCATGCTTGCATAATAGATGCAAAAGAAATGAAAGAAAAAGAGCTTTATCTGCTGAGGTTCTGGGGGACACCAATGGTAGGGTGTCCAATGAAAGGTCACATTAGGAGAGGAGGGGGCTGGGCTGGAGAGGAGCATGGAGGTAGCTGCATATTACTGGTGATTTTTCAGTCCTTTGTTCTCAGGTGTTCATGATGTCATTCTGTGGGTCACATCCATCCATATATATGTATGTGTATGTATATACACGATTATGTCTGTATGCATGCACACATAATCTTTTGAATAGATGAAGTTACATAATAAACAGTGATGAAGGGAGACCAGTGGGTTGCCACGTAACCTACTTCAGCAGAAACATAACAGCAGCCTCCCAGGTAATGTGTACATGTGTATTCATGTGTGTTTGTATGGATGAGGAGGAAGGTGTGGAAGACTTTAACGTTGAATCCGCCCTGGGGGAATTGGGGATGGAGCAGAACCTTGTTACTTTTAAACTCTCCCATCCCCAGTGCCTAATAAAATACACTCACAATAGTAGATAAATCAATGTTAGCTTTGAATTGAGTGATTTACTGATGATCCGTGAATCTACTTTGATCAAAATTTAAATACTATATTAGATTTAAGCTCTTTGGGGGCAGAAATAACATTGATCTTCATCATTCATTCATATAGTCATTCATTCATGCTACAAATAACATATTAAGTACCCAATACATATGCTAGGTATTGAACAATATTTTCTTCAGTGTCTAGCACATTTAAAAGTTTTTTTTTTTAAGTAAAAATATAGGATGTTGTGACAGTTCATTATAGAAGGACCTAATCTATTCTAGTGGGCCAGGAAAGCTTCCTGGAGGAAGAGGTATTCATACTGCAAACTTAAGACCACAAAGGAGTTAGGTAATGTTGGGAGAAGAGTCCACATTCTGTGCAGATGGAAGAGTATGTGCAAAGGCCCCAAAGCAGAGAAGGAGGTGCCCAGTAATGTAAAGAATGAAGACAGTGTGCCTGCAGCATGGAGAGTAAGAGGATGAGTAGTAGGGGGTGAGGCTGGAAAGGTGTTTGGGGGCTGGACCATGCAGAACCTGAAGGCTGGGATAGGATTTCCTCCAACTTCCGTTTTGAACATTTTCAAACCTGTAGAACAGTTATAGGTGTTGTAGAGTGGATCACTGAAGTTTGCAAATTATTATCTTTTGGCACAGTTCCATTCTCTCTCTCTCACAAACACACACACACACGCGCGCGCGCACAGTTTTCTCTTTGCTGAACCATTGGAGAGTAAGTTACCATGTGCCATGTCTAAAAGCATGTCATGTTTAAAAGCGTGTCTCTTCCAAGAACAAAGAATATCTCTGATATATTCACAATACTATTATACACCTAAGAAAGTTAACACTGATAAAATACCTTGACCTAATATACAACCCATATTAAATCTCTAATTGTCCCAATAATGTCCTTTGCTAACTTTTTTTTTTTTTTTGAGAGAGAGGGAGAGCAGGGGGTGGGGAGGGGAGAGGGAGAGGAAGACAGAGACTCTTAAGAATTCCACACTGAGTGTGGAGCCCGATACTGTAGGGCTTGATCTCACCACCCCAAGGTCATGACCTGAGCCAGAATCAAGAGCTGGATGCTTAACTGACTGAGCCACCCAGGTGCCCCTAACTTTTTTTTTTTAAATCTAAGATCCAGTCAGGGAGCACACATTATATGTAGATACACATTGGCATTTTGGAGGTAAGTTTAGGCCAGTTATTTTGTAAAATGTCCATCTATTTAGATTTGCCTGATTATTTCCTCATGATTAAATTCAGTTTGAACATTTATAGCAAGAATACTACATAGGTGATGTGAAGCACTGAGAACTACCTAACATCAGGAACACATGGAATCAGTTTCCATTATAGATGTTAAAATTGATCACTTGGTTAAGGTGGCTTCTACCAGATTTCTCTATTGTAAAGGTAGAATTTTCCTTTTGTAAGAAATAAAGTAATCTTGGGGTGCCTGGGTGGCTCGGTCAGTTGGGTGTCTGACTCTTGATTTTGGCTTAGGTCATGATCTCAGGGTCTTATGATTGAGCCCTGCATTGGGCTCCATGATGAGTGTAGAGCCTGTTTAAGATTCTCTTTCTCCCTCTCCCTCTGCCCCTCCCCACCCCCAGCTCCCGTGCACCTGTGCTTCCTCTTTCTCTCTCTCTCTCCCCAAAAAAATAAATAAATAAAAATAAAGTAATCTGGAGAACGGTACCTTAAGATTCTGTGAATATCCTGTTCCCTAACAATCTTTCACCTGGTGTTTTTAGCAACCATTTGTTGCAAGATAATTATTACTTTGGTGATTGCAAAATGGTGATTTTTTTCTAACTGTATGATTTTTGTTAGGTTAGTTGGTATTATTCTATGAAGAAGAGCTTTTTCTTCTCCTCCAGCCTTTTAAATCAGTATCAATATGAACCTGTGGGTTTTTAAAATTTGAATTTAAGATTTAATATGTTTTATAATCCATTTCTAACATTAATCATTTTTATGTTTTAATTTCCCCATATTTGGCCAGCAGGGACCCTATCAGAAAGGTTTTTGAGAAATTTAAGGGCTGAGTGAATGAAATAATAATATGAAAGTGATGAATAAATCTGTGTTTTCCATGTTTTTTTCCCCTAAGAATCTTTATTTGTCAGTGCTAACAACATGATTTTATTTTTATTTCTCTCTAGGTTTTATGGACTAATTGGCTCTCATTCAGCAGGAACCTAACAGATAAGTCATCCTGCTGTATGTCAAGACAATGCTTGGTTTTAAGACTGCTCTGAAAATGATTAAAGTAGTATTGCAGCGTGACATTGTCAGGGGGCAACAAGCAGCTTGAGAATTTCCTATTAATCAAATAGCAGCTTGAAGGAAGCTCCTTTCCATTAAGTAGGACTGCATGGCCAGCAGCCCCCACTGAAGGGTTGAAAATGAGTGTCCCAGTGGCTCCAAAGAAATCATGTTACGCTCAGTTGCGGGACAACAGAAATGGAGTGAAAAATAATAATGAGAGTATCCTAAGTCTGGGAGATACAAATGCCAATCAAATCATGTTGGAGGTCAGTTCCTCTCATGATGAGTCTGAGACACGTGACCGGACAGATGAAATTGGAAATGCAAATTCAAGTGAGCCAGAGAATAGTACCCATTTCAATAAGGAATCTCACCAACTTCAGGGCTTTGGGAAAGGATCGCAGTCTGGCCCCACCAGCCTGAAAGATTTTAAATTTTCTTCGACCGTCCATGGAGGACTAAATGAAGAGCACACGGTGGAGAGAGGCACAGATATCCTACAGACCCCTCGCAGTGTTCAGGGACCAAGTCTGTCAAGTTGGAGGAACGTTATGGCGGAGGCCAGTCCAGAGGTTTTGGCTAAAAGGGATGCTGAACTTCCCCGGCATGCTCCTAAGGATAAGTTGGCAAAGACCCTTGACAATGAGGAATTGAGAAGGCATTCTTTGGAAAGAGCAAGTGGCTCTGCTGTTGTCGTGGACATGCCCACAAGGGAACGTGGCGGGAGCCTGACCTGGCAGCGTCTGCAGCCCACGCCACTCGACTCCTCTGAAGCCCGGCGTCATGAGCCCAGTGGCGGGGAGGGGCCGCAGAGGCTGTTGACCGCCCCCTCTCCAGGGGCAGCTCTTCCTCCAGCTGACAGTACCTCAGAGGGAAAGAGTGTGAGTCATCCTAAACCATCTACCTCAGCAACCAAGGAGACCACCCCCTCAGAGACCCAGATGGAGGGGGGACATGGACCGAAAGTCAGCAATGAGAGCACATCACATTCGGCCCTTCCAGAGCCTGGTCTGGATTCAGCTTCAGCACTGAAGGGAGTCCTGAGTAAGCCAGAAGCACAGTTAGGTCAGGGAAAGGGAGAGCTCAAGCCAGAGCTGAAATTTGTCCCACCCCAGGCTGGGCAGGAGTTAAAGTCAATCCAGGCCGAGGGTCTGGGATGCCCCAAGGAAGGTGGTAGTGTGTTACTCCTCGAGAGAAAGGAGCCAGGTGGGAAAGCACAGCAGGAGGCCGCCACTGGTGCCCTTAGCCTGTCACACAGCAGTGGCCACCACGCTCGTGTGGGAAGAGGCAGGAGTGAGCAGGACAAGAGAGCAGTCCACCTAGGTGAGGAGGGTTCTCTTCAGACCAGCCCCACACAAGGCCCTGCTTCCTTGGAAGCTGCCGAGAAGCAGCCCACTGGCAAAATTTCATCAAGTGCAGCTAGGAAGTTGGGCGTTTCAGCGGGTGATGGGCATGTACCTTTTATTCCTTATGACCCACCGGACAGCAGGCCCTCAGATGTCAGTGAGGAGAGCGCACTGGACAGTGGGAACATGGACAGTGTGGCAGTTTGTACTTTAGATTCTTCTGTTGGAGAGCTCAACACTGGGGTCCCTGAGCCCCTCGGCCCTCAGAGCAGCAACTCAGAAGTAGGGGACAGCAAAGAGATCACTACATCTGTTGCAGAAGATAGGAACCTCCTAGAAAATACAGCTAAGACTGAAAGCACCCCAGGGGGAGCAGGTGCTCTTCTCAGTGGCCTGGCACCCCTCCATCCAGAGACAACTGTGAATGTGACCCACCAGCCTCCACCACCTAGTAGCAGTGTTCAGGACCTTGGCACGTTAGGTGTGGATGCCAGGTCAGCCTCGGCTGCCGCACCCCCCACTGATAGTGCATGGTTGTTGAACACACCCCCGAAAGTGCCTGACAAGAGCACCTGCCCCAGTGGGATCCCCGAGCCTGTATTCCCACATTCTGAGGATACCCCTTCCTCACAGGAGGGAATGGAGAGCCACCAGGTTGAAAAAACAGAAGAAAGGACAGAACCCAAGCCCATCATTCTGCCCAAGCCCAAGCACGTGAGGCCCAAGATCATCACCTACATCAGGAGGAGTCCTCAGGCCCTCGGCCAGGTGGACACTTCGCTGGTTCCGGTGGGCCTTCCTTATGTTCCGCCCACATGTACCATGTCTCTTCCCAAAGAGGAGAAGGCAGCAGGTGGTGAGCTGAAGCCATCTGCCAACCTCTATGAGAAATACAAGCCAGACTTGCAAAAGCCACGGGTCTTCAGTTCTGGGTTGATGGTGTCTGGGATCAAGCCCCCAGGACACCATTTCAGTCAAATGAGTGAAAAGTTTTTGCAGGAGGTAAGAGAATGTCATTCTGATATGATCTTTAAGTCAAACACTGTAAAGTTTGTTATGTGTTTTCAGTGTGAACTGTGAAAACAGAATATCCTGTTAGCAAATTGCAGATTTTGATGGATCCATGTGCACAGAAATGGATGTTCTTAACTAGAGGAGTTTATAGACAAGTGGACATTTTTGACCGGAAGAGCTTGCCGATCATGATGAGATGTAGCTAACATCTAAGGAGACTCATTTAAGTTCCACTCAGTGTAATACATGAGAGGTTAGATAAGTATGCATTTAAATTGGTTTCTATGCTTAAATAAGTCAGCATAAATCTTTTATAAGCCAGATCAACAGGGGGAAAAGTCCAAAATAAATACATTGTTCAAATTGGTCTGACTTCATCCTCTCAGGGGGAGTATTTTCCTTATGGGAGAATCTCATATTCATACATGGGAAAACCACAGTGAATAGCAAATAATGTGTTAGGCATGGGCTCCTTGAGTCAGAATAATAATTACAACTAACATTTAGTTGAGCACCTACTATGCCTTGAGCCCACATAACATAACATTTCATCTTTATCAATCTTTACTAGTCCTTGCAGTATTTTCTGGAGGTTGGGATTACAGTTTTTATCATAGTATAAACCACTTTGGAGGGATTTGAGTAACTCAGTTAAAGCCACAGAACAAGGACAGTGCTGAGATGCTCTTCTCGCCCTCCCAATTCCAACACTGTGCGGCCCCTTTCATTTCTGGGTGTGATGGCGAGTTGTCGTCCCAGAGCTCAGAAGGCAGATTTATCTCCTGAACCAGTCTCCTCATGGCAGCCACAGTGATCATTTAAAAGCTGGGGTCAGATCACTCCTCTCCATAACATCCTTCAGGTCTGCCCAGGCCATTTAGAACACAGGCTTAAGTATGTAGGATGGCTCAGCTTTTAGGATGGACTCAATCTGGTTCCATAACCTCCCCAACCACCTCTCCTTCCTCTGCTCACCCTCTCTCCTTCTGCTGCCTCGGGGTCTTTGCACTTACCTCTGCTTGGAATGTTCTTTTTCCATAGACCCAGAGGCTGTCTCCTTTACTTTCTATCTCTGTTCAAATGGCACTTCATTGGAGAGACACCTCACCTTCCCTGAGACCCCCTTTCTCTGGTTTATTTTTTTCTTAGTGCTTATCTCCATCTGGCGTATATACTTTTTCTGTTTTTGCGGCATCAACTAGAATGTAAAATCCATGAGAACAGGGACTTTTTTTCTGTTTTTGTTGTTGTTGTTGTTGTTCTCTGCTGGGTCCCCAGAGTTTACAGTGCTTGACATAACGATGTTGTCAGAAAATGTTGAATGATGGCTGAATTATGAACTCATATATGTTGGATCCAAACAAAAGTCAACCAAAGCTTCTTAGAGATAGAAAGGCTAAGTCCAAAGTTGGACCTTAGGTTGACTGAATATATTGACATATTTGCTGAATGTACTGATCAGAGTGGAAGTTGTCAGCTTTGGCCCAGCAAAAGAGGTGAATCTATCCTAAGCAGCAGACCTTGACCAAAGCTATCACTGACAGGTGCCCCAGCAGCTGACCGTCTGTTCTGCCTTGAGGCAGGCTGTTAGCTCCAAGTCACACAGCTCGGTCACTGTCTTCTGACTCTGGGCCTGCTTTCCCACCTCACATCTCTACAGAGAGAACACCAACTAGAGAGGCTGAGGGTCCAGTCTTTTCAGCAGGGGCTCATTTCACTGTTCCGGGCTGCGTTCTGTCCTGTTTTAGGTGGGCTTCTCACACAGAGGTCTGCAGCGAGAGGATGTTCTAGCCAAAGGACATAAAGAGTCTGGCCCTAGGCCGTGGCATCTCACTAACAGTGGACAGATTGCCACTCTGGTCTTATACATGAGTCTCTGAGCTTGGTTAATGTGAGTCTTTCTCAAATTTCTAAAACCTTATCCACCTGGGCCTCCAAGGCTCAGGATCAGGCTCTGACCTTAAGCTCCTTGCTAAGGCAGGGATGCTCCTTGTGAGGCCTCTCAAAGGTAGCCCTCTGACCCTCCCCAGGCTGCGGATACCAAAGCTGTTTAAATAACCAAAGACTCTTTTTCTTCTTCTTCTTGGGTCACTGCAGAAGTAAGCAACTTGTTGCATGATTGGGTCCCCAAATCTGGCAGGGCAGAGTATCTCTTTGATAAGCACGCTCTGGAAGACAGTGATAAGAGCTCACCCTTGGGCTGGTTTCTCTGTGGCCACTGGGATGGCTGCCCTGGTCACAACACATGTTGGGGTTACCTTTACCTTGTCTATAAGTCGTACCAGCGCATCCACTTCAGTTCATTCATTTGTACCATTTCTTCAAATAGACTAATTTGGTTCCCCACCCACCCCAAAAAAGATCCCCCAGACTTTTCTCTGCAAGAACACATTCATGAGAGAAATTTTATGTGGAGAGGTCGGCAAACATGCTGTTACTGTCTGCATTTCTTTCTCTGTGACCCTTACTGATTTTGGTTTTGTGTATGTCTTTTCTGCATTGCTTTGGCTCCCTCTATAAAATATAACTTCTAAATTATATGCACATTTCCCCCCAAAATAGTTCCTATTCTTAATCCTCTAGAAGCCACCCTGAGTCTCAAGGAAATGGGATAGCATGAGTGTTTGTGTGGTGTTAGTAGTTCTGAGGGGTTTGGAGAGGCCCCATTGGTGGGGGACAGCAGCGCCACTGTGCACCAGCCCCTCTGGGGACTGTTTTCTGCCATAATCAGGTGTCCAAGGCCCTGTCTTCCAGCTACAAGACAGGGCAGAGAAGCCCCAGGTGTTGTACTGGGCCAATTTCTGCCATAATCCTCTTTTAATCAATAGGCTGGCCCTTGGCCTTTGCTCCTAGAGCTGAAACTTGACGAAATCCAGTGGGTCCCCTTCCTGCATTCTGGCTTGGTGCAGGGAGGTCCCAAGGCCACCTCCCCTGCCAGTGAGCCCTGCCTTGCCACAGGATGGCTTCAGCCAATCTCCAGGGAAAGAACACATTTCTGACCAGTTGCAACAGAAGTATTTTTCAATTGTAGAAGTCCTATATCTTTTTAATAAATGGGAAAGTCTTAACAGTACAAACCCAAACCAGCTTCAGACTCTTTCATCATTATTGACAGATTTCCTGCTGGGTTAGCATTAGTAGAAATGAAGAAGTCAGAGGAAGGGCTCTTCTGAGAGAGGGCATCCTTTCTCCGTTGACAGGAACAGTACAGACATTTAGAGCTTCCAGAAGCGGCTTTGAGGATCATGGCAGGATGATCAAATATGCTTCCTGGTTTAGACTGTTTTCTGCTTGCACCTATCCTGAGGTCTCTGGAACACTTCTTCCTACTGATGCCTTGGGGAATCCCTTTGCATTTTTAGTATAAGGAGGTGGGAAGAGGGGAGCAGGGGTGAGAGGACACGGGTGAGGTCGTGTACTTGCAACATACAGATGTCTGATCAGGGCTGGTCTCCCTTCCTACTCCCATAATACAGGGACATATGTATGTATTATGTAAGTATCTATCCAGACTTGAAGGAATTGGCCTGTGCAATTGTGGAGGCTGGCAAGTCCAAAGTATGCAGGGTGGGCCAGCTGGCTGGAGACGTAGGGAAGAGGTGATGCTGCAGTTCAAGTCCAAAGGCCACCTGCTGGCGGATTTCCCTCTTCTTTAAGGGAGGTCAGTCTTTTTCCAGTAAAGCATTCAACTGATTAGGTGAGGCCTACCCACATGATGAGGCATAATCTGCTTTATTCAGGGCTTACTGATTTAAATGTTGATCTCATCTTGAAAACATAAACATCTAGAATAGTCTTTGACCAAATATCTGGGTACCATGACCTAGCCAGGTTGTTAAGATTAACCATCACAGGTCCTCTCCCAGTGGCTGTCTGGATCAGTGACTTCTCAATGAAGCCTCCACATTTACTGTGTGTCTGCCCAGTTCAGCCCATTCCACTGAAAGCAGGACGGGGCAAATAGGAAGAGTGGCAATCTAGTAAGAACTTAACCTGTTTGTATACCTTGATTGACTTTTAGGAGTTTGAGATCACAAGGATCTTTTAGTTTGCTTTCAAAATTATTTCTCTAAAAGTACTCCATTAGAGAAGGAGGGGAGAGAGTCATTTGGGGTTCAGTGCTATGTGTTCGTAGCTGTCAGTGACATCTGCTGTATTGTCAGTAAAGATGAAAGAAACGAGGGTGGAGTTTTTTTGTAGGTGCCCTTGCCTTATCAAAAACACCAATTAGGCATACTTTTCACCGTCTTAAAGAATTTGTTACATCTTACCAGAGACAAACCACCCAACAAAGTGACAGGCGTTGCAGTGACCGAAATCATTAAGGACACTTCCGAGTGACAGCATGTTGGGTTTTGGACTCTCCAGTTTCAAAGGACTGAGTAATTACTGATATCAGCATATTGCAATCCTGAAAACCTGACAGATGTGGGATAGAAGTCTTTTCTTCATGAGCACACTTGCTAGAAGCAGTGAGCAGGGGCACCGGAATTTTAGAAACTGCAATGAAAAAATAGAGGAACATAAATATAATAGAAAAGCAAAAGGTTGATAGTAAGAGGGTAAGTAGGGAATGGTAAAAATTTTATTAGCGGGCAGGAATAGAATGTCTTTCACAGGAATATAACTTGCTGTGGCCTGAATTCAGCCTGTCTGCTAGAGCAATCATGCATATGTTACAATGTGATTATGATAAAACTTTAAAGGCCTAATCTTTTGTTTGTTTAATAATGTCAGTTTAAGGAGAAAACGTTAAACATTAAAAGAGTATCACATTGAGAGTTTTTCTCTTCAACAGCTTGGATCAAAGCTTTATAGCCCCTATTAAAGAATATTGTTAAATGCTTGTGATTCCTGAATAGATAAATGTTTGACACATAAAATTGTGAGTTAGCGCAGAGTTCACAGATGTATCTTTTCGTTCATAGCCTCTGGCACTATTTTTTTTCTTTAACTTAAAGGAAATAGAGATAATTTAGTTGTCTTATTTTTTTCATTTTTAATATGAAGAAACACTGATAATATGAACAGGCTTTGTGAGTATAGAATTACCTATATAAAACGCATATAGGTTGTGTTCTAGCCCAAACTTTAACTATAGGGGAAAGTCACAGGATTATTATGTTATTAAATTTAGGTAAGAATGGAAACATGATTCCTTTATTGAATAAATATTTATTGACTTTATGTACCAGACACCGTTGTAGGTGCTATGGATTTAGCCGTCAACAAGATTCTGCCCTAGAACTTTCACTGTAGTGAAACTTATCAAACATTCCTGGACACCCCACCTTACTAGGGGAGACAGATGAGGAGATTCACAGTGTCTCGTTTTTAATTATGTAAACAGATTGTAGAGGCCTGAAAATGTATCTTTCCATCAACTGCTTTGTTCTTCCAAACAGCCTTTTCTCCCACATTAACAATGCTTTTTTATTGCCTAAGTAGCCCGGTAAAGACTTAACAGAAATTGGTAAGGTTCACCTGCTTATCTTAAGAGTAGGTTACCATAAACATTGTGCCTTTTCTCATTAGGAAGAATGAAACTTTCATAATTCTATGAACATTGGCTAAACTCTTTTCCTGCTTCATTGAAATTATGTATTTATAGATTGGCTACTCACACAGATTCCAGTGATTTTGTAGCAATCAAATTTAAAAATCTTGTACAGTGAGTTGTTTTCCCAGTGAAATGTGGATTCTTAGCGCATTAGAACTGGAAGAGACCTGAGAGGTCATCCAGTTGTATTGTTAACTTAGGGATGAAGACCCTGGAGCCCAGAGAAGGTAAGTGGTCAGTGATGGAGCAACTCAGTGGGGCCAGAGTGGCCATTGCTGGAGCCTTGGTCTCCTGACCACATTCCATGCTCATCCTGTGATGGGAGCTTCTCTGATTAAGCTTCTGGTCATTTATCACAGGTTACAGAACGCCCGGGAAAAGAAGAATTTTGTTCTCCTTCCTATACTCATTATGAAGTTCCTCCAACTTTCTATCGATCGGCCATGCTCCTTAAGCCCCAGTTGGGATTGGGTGCAATGTCCCGTTTACCATCTGCAAAGAGCAGGATCCTGATTGCGAGTCAGAGGTCCTCGGCGAGTGCCATCCACCCGCCAGGACCCATCACGGCAGCTACCAGTCTCTACAGCTCTGATTCTGCGGGTAAGTGACCCAGCTGTTACTGTTTTTTCCTGCTGCACTTGTAAATAGTAATTCTCTAAAACGGCAGTAACTGTCTACTACATGAATGCCTTACCCTCTGAGAGGAGCCTTTTTCTTCTCTTCCATCTGACTGTCAATACAGATACTTGTCAAGACTCCTCCGTCTGCACCAGTCATCCTCCACGTTCCCTTTAAAAGGGTGGCCTTTGCAACCACCTCCTCAATTCGTGCGATTTCTCCTTTCTCTGATACAGCCTGTAGACCAGGGGCCAGTGGAGTTTTTCTGTAAGGGGTCAGATAGTAAATATTTTAGGCTTTCTGGGCCATAATGGTCCGTGTGGTAACTACTTCGCATGAAAGCAGCTGCAGACAGTACATCAGTGAATGAGTGTGGCTGTATTTCAGTACAGCTTAGTTCACAGAAACAGAGAGGGGGCTGGGTTTGGCCTGGGGGTTGTAGTTTGCCAGAGAGATCTTTCTACAGCCTGGCACTGACCATATCACTCTTCATCTGCTCACAAATCTGGACCACTCCATAATTGCTTATGAAAAGGCTCTGCTGCCTCTCCCAGCCCTGTCATCCTGCTCCGCCATGGCTGGCCAGTGTCCCCTCCTGAGGTTCTCTGCACTGGCTTGTTTGCTGTCTCCAGTCTTCCACTCCTGTGGTTTCCTCTGGGCTTTATGTATGATTTTATTATGGACATAATACATCCCCAGTGTAAAACATTTTGAACATAGAAAAATATGGAAAAGGAAGTAATAATACTTAACATATTTTTAACACCCAGCCAGAGTTATTATTATGGAGTTTTATCTTCCACTGTGATTTTTTTTCTGTGCATGTTTCAATAGTTAAAATAATTTTGAATGTGAGTTTTGTGTTTTTCTATTAATACATAGTAGACATTTCCTAGGTCATCCGTGTTTCAGAAATATTTTAATGGCAGCATAATATTCTGTTTTGTTCACTTATTCATTTATTCAACACATTTTGGGTGGTTATTATGGGCCAGAAGTTGTAAATTAAGGACTGCAGCAGTGAACAAACCATAGAGCTCCTGTCTTTATGCGTCTTACAGTCTAATGGAGGAAATAGACCAAAAAAGCAAAAAAATAAATACATAATTGTAAATATGAAAGCAAGGAGCACAGTGTTTTAAGAAATTACAGCCAGAAGAATTATATGGATGGGATGGAGGCACTTCAGGGGCAGCCTCTTGAGGAAGTGGGAAGAATGGGAGAAGGTGGAGAATTGTGTCAGAGTTGATTCATTGCCCAATCACTGGCAGTTGAGTTCTGCTTACTCTACACTATTTTCAATAGTGTTGTGATTTGAGTCTTTGTGTATACTTATTTGTCTTCCTTCTTATGTTTTCTTAGGCTCGATCATTTGAAGTGTAATGATTAGATAAAAGCATATCCAAACATTTTTTTAAGGCCAAGGAATTTTCTAGAAAACGTGTAACAATTATTTTCATACTAGTGTTTCTTGGAAGTGTTTCTTCTTGCCATACCCTTGCCAGTGTTGAATATTATCACTCCTCCATCTCCTCCTATTATTATTATTATTATTGCATTTTTTTTATTATAAGTGGAAAGGAACTTTTTAAAACCTATTTTCCATTAAATTACTTCATGAATTGTCATTTACTGAAATAATTATTGATGAACAATAACTTTTTTAAAAGATTTTATTTATTTATTTGACAGAGAGAGAGATAGAGCAGGAACACAAATGGGGGGAGTGGGAGAGGGAAAAGCAGGCTTCCCACCAAGCAGGGAGCCCAATGTGGGGCTCAATCCCAGGACCCCGGGATCATGACCTGAGCTGAAGGCAGATGCTTAATGACTGAGCCACCCACGTGCCCCGATGAACAATAATTTTTAAATGGTTTTTCTTAGTTTTTTTTTTGACAAGCACTTCTATAAAAATCAAATTATTTTTGATGGCTCTCATGATATATGTATATTGTGATGGACCTACATGTTATTATCAAAGCTGCTGCAAGGTAATTAGGTGATTCAGTCCCTCATTCAAGAATTATTACTGAGGGACAGTCCCTCATTCAAGAATTATTACTGAGGGACTGTTACATATCAGCACTGTTCTAGGTGTGGGGGATAAAGCAGTGACAACAGACAAAAATCCTTGCCCCCATGGAGCTTGAATTTTAGTATGGGGGTAGCCTTTTTTGTTTTTTAATGAGCAAATAAATTACATCGTGTGTTGGGAGAAATAACTAGTATTGAAGGAAATGAAACATAGAGGAGGAATATACGACATCTGGGAAAGAAGGAAGGAGATTATGATTTTTAATAGGGTGGTTGGGAGGTCACCTTTAAACCAATCCCCCAGAGGAGGTGAGGGAGGGAACCACATGGATATCAGGGGTGGAGCATCCAGGCAGAGGAAGGAGCCAGGAACAGCCCCTGAGGTGGCAGGAAGGCCAGGAGGCTGGAACAGAGTGAGCAGGGGAGGTGGGAAGCTAGGAGGTTGGCGGGGTGCGGGCGTGTGTGTGTGTGTGTGTGTGTGTGTGTCGGGGAGGGGGGAATTGCATAAGCCTTAAGAACCATTCTAAGGATTTGAATTTTCCTCTGAATGAGAAAACCATTGGAGGCTTTGGAGCCAGGGCAGCGTGATCTGGCTTTTGTGGACTCAGGATCCCTCTGAGTCTACAAGGACAGAGGATGAAGCAGGGGGAGCAGCCAAGAGGTGAGGCAGTGTCCGGGTGGTGATGGGACACAGTGAGAAGGTAGAACACATCAGGGCTCCTGACTGACTGCGCATGGGCTCTGAGAGAAAATGTGCAGTGGAAGGTAGACTCCTTGAGAATGGAGTTGCCACTCAGAGAGTAGGGGAGAAGCTGGTTTAGAAGGGGAGGATAGGAGCTAACTCAGGTCGTGTTGCAGTTGAAATGCCCTTAGCCATCCTATGGGATGAAGCGCTGCATCTAGGAGACCAGCGTTGAGAGGACAGGGCTGGAGATCTGAAAGTGTTAGTTGTCAGCAGATGGCTGGTCTTTAAAGCTATGATGTTCCCCTCCACTGGGCCACCATTCTCTCCAGCATGATTTCACCTTCACCAGTAACTTATAAATTTGATGTGGATTTGAATTACAAGCTTTGAAATAGCATGATGTAACAAATGTTAATAGTTTTACTTTGGAAAAACTATAAAATAGTTTTAATTTGGAAAAACTTAAAATTACTAAAAATGAACTTAGTTGAGATTTATTTAACAGTAGTCAAGTTTTGGGGTAATGAAAAGTCTTTAAGTGTATCCCACGTGCATAAAAATACCACTACCCAGAAGAGGCAGGCAGTTCGAGCTCTTTCTGAGGATGACTTGCTTGTGTTCACACATTTGTGATGAGGGTGACACTTCTTTAGAGATCAGCTCAGCCCCCAGAAGTACACATATAAGGGACTCCTCCACCCCTGCTCCTCCAAGACTCCCAACTGTTTTTCTTGGGCTCCTGGGTATCTTAATTTAGAGAGATATGTGTTCACATGGGTAATCATTAGGGACCTAACAAAGCCTTGTGACAATGGTTGTCACTCCTACAGGACACTGAGAATGTGAAATCCTTTCTTAGTGCTGTTGGAAGGACCACTTGGCATAGGCTTTGAGACCCACAACGAGACGTTCTTATTGCAGAGACTGGGGAGCTTTGGTGGGATGGCTGTGCTCCCACTAGCCCTTCCCTGGACCCAGGCCCGTGGCCCTTTGCTTGGCCTGCTTGACTTATTCCAGGCCGCAGGCCCTTTCCCTTCTGAGGCAACTTTGCTAGAGTCCCCCAGGCTACCAGGACCTGCTCTGGCAATACGCCGGACTCATTTATCTCTTTTCTTTCTGCAGAAATCCTTCTGGTTTTCTTCATGTTTTCCTAGGAGATACTACCTTTCTCCTCAAACACTATCATTTTTTAAATTTCATGAACGTCCATTAAATGCAGAGCCAAAGCCGTTATCTGCCAAAAAAACTACTGATAGCATCTCTTAACTTGAGAGGTAGGAAGGCTTAACTTTCACTCTCCCAGGAAATGAAGGGAAATAGCTGCATACCATCCTTCTGGAGTAAAAAGGAAAAGGAAAAGCCAGACAGCTAGGATTCCATGTTAAAGCAGTCTGAAAGCTCACCTCCTGTCATGCACTCCTGTTGGCCAGCTCTTGGAAGGAGTCTCTCATTTTGTTCCTTCCCTGAAAGAAATCTTCCAGCCAGGGAGAGACGAGGATTCACAGTGCTGTGGAGGAAAAGAAAACCTCATTCCTTTGCTCAGTAATCCCTGATTGCACATTTACTGTGAGTTAGCCCAAATCACAAAAGTAAATGTGGACAGATTGGGCTACATTAAAATTGACTTCTCTTTATTTTGAAGCACTACAATTAAATCAGGAAGAAAAACATCAAGATTCCAATAGATTGACCATGAAAGGGCATAAACAATGAGCTTAGGGGCGCCTGGGTAGCTCAGTCCTTTAAGCGGCCAACTCTTGGTTTCGGTTCATATCATGATCTCAGGTCCTGAGACGGAGCCTTGTGTCAGGTTCCGTGCTCAGTGGGGAGTCTGCTTCAGGATTCTGTCTCCCTGTGCCCCTCCCCCTGCTTGTGCATGCGCATGCTCTCTCTCTCCCTACAATAAAGAAATCTTACAAAACAAAACAAAACCACAATATAACTGATAAATACAAATCTAAAGATCCCAAATACATTAATTCTGAAAATTAAAAACCTATGAAAACAAAAGGTTTTCATTCGATGGCACTACCTGACCATAACCCTTCTGAATATTTGTATGTCCATTCATACTGCTTCGTGTGAATATCTATGCTTCTCGCTGCAGAAGTGTTAATGGGGTTAAGGGGTGCTGCTGGAGAGTTATACAACACATGTTGTGCCTACCTTGAGTTAGGTACAATTGTTATTTTTGTATTAGAAGTGAAGGGAGTGAAACTTAAGTGAAATAACTTATGCCATGCAGCTTATAAAATATAGAGTGGAGATTTGACTTAAGACTGTCTCCGTGTTCATGTTTTTAACCCCCATGCTAGACCACATCATTGAACTGCCTGTGTTAAATCCTACTACATTGCAGTATCTTTACTTTATAAAACAAGGATAAGACCAATGTGTGTGGATTTTCTGGCAAACCATGGTCCTTGGACTAGACAACTATTTTTGTAAATAAATTTTAATGGAACACAGCCACACCCATTTGCTCTCCTTTTGCTTATGGCTGCTTTCGGAGTTGGGTCATTGTAACAGAGACAAGGTATTGCCCAGAAGCCTAAAATGTTTACTGTCTGGCCCTTTAAGAAAAAAGTTTGTCGACACTTGCCTTATTATAATGCCAGTTACCATTTACAGTGATACCATTTAGACTGAAGAAGTATATGAAAAAGTTTGTAAGGTTTTGAAACTCTTTGCACAATGAAAGTCTAGGTCTGGGAGGCATGGTGAATTTAAATTTTATTAATGCATTTTATCAAAATCTATTTTCCAAGGACATCCAGTGTATTTTTTTGTTTGCTTGTTTTCTTCTCCCTGGAGGATTTAGCTGGCCCTGCATGAGGCAACAGGGACTATGGTGGAGTACTGATGCTGGGGAAGCCCTGAGAAGGCAGTGGGGGTGAGATCCTGGTAGCTGGCGTCAGAGAAGGAAAAAGGGATGGAATTGTTGGCATACATGTTGGGAGATAGAGCCAGTAGGATTGGACATTGAGTGTGGATGATGGGCAAAAAGTGGAGCCAATGAGGACTTCTAGAATTTTGGCTGGAGCAACTGGGTAGATGGTGATGCCATCTATTAAGAGAGATTGACTAGGGGTGCCTGGGTGGCTCAGTCGTTAAGCGTCTGCCTTTGGCTCAGGTCATGATCCCAGGGTCCTGGGATCGAGCCCTGCATCGAGCCCCACATCGGGGTCCCTGCTCCACGGGAAGCCTGCTTCTCCCTCTCCCACTCCCCCTGCTTGTGTTCCCTCTCTCGCTGTCTCTCTCTGTCAAATAAATAAATAAAATCTTAAAAAAAGAAAGAGAGAGAGAGAGAGAGATTGACTAGCCAGGGAGGCAGTAGAAAGAGTTCTGTTTTGGTGAAGCAGTCACGGAGGCCATTAGATATGTGAGTCAGAGTCTCCAGGAGAAGTCAACACTGAAGGTTAAAATTTGGGGTTCAGCAGATGCTACTGAAGTCAAGGGAGTCAAGCCCATATTTGAAAGTAACCAGGAGAGTGGATCTTAAAAGTTCTTATCATGAGAAAAATAATTGTAACTATGTATAGTGACAAATGTTAACTGGACTTAACTGTGGTGACCTTTTTGCAACACATATAAATACTGAATCAATGTTATGTCATTTACACCTCAAAAAAAAAAGAAAGAAAAGAAAAAAAGTCAAGGGAGTATAGCTAGAGAACAAAAGACATCCCAGAATGGGTCCCTATATTCCAGCATTTATAGAGTTCTAGGAAAGGAGAGTGGGAAGCAGCAGCCAGGGTAGAAAGTGGAAATCCAGGAGCATGTTTTGTCCTGAAAGCCAAGAGAAGACAGTACATCAAAGAAGCAAGGAATGGTCAATAATTTTGATTGCCACTGAGGAACTGGGTAGTAAGAGGACAGAGAAGGGATGAGTGAATTTGACAATGTGGAAGTCATTGATTATCTTTACAAGGGCACTATACATGGAATAATGGGGACAAAAGGCTGATGAGCCAGAGAGACAAAAGGAAGTTGACCCTCAAGTGTAGCCAATTCGTGCTTATGGAATGTAAGAAGCAAATAGCAGAAATGCTAGATGACACTTGCAGTTATTTCATGATTTGAGAGAATGCGAGTGATTTTTGATTTGTTCAGAGCTTCTGAAATATATTTGTGATAATTTGGAATGACTGTGCGCTAATGTGCAGAATTTCCCATAAAACTGCCTCTTTATTGCATACGACCCAAAGAGAGACAACACTGTCAGCTGACCTCAAATGTGTTATGGATCACAAAAAAAAATCTATTAACTTTGCAGGTAATTGATACTTTTATTGCTGTCAATACACAAAATAGTATCTGGAGTTATTTTTAAGGTCTGTTTCCTCAGCTTTAAGAAAATCAAAAATAGCTGCTCTGGAAAAGGAAGGCCTAGATAAGAAAGTTAAATGAAAATGGTCCAGACAAATGAGTAAAGCATCTGAATGCCATACTGCCACATTTCAGAAGGTAAATAAAAGTTAAGAAAGTGGGATGCCTGGGTGGCTCAGTTGGTAAAGCGTCTGCCTTTGGCTCAGGTCATGATCCCAGGATCCTGGGATCGAGTCCCGCATCGGACTCCCTGCTCAGCGGCGAGCCTGCTTCTCTCTCTCCCTTCCGCTCCCCCTGCTTGTGCGTGCTCTCAATCTCTCTCTCTCTCTGACAAGGTTGTGGGGAGAAGAGTTACTGTGTCATGACTTAGTGAAAGGAATGGCTTATTTTTAAGGCTGAGCTTGTATACATAATTATTTTGATAACCTAAGTATAATGATGACAAAGATGATAATTACAATTCCAGAGTGATTATTATATAAAACAATATTTAATGTGCAAACAAACTTATGAAGTAGGTTTGGTTGTTTTTTTTGTTTGTTTTTCATTTTCTTCACTTTTAGTTTTCTTTTTTTGTTGTACAGATAAGTCTCAGGTGATTAAGTAACATTCACAAGGTCAAAATCTAGTAATTCAGAGTAATAGTACCCAAATTGAGATCTTTGTGGTGAACAATACACATTATTAATCCACAGGATGACAGAGCCTTACCATTCAGCTGCACCTAGAGAGCCCATTTCACTCTTTCCCCTGGGCAAATGCCAGGATCCAGTTTTGGGAGGTTTGCATGTCCAAGTTAATACAGCTTTATATACCTGTTATATACTTTTGTAACCACAGTGATGACACAAGAGTCTTTCCATTCACCCTGAAATTTCTCTTCTGCCCCTTACCAGATAATCCCCCCTCCTACTGCTGCACCCCACACAAATACTGGCCTGTTTTCTGTCATTGTAAATTATGTTTTCAGACTTTCATATAAGTGGAATCACAGAGTATGTGCTCTTTTTGTATCTGTCACTCAGATTTTTGAGGTCCACCCGTGATGTTGCCTTTATCCATAGTTCATTCCTTTTATTGCTGAGTATTGAATGGATGGATGTGCCACAATTTGATTATCCATTCACTTATTGATGGACGTTGTCGGTTATTATTTATAACAAATGAAAATACCATGAAAGTTCATATATGGATCTTTCTGTGGACATATAGTTTCATTTCTCTTGAGCAAATACCTAGAAGTGGCATTGCTTGTTTTTATAGTATGTCCAATTTTAAATGAAAATGTCAAACTGTTTTTCCAAAGTGGTTTTCCTATCTTACATTGCCATGAGGAGTCTATAAGAGTTCCAGTTCTTTCATATCCTCACCAGTATCTGGTATTGTTAGTCTTTTTAATATTTGCCATTCTAATGGGCATGCAGTTATAAAAAACTGTTTGGTTTTAATTTGCATTTCACTAATAACTAATGATGTTGGCCATCTTTTAATGTTTTTGTTTGCATTCATATATGTATTTTGGTGAAGTATTTGTTCAAATCCTTTGACTATTTAAAAAATATAATTGTTTTTCTTATTCAGTGATAAAAGGTCTTTATATATTCTGAATACAAATATCCTTTTACATATATCTTTCGAAAATATTTTCTTCTGCTGTTTGTCTTGACTTAATTTTCTTCACACTGTCTTTCAAAACAGAAGCTTTTAATTTTGCTAAATTCCAGTTTATGAATAGATTTTTCTTTTATGATTTGTGATTTTTGTTTCTTATCTAGGAAACTTTGCCTAACCCAAGGTCTCAAAAGATTTTTTTTCTGTATTTTATAGAAGTTCCATAGTTTTAGTTCTTATTTTTAGGCCTGTGATCCATTTTGAGTTAATTTTATATGTGGTGTGAAGTATGGATTAAGGTTAATTTTTTTGTCATATAGATGTTCAATTTTTCCAGTACCATTTCTTAAAAGTATCATCCTTTTTCCATTGAAAAATAAACTGACTATATAAATTTAAGTCTATTTCTAGACCCTACATTCTGTTCCATTGATCTATATGCTTCTCCTTATGCCAATAACACTCTTCTGGATGCTATGGATTTGTAGTAAGTCTTGAAATCAGGTTGTATAAATCTCACAACTTGTTATTCCTTTTCATAATTGTTTGCCTATTCTAGATAATCTGTTTCCATTCATATTTTAGAGTCAGCTTGTCAGTTTCTAAAAAAAAATATACTTGCTGTGGTTTTGATTGAAGCTGTGTTAGATCTAGAGATTAATTTGGAAAGAATTGAGATTTTTAACATTAAGATTTCCAATCTTTGAACATAGTATATCTTTTAATTTTTGGATCTTCTTTAATTTCTCTCAGCATGACTTTTTAGTTTATTGTGGACATTTTGGACATTTAAAAAATCCCTGTGTATTCATAGCAGCATTATTCACAATATCCAAGAAGTGAAAGCAACCCAGTGTCCCTGTATCCATGTACGAATGGATAAACAAAATGGGGTATGTGCATACAATAGAATATTATTCAGCCTTAAAAAGGAAGGAATTTTGGGGGTGCCTAGGTGGCTCAGTCGTTAAGCGTCTACCTTCAGCTCAGGTCATGATCCCAGAGTCCTGAGATCGAGCCCCGCATCAGGCTCCCTGCTCCATGGGAAGCCTGCTTCTCCCTCTCCCACTTACCCTGTTTGTGTTCCCTCTCTCACTGTGTCTCTCTGTCAAATAAATAAATAAAATCTTAAAAAAACAAAAGGAAGGAATTTTTGACACATGCTACAACATGAATGAGCCTTGAAGACATTATATTAAGTGAAATAAGGCAGTAATAAAAAGAAAATTACTAATGATTCCACTTATATGAGGTACCTAGAGTTGTCAAATTCATAGAGACAGAAAGTAGAATGGTAGTTCCCAGGGGCTGGGGAGAAGGAGGAAATGGAGTGTTGTTGTTTATTGGGTAGAGAGTTTCAGTTTTGCAAGTTTAAAAAGTTCTGGAGATTGGTTCCATAACAGTGTGAATATACTTTAACACTATAAACTGTACACTTAAAAATGGTTAGGATGATAAATTTTATGTCATGTGAATCTTACTACAAGTAAAAATCCTCAGTATATTTTATGTTCTTTTATATTATTGCCAAGGGTTTTTTTTGTTTTTATAATTTCAGTTTCTAGCTATATCCTATGGATTTGGAGTATTTATATTTGTTATCACACAGTTAAAAAGATTTTCTAATTTTTCTTGTGACTTTTTTTTGACCCTTGTGACTTTTTAGTTTGTGTTGCTAATTCGCCCCAAATTTGGGGATTTTTCAGATACCCTTTTATTGATTATTGGTTTCATTCCATTATGGTCAGGGGACATCCTTTATTTGATTGAGTCCTTATAAACTCACTGACTTTAATTTGATGACCAAAAATAGGCTTATGTTTGGTGTATGGTTCTATAAATGTTAAGAAGGTCTAGTTGATTGATAGTGTTATTTAAGACCTTTATATTTTTACCATATTTTATTCTATCAATTACTTAGGAGTGGTGAAATTAATAAAGGTAATCATGCATTCTAAAAATTCTCCTTTTAGTTATATGAATTTTTGCTTCATATTTTAAAGCTCTATTATTATTTGTATAAACTCTTTCGGGATTTTCATGACTTTTAATTAAACTTACCCCTTTTCATTATGAAATATACGTCTTTATCCCTGATAATATTCCTTGTTCTGAAGTCTATTTTGTCTGATAATAATATGGCACTCTAGCTTTCTTTTGATTAGTATTTACTTGGTAAATCTTTTCCCATTATTTTATTTTATTATTATTTTTTAAAGATTTTATTTATTTATTTGACAGAGAGAGAGATAGGGCAGGAACACAAGCAGAGGGAGTGGGAGAGGGAGAAGCAGGCTTCCCACTGAGCAGGGAGCCCGACGTGGGGCTCGCTCCCAGGACCCTGGGATCATGACCTGAGCCGAAGACAGATGCTTAACGACTGAGCCACCCAGGCGCCCCTATTTTATTATTTTTTTTAAGATTTTATTTATTTATTTGACAGAGACACAGCGAGAGAGGGAACACAAGCAGGGGGAGTGGGAAAGGGAGAAGCAGACTTCCTGCAGAGCAGGGAGCCTGATGTGGGGTTCGATCCCAGGACCCTGGGACCATGACCTGAACTGAAGGCAAACACTTAACTACTGAGCCACCCAGGTGCTCCTCTTTTCCCATTATTTTATTTTTAATATATTTATATTTAAAGTGGGCTTTTAAAAATCCAACGTACTGATCTTTGCCCTTTAATTGGAGTATTTGGATCACTTACATTTAATGAAATTATCAATATGGTTGGGTTAAATATACCATCTTATTATTTGTTTTTTATTTGACCCATATCTTCATCATTCATTTTTTCTTCTTTTACTACCTCCATTTGGATTGACTATTCTTTAGGCTCTATTTTGTCTCCATTGTTGGCTTATTAGTCATAGTTCTGTCTTAATTTCTTTTAGTGACTGCCCTAGGCTTTTGGTTGACATACTGTTTGATGGGTAAAATCAGGCTTGATAACTGTTTACCTATTAACTTGTTACCTGTTATTGGACTTTATTTTCTGGTAAATAAAGATTTGTTGGAACATAGCCATGCTTTTTCCTTTGTATACTATCCATGGCTGCTTATATACAACAATACAAATTTTAGTGGTTGCAGCATAGATGTTTGACTCAAAAAGCCTAAAATATTTACTGTCTTGCCATTTACAGAAAAAGTTTATCAATCCATACTCTAAGAGTTTGATATACATCTTTAACTTACCATAATATTATGCCATTTCATGTATAGTGTAAGAATCTCAGTACAGTATACTTCCATTTCCCCCTTCTGTTCTTTGTGTTACTATTTTTATACATTTTATTTCTACATATATTATAATCCCCAACATATGTTGTTATTAATTTTGCTTTAAACAGTTATTATCTTTTTAAAAGATTTCAAATGTAAGAAATATTGGTTATTTTTAACTACATATTTTGCTATTATGTTGCTCTTCATTTCTTTGATTCATATTTCTATCTGGTATCATTTTTGATCTATCTTAAGAGATTCCTTTAACATTTTTTTGTTCAGGCTTCTAGTGATCAGTTCTTCCATTACTTAATAAGTCTATAGAAGTCTTCCATCTTATTTTTTAAAACATTTTCACTAGGTATTGAAATCTATTTGAAAATGTTTTCTCAACACTATCAAGATTTTATTCCATTGTCTATTGGTTTGCATAGTTTCAGACAAGAAGTCTTCTCTATTCCTTTGTCTCTAGTTCTCTCTATCACTGGTTCCCAGCAGTTTGCTTATCATATGCAGTGGGTTAGCTTCCTTTGTATTTTCTGTTTGGTATTTATCAATTTTCTTTGATACATGCATTTCTAGTTATCAAATGTTGAAAATATAGAATATTATAAATTATATAATAATATTATATATAACATGTACAAAATAAAGTATACATAATGTAACCAATATAAACATATCTTATACTGTTACAATATATTATATACTATATTATATTTTGTATTTAAATGTAGCTATATATGTATGTATATATATCTACTTAGAAATATATAGATAACATATATATGTTGGCTTGATAAGTAACTGGGGCTCTGTTAATTTATTGTCATTCTTTTTTCTCTCTGTGCTTCATTTTTGATAGTTTTTATGGCTGTTTTCAAGTTTACTGCTCTATTCTTCTGCAGTGTCTAATCTGCCTCTGATTTCTTCCAATCTGTTTTTTCCATTTCAGATATTTTTTATTTCTTCTCTAGACATCCCATTCAGGTCTTTTAAATATAATTCACTTCTCTCCCTGTCATGCTTAGGTTTATATTTACCACTTTGATCATATGCAGCCTGTTTTTAATAACTTTGCATGTCCTTTTCTAATATCCCATCATCTTTGTCATTTTTTAGTCTCTTTCTATTAGGTTTTTCTGTTTATGGGTAACATATACTTCTTATTTCTAGTAATTTTGATTTGATTCTGGACATTTGGATCTTGTTTGATGCTGCATTTTGTTCTGTTTTCTTTAAGAGTATTAAACTTTTTCTGGCAGGCAGTTTGGTTACTCACTGATTAGTCTGATCCAGTAAGGCTTGTTTTAGGTTCTTTTGGGTGGCTATAAAGTCATCTTTATTCTGAGCTAATTTCTGGAGTCTCTGATGAGTACTCATTGTTCAACAAGGTCTCTCCATTCTGCCTGTAAGGAAGTAGAACAATTTCCAGCCTGTGTAAATTCTGGGAATTCTCTTTCTTATAGATCCCTAGTAATTGTTTCCTCACATTTGTTCTTTGCTTCATACATGCACAGATTGGTATTTATCAAAACCTCAAGGGGAGGTTCTAATGCAGATTTTTGGAATATTTTGTTTGCTTATCTCCCTCTGCACATTCTCACTGTGTTGGAATTTCCAAACTTTGATCTCTGTGTCTTCAATCACTGTGGTGGACAGACTCTCTGAGTTTCTCCTTTCTGTGCTATGGTGTGGAAAGTGCTCCTAGGCAGCGAGGTCAGCCATGATAGGCTCCCCTCATTTGTTTTCCTTTTCTAAGGGATCACAGTCCTGTGCCAGCTGTTGTATAATTTCTGAAAACATTAGTTGCATATATTTTGTTTTATTTTTTAGTTGTTCATGGCAATTTCCATATCAATTAAAATTTCACGGGTGTAATTTTTTTTACATATTCATCAAAGATTCTTAACATCACATAGTGTTTGTTGTATCTAATAAAAGCTTTCTTTTCTTTTTGTGTTTACTCTTTCAGTTCCAGGTCATTTATGTAATGGTTCTTTGGGGCTTTTTTTCCTGTTATTATTTTAAGAATACTTTAAAAATGTGTCTATATGTGGTTGTATTTTGTCTTTACCTGATATCACGTATTCAGCAGGTCAGGATTCTCTGTTGTTCTTATTTTGGTTATTCTCATATTTTTATTTCACATGGTCACTCACCATCACACTAGCAAATGAGACTGGAGATAGAAACAGCCCTAATGCTGCACCCTGTAATTTAGCATTTGTACTTTTCCAACCTCAAGTGATCTCCCTTATTCTGAATTCTAAGACCTGATTTGATACAGGAATTGCATCCATTACATTTATTCAGTTCTCAGATAGGAAAACTCTTGGGTCTTTAATGGGCAAGTAAGCTGTGACTTAGACTTTGGGAAGAATTCTGGATATTTCCACTCCTGTGTTGGCTCTGTGGGTACCATAAGGTGCATCAAGGCTTTAAAGTGGCCCAAGAACTGGACCTGCAATAAGTATATACTACCCCCTAGTACAGATTCTTCCAGAGTTTCAATGTCATAAGTTAATGCTATTTCCTAAGACTCTTAAGTCTTACAGATCTTGACGTGACTCTGTCTGTGGAAGGATAAATGAACCTAAACACTTCCTTACTTCTTACATCATTTCTGTGTTTTTATATGCAGTGCTTTCTGACTTCACAGTCATGCATAAGACTATGAAGTTTTACTGTCATCAGGCCTGGGTATGAAACTGAAGATACTGTTTTATTTTATTTTTTATTTATTTATTTTTTTTTAAAGATTTTATTTATTTATTTGAGACAGAGAGAATGAGAGACAGAGAGCATGAGAGGGAGGAGGGTCAGAGGGAGAAGCAGACTCCCTGCCGAGCAGGGAGCCCGATGCGGGACTCGATCCTGGGACTCCAGGATCATGACCTGAGCCGAAGGCAGTCGCTTAACCAACTGAGCCACCCAGGTGCCCCGAAACTGAAGATACTGTTTTAGTGCTTGAAGTACAGCAGGACTATTATCTCCCTTCAGGTGGACATAACATCCGTGTTAGTAAAACCAAAGATCATGTATAAAAACAATTTGTTATTAGCTCTCTCACTTCTAAGGACTAAAAGGGCAGTACTTTTCTGCACTGCCTTTTTAGTAGACCTATATATTTTATGTTCCTTCCTCAGAAAAACATCTCTTATGACCTAAAACATTATGTAAAATATGTTAACTTATACAGTCTACAGCATGTCAGGATGTAATCTGTGCTCATGGAAATAAATATACCCAGTGTTGCTGAGAGCATGACATTTTTTTGTGTTACTCCATTCTCTAAATAACCAGAGGAGTTCAATCAGATAAGAGAACTTGGGAGGAGTTTTCTCAACTTACATACTGTTTTTTATGAATTCTGCTTATTAAAATAAATTTTATTTTAGAATTTAACATACTGTGTAAGCTTTCCTCTTTAATTTTTTTTAAAGGCAGGATGAATCACACCAAATTTTAAAATGCAGATAATGAAGCTAATGTAACATATCTTAAAGAGCAAGTAAACTTGATCAGAGCAATTAAAAACACAAGCACAGTTAATACTTGTTGAAAAGTCTGTATGGTCATGTAATGTCATATTCATTTAGCAAAAATTTAGGCTTATGCTCAGTATTTTGAAGATAAGAATTCTAAGGTGATGGCATTATTTTTCCTTTATGATTTTTGCCTTTTTGGTGCCAAAACATATAATAATTCTTAATCTTCTTATTTGTGTTAGGAGACTAGTTTTAATTTTTAATGAATTTAGTGTCTGTGAAGAATTATTAGTGTGGAGTCCTTTGGATACCCCAGAGAGCAACAGAACCTTCTGTGCCTCTTCTCATTCTAGCAGAGTTAGTAATAAGAAGAATGAGGCCTGGTGAAGCATGAATTCATTCAGCAAACATGTTCCAGTATTATTAACACTCTAGCACTAATAGAAGTAGAATGTTGATAGTCACTGTTTTAAGCTTTGTAGGCCATACAGTCTCTGTTAGAACTCCTGAATTCTGCCTTTGTAATGCAAAAGCAACCACAGACAATATGTGAATGAATGAGCATAGCTGTGTTCCAATAAAACTCTTTGCAAAAACAAATGACTAGCCTATGGTAGAAGTAGTAGTAGGCTAGTTTGCTGACCGATAGCTGTTTTAGAGAACTGCCAATCTTTGAGATGATCAGATTCATTCCTTTATTCACTATAGTATTCACTCAACTATTCAACTATTCAAATATTTTTCTGAGGACCTAGTATGGACTGTGGACTGCTGGTCTGTGTGTATCAGGATGCACAGATTAAATGTATAGTCCATGACTTTGGGGGGATACAGATGAATTTGTAATTATAATAGGAGGTGAGGAATGCTTGATGGAGATGTACAGAATACACATGAGGAGGGGTACCCAACTCTGCTCATGCAGATTGGGGTTCTGGAAAGATTTTCTAAATTAGGTGAGTTGAGCTGAATTTTGAAGGAAAATAGGAGTTTGCCAGGCTAAGGGGTAAAGGTAGTATGTATACCCATTCTAGATCATCAGTTGAGTGATTCAGATCCTTTATAGGGACCAATTACTCAGTAAAGAGCACTAGGGGATATCTTGTAGAATGAGGAGTGGTGATGGATAATTAGTTATTTGACATATGCAGAGTTTGAGGTTCCTAGGGGATATTTAGGCCAAAAATTACAAAAGGCATAAATTGGGACTGGAGAGAAATCTGAACTTAATATAAATGTTGGGGGTCATTACCTTTAGATATGAGCTGAAGCTATGACAATGGATGATTAGATTCAGGGATAGAGAGAGGGAGACTAGAATGAAGAAAAGGTCAAGAGGGGACTTTCTGCCCATATTTGAAGGGTAACTGAAGAAAGAAACCTACAAGAGACAGAACACTGTGGGGAGTGTAGAGGGGCTCCAGGAAAATGTAGTGTTTGAATCTAAGGAAGAGGGAATTTCCAAAAGACAAAATGGTCAAAACTGTCTCACAGAAGAAGGCTAAGTAAAAATGCAAAGAGGCTGTTGGGATTGGAAATTAGGAAGCAGTTGGTGACCTAGTTTTGAATGAGCAATTTTAGTAAAATGTGGGGGTGGAAGTCACCTATTCGTAGGCTGAGAAGTGAATGAAAACTGAGGAAGTGGAAGCAATGAGAATAGACTCTGCTGTTTCTAAAAATTTGCTGGTGGAGAACGGAGCCATGGGTGCTATCTGGAGGGGGAAGCCAGGGAGGGTTTTGTTTTGTTTTTTAGAGTGTGGTGGAAGAGATTGGAGCTAGTTTGAAATGCAAGAGAGTGGCCTGTGGAGAGAATTGGAGAGAGGTGGTGATAACTGTTAGAACAGGATCCCCAGAAGGTGGCAAATAATGAGATCAAGGTCTCATGCATATGGGTAAACCTTGGAAGAGAAGTAGAACATTGGTTCTTCCAACACAAAGGAGAGGAATAGGTGAAGAACAGAGTGGGCGAAGTGTTGATTCCCATGTTAAGAATGAGAACAGCTTATCGACCTTGCTTAAGTGCCACTTCACTATTTTTATCACTCTTTTACTTAATTTCATGAGAACGATAGCATTTACCAAGGAAGGTTTATATCAGATGGGAAAGCATCCCCACAAGACGAACTGGTGAATTACTGAGATGGTAAAAGAGAATATGGCCTAAATATAGTTGGTGTCTTAATGACACTGGATGACTCTGGGACTTATCTTGGACTGCAGAAGAGCCATTTGTTTTGAACCATTCAGTTTGTTCTGCTGTTTGTCTTCATATATCTCTCAACATTACCCATTTCTACCTACTATTGAAATGGACATTGACAATGGCTGTATTTTCATTGTGCATTCAGCAAACAAAGCTGTCCTAGCTTTGGCTTACTTTCATGGCAACTGAGCAAGCCTAATAATGCCCTGGAGACATTTATTCAAAATTCAAGTTTCCTTGGCCCAGACCTAGAAGTCAACTATTGGCTCTGGGTTGGAGCGTAACAACTGTTTTTTCTATTTATTTGGACAAACACCATTTGTATATTTAATAAACATTTATTGAGCACTTACTGTGCATCAGGTTGTTTTAGGCACTGAGGATACAACCCTGAACAAGATAGAAGAGATCCCACAGGCAGTTATGATACAGTGTGAATGAATGCTGATGATGGCAGTCTTCTGAGCTCAGAACATGGGAGGGGAATCTAACCCTGAGTGCATCCAAGACCCACTTACTACATTCTCAGATGGAGTAAGATATGAAGGGTGAAGGATTTGAGGTGTGGAGTGAGGGTTGCGGTGGACAATGGTGGGAGTGGAAGAGAGGATATTCGAGGCAGAGGGAATGGTACATGTGAAGATGGGTGTGACTGGAATGCAGAGCGTCAGGGAAAGATGAGAAAAAAGATGTTGGTGCAGACCTGGCAAGCTGTGTTAAGGAATTTACCTTTTTAAATAATTTTTTTAATTTTAATTTTATTATTTTTTAAAGATTTATTTGTTTGTTTATTTATTTGAGAGAGAGAGCACACATGAGCAGGGGGACAGAGAGAGAGAGAGAGAGAATCCTTAAACAGATTCCCCACTAAGCACGGAGCCCAGCACAAGGCTGGATCCCATGACTCTGAGATCATGACCTGAGCTGAAACCAAGAGTCAGATGCTTAACTGACTGAGCCACCCAGGAGGCCCTCTTATTTTTTATTTTTATTTTATTTTATTTATTTTTTTAGAGGGAAAGAGGGGGGTGGAGGGGCAGAGGGAGAGAGAGAATCTTAAGCAGGCTCCATGTGGGGTGTGGAGCCAGACGCAGGGCTTGATCTCACAACCCTTCACAACCCTGAGATCATGACCCAAGCAGAAATCAAGAGCCAGACGCTTAACTAACTAAGCCACCTGGGCGGCCCTAGGAATTTGCTTTTTATCGTAAGAGCAAGATGGTACCATAAAGAGTATTAACCAACGCCTTGATATGATCCTATTTCATTTTTAAAAATATCAGTTAGACTGAGGTTTGGAGAATGGATTGAGGGACAGGGATGGGGTGGAGTGGGTTAAGAGGGTTTAGAGACAGAGACCATTTAAGGAGGCTGTTGTGCCAGAAACGGTAGCCCATATCAGGTGGTGGTAGGTGGGGGATGGAGAGAAGGAGATGGGCTTTAGGATTTGGATTTGACTAACTCACTGACCTGTGCGTGAACTTCACACCAGAATAGACCGGGAGGAGAAATCATTAAAGAACAAAAAGCAAGGAAGAGTGTGCCAACCCTGGCTCACCCCTACAGGCAACAAATCCACTACTGATTCTAATGAGCCTCAGCTGAGGATATGGCCCTTGTGATTACCTGATCCATCTGTTTGCTTTTTAAAATGCTGGAGTGGAGGGGGGTTCCGGAGAGATGGGGTGGCTGGTGATGGACATTGGGGAGGGTATGTGCTATGGTGAGCGCTGTGAATTGTGTAAGACTGATGAATCACAGACCTGTACCCCTGAAACAAATAATACATTATATGTTAATTAAAAAAATAATAAATGAAAAGTACATACGTAAAATGGTCAAAAAAATAAAATGATAGTGAAGATGAGGATGCAGAATCTAGATTTTATTGTTCTGTTATCTTTGACCTTTGTTGATGTGGAATCTCAAGACGTGTCTGATTTATCATTGTGTATGAGCTCCTAGCACAAAGCTTGTCTTCCTAGATTTTATATAGTATGACAAAGGTTTATACATCTTTATATGTGTCCTCATCTTATACATTCTTCTCTTCAATCCAAACCCATATAAAAACATGACTTCAAAGCACAGGTTCAGAAGTTGGAGAGTCCTGAGTTGTATGGGTAGGTAGAATCTCAAACTGGAGTGAGAGAAGGAATCATGCAATAAATATTTTCTGGATACCCACTGTCTGTTTCAGAATGTCTGTTTCTGTTTCTCCTGCCCCCCCCCCCCCGAGACTTTCAGTCCTGCAGCTCTATTGGCCCTCTCAGCTAGATGGTCTTCTTCTGGAACTTCCTGTCCTTTTTGTTTTTCCTTGGATGGATCCATTTGCTCTGCCTCTTTGGTTTCCTTGTTTGTTTTGCTAGAATAGATCCTCAGTAATTTCCTAAGAGAGAGTTGAAGGAAAGCAAACTAGCTGAGTCTTTGCATTTCTGAAACCATCTTTAGTTTGCATTCACTAGATTAAAAATTATTTTCTAGGTTGAAAATGATTTTCTTTCAAAATAGAAAGACTTCCAGTGCTGCTCAAAAGAAACCTAATGCCAGTCTGAGAAATACTCTTTTGTAGGAGGCCTGATTTTTTTTTCCTCTCTGAAAGTTTTAGCATCTTCTCTTGTCCTTGGTGTTTTAGAAATTTCCATGTGTGCAGGTATGGGTCTACCAGAGAGAAGGAAGGAGGGAGGGAGCGCGACAGATATAGAGACAGATGGAGAGACCGGGGCAGAGAAAAGGAGAGAGGGAAGGAGGGATTGATTTATCTTGCAAAGCACTTAAACTGTCAGTTTGAAGACCTGTGTCTCCCTTCAGCTTTGGGCAATCACCTTGTGTTGTTGTTGATTTCTACTGCCCTGTTTTCTCTTTCTTCCTGGACTTTCTACTACTTGGTTTGGGGACCTCCCAAAGGGATAACTTGTGTCTGCTTTTCCTTACCTGTTTTCTCTTACCTCATGCTCTCCTTCTTCATTTTAGACAGCCTCTCTGGAGTTTTTTTCTAACCCTGCTATTAAAGTGTTCTGGTATTTTTTATTTCCAAGAATGCTTTCACGGTTTCTGATTGCTGCTCTCATAGCATATTGTTCTTTGTTTTATTGTTGTAATATCTTCCCATATTTCTCCGAGGACACTAATTAGATCTTTCTTAAAAGAGAGATTTTGTTGCTTGAATTCTCTCTATCCTTAGGGCCATTTTTTTCTCTCTCTTTTGTTAATTTTTGTGGTTTGTTTTATGCTGGAAGGTTTCCTGAAATTCTTTGTGATCACTTTTTTTTTTAATTTAATTTTATTATGTTATGTTAGTCACCATACAATACATCATTAGTTTTTGATGTGGTGATCCACGATCCATTGTTTTCGTATAACACCCAGTGCTCCATGTAGTACGTGCCCTCCTTAATACCCATCACTGGGCTAACCCATCCCCCCAGCCCCTCCCCTCTAAAACCCTCAGTTTGTTTCTCAGAGTCCATAGTCTCTCGTTCATTATGGAATTGGATGACCTTGAAGTTCATTTGCTCAAACTCTTTAGCAGTGTTTTTCTTCTGCCCCTGGGGCTTGGCAGGGGTGGTAGGCAGGAAGGGGCTCAGTACCTCGGTCTTGGACACTGCATGCCCCCTGGAGGCAGCTCCCTCACTCTCTGTCCAATGTCCCGTTACCCCCCCCACCCCTCCCACCCCACCCCACCCCACCCCCCGGGTCCTGGGATCTGTGTCTCTGTGCCCCTGGCAGTCCGGGCTGGGAGGTCAGCAGGCTGCTTCCTCCACCACAGCACTGCTCTCACATCTGCTGCAGGCTGTGCTTCTCCTCCTCTGCCCAGCAGCCGGGGGCCTCCGTCCCTGCTCTGGGTCCCAGAATTGTTGAAATAGCTGGCTTAGTAAGTACCTGTCTCTTTTCTGTCTCTAACATGCTAGGTTGAAATATGTAAAGTGCTTAGTAGAAAGAACTCACTAAATTAAAGGTTGGCTGTTGTTATTAATTGTACCTCTTGAAGTTGAATTACTCTCATCTCAAGGCATCTTTAATTAAAGGGGGTAAACATCCCTGTGTCCTGCCTACCACCTCGAGCTGGCAGTCTCCTTAAATCTGGTCTGTGTGGATGAGCAGCACTGCTTAGGGTGCCGTTCAGGACTGTGAAATGAATCCGTTTCATCAGTACGGTAAAAGCATTATGAGGACTGTGTTGTTAAAGGCACTCCATGGAAAAGACATGTTGTGTCATCACATTATATTTTCTGAGTTTTGTTTCTTAGCAGATAGAGCAAGTGCTTTAATTTTTCCTCTGTTTTGAAATGCTAAAGCCTTCCATCAGGAAACAGATGATTCAAATGCATTTGCTCATAAAAATATTGTTCCTTTCAATTAGCTTTGAGCCTCTGCTGATTTCCCTGAGAATCACTAATAGAAGCAGGATCCAAGGACATTATCAATCCACATTTATAATCCAGCAGTTGAGTAGCATTAGATTTAGAATCAGTTAAAAATAATTAACTCTTCTACATCTGTAAGATGCGCTAGTACAAGGTCACCTGTATTTGACCTCCCTTTTCAAGTAGCTTCTATTTATAAGCAGATCTGTCCAGCAACAAAAGTATGACATTTGTAGCATTTATGTTACTTGTCCCTTCTGCTGATTTCCTTCCTGTTTGTAGCACTCTTTTATGACTGTTCCTGACCCTACCCCTTTCCAAGTCCCTTTTCCTATGCAGAAGCTCTGACTCATTTATGCACCGACCAAACGTATACGTAGGTTAACTTTGCCTAGTGGTTGTTTTAGTCTAATAAAATGGAAAATACGTCACTGGATATTTGTGAATCTCTTAAATGCAGTTACTTTAGGTGGTTGAACAACATCTAGACAAATGCATATGCAGATACTCAGATCCTGGTTATCCTAAGAATGCAAAAATGCTTAGTCCCAGTTTTTTGGATTATTATAAGAAATTAAATCTTGAGATTTGGGCCTCAATTAAAGACCCACTGCATATCTAGGATGGATCATTTGGTTTTGTGGAATATTTATTGCTCATTTAGCACAATGTTCTGTTTTTACCTTCGACCAATCTCTTCATAATTCCAAACACATTAAGCCGCCCAGACCAAGCTGCTTGGAGTCATTGCACTTTGTACCCCGAGTAACAAATAATGCCGGTTACATTTTTCGTCTCAGCATTCCCAGATCATGGACACATCTGTGATCTTGTGCTTTTGCCCTTTACCCCTGGCGAGACAGAGTTTTTGTATAAAGTGTAAGATCTGAGCGTCCCCCCCACCCAATCTGTCCACATCCTTGCCTGTTCAGGCATCATGTGTCCCCCGTGCTCTTCATTATGCACCTTTCTGGGGTTTGCTTTGCTGAGCACAGGCAGTAACCCCATGGACTGTGCAACCAATCCGTAGGAAAGCCTTCCATTGGGCTCCTCTGGCCAAAGCTGGCTTATATTCTTTTTGAAGTGAGAAGGATTTTCCTAAAGTTCCTACAAATTGTTGTATTTTCAGGTATACATGATCTCAGTGGGGCATGGCTTCACTACTGTGGTTCCCTTCGAGATTTTGCAGGTATGTAGGTCTTTTCTTATTCCTGTAACAAAGAGGATCACTTTTTCCTCACCCTCCCCATGGCCCCCCAGCTAATCTATCAGCAAGACCTGCTGGGTTTGTAACTTGAATATATCCACTCTACTCCTTTCCTGCTCTCAGAACATCAAGACTTCTCTCCTTACTTACTGCCTCCCAGCTGAGTTCCTGTATCCAGTTTTGCCCATCTCCAACCCAACCTCCATACAGCAAATCAAACCCATTCTCCTTCCTTTAAAATACTTTACTGGCTCTCCATTACTCAGGATTGGTCAGGAGAACGACCAAGCCCAAACACCTTAATGTCATTCAAGTTCCTCCAGCCTCCCTCTCCACCATCAGACCTGACTCCCCCTGCCTTGCTCAGCAGCCTCCTCCCTGAAATGCCCTCCTCCCTTTTCCTGTACCTAACTCAACTTGCTCCTGTTTACCCTTTGTGAGCCAGCTCGAGAATATCTCTTCCAACAGCCCGATCTTGGTGAGCCCAGGCCGGGCTCAGGACCTCATCCCCTTTGTGCTTCCACAGCTCTGGGCTCTTGCCTCTGTGGTACCACTGAGCATGTTTCATTGGGATTTTCTGCACACGAGTCTCATGCCCATGTTAGTGGGGACTAGGCCTTACTTACTTTTATTTTGCAAGAGATAGCAGGACACCTGGTGTATGTTCAGTGGGTGTTTCTTGAGCTCAGCTGAACTGAGTGAAGCCAGAGGCTGCGCAGCTCTCTTCTGCTTCCCCAGTTTTACCCTCCTTGAGGCAGTTTTCCCTGGCCCTCCGTGCTGGTGGCAGGTGTCTGTGCTGCTGGCTGATGCTATAGATGCCTCTGCATCACTCATCTCTCCTTTGGGTCGCGAAGGTCTGATTAGTCATCCATCTTCTGCCTCATTTCCTGTATCTTCTGTCTTACCTCTTTATTCTCCTTTCCAGAAGCTAGTTAACTAGCTGGCTAGCTCTCGTGCTCTCTGTCTCTGTCTCTCTGTGTTTCTGTTGATAACAACTTAAGTAACATCTTTACTGCAATATAATTCACATACCTTACAATTCACCCATTTAAATTGTAAATTCAGTGGTTTTAAGTCTGTTCACAGTGTTGTGCAACCATCTCTGCAATCAATTTTAGGACATTTTCGTGACTCTAAAAAGAAAGAAACCCTATACTCATTATCAGGTCCCCCTCACTTTCCCTAAACCCCAGCCCCTGGTAACCATTAATCTGCCTTCTGTCTCTGTAGATTTGCCTATTCTGGACATTTCAAATAAAGGAGTCTTTAATATGTGGTCTTTTGTTGTCTGGTTTCTTTCACTTGCCCTAATGTTTTCAAGGTTCATCCAATTTGTAGCATATCTAAGTACTTCAGTCCTGTATTGGTCTGCTTCAGCGGTCATAATTTTATATCACAGACTGGGTGGCTTAAACAGCAGAAATTTATTTTCTCACAGTTTTGGAGGCTTCAAGTCCAAGACCGAGTGCCAGCCTCTGATGAGGCCTCTCTTCTTGGTTTGCAGATGGCCGTCTTCTCTCTCTGTCCTTGCATGTGCAGAGAGCTATTTCTAGTGTCTCTTCCTCTTCGTGTAGGACACCAGTCCTATTGGATGAGGGCCCCGTCTCTATGACATAATTTTACCTTAATTACCTCCTTAAAGGCCTATCTGCTCATATACTCAAACTGAGCATTAGGGTTTCAACATATACATTTGGGGAGAACATAATAATTTTATTGCTGAATAAATTTCATTGGATAGGTCACAATTTATTTGTAAACTCATTAGCTGATGGATATTTGGGTTCTTTTAGCCACTTTTGGCTATTATTAATAATGCCACTATAAACATGTGTATACAAGTTTTTGTGTAGATATTTGTCTTTGCTTCTCTTGGGTGCATGCCTAAGAGTAGGATTGCTGAGATATTGTAGGTAACTCCATATTTAACATTTTGAGGGAACACCAGACTGTTTTCCAAAGCTGTTGTAGCATTTTACATTCCCACCATCAGTGCCCAATTCTGATTTCTCTACAACGTCTCCTACATTTGTTATTATCAGCTTTTTTTTTTTTTTCACAGATTTGGGTAACTTTATTTGCATTTTATAGTGATTTTTAAGTCCTATCCAATGAAACCGTCTTTAGAAGCTCTATGAGGAATGAAAATTTAGATGTCTATTACCCTTCCTTTAAAAAAGAAAAAAAGCTTAAATTTCTGAATGAGCAAGATTCATTTTTGTAGGTAGAGGCCCTGCTTCTTCATGGTCTTCAGCTTTAGATCTAACAACCACAAGAGAAGAAGATGGGTATCTGTTTGCTTTTGTTCATTCACAAATTCCAAGTCACCATAGATACTCAGCTTCTCAGAGGGAACATACTGCTCCATAGCCGTAGCGACGGTCGCACAACAGATCCAGAGCAATACCATCACCGAGAGGACAAGGGTCGTGGTTAAAATCCACCCAGAGTTAAGAGACAGACATCTTAAAAAGCCATCACTTTCTCCATCTTCAAG
>NC_138371.1:109911355-109931289 GCF_054177405.1 Leptonychotes weddellii
GAGGCGACTTCTAAAAGTTCCGATTTTGTGCTCCGCGGCTCTATCACTTGCTGGTAGCAGCTGACGGAGGCCCCCTCCCCCACTGTCTATCCTCCCGAATATCACCTCGGATTCACTTCTCCACACGTCCTACCTTCCAGAAAGTGGTCGCTTTTCTGTTCAGAGAGTTGCTGCTATTCTTTTCTTTGATCTCCTGTTGAGTTCGTAGGTGTTCAGAATGGTTTGATCCCTATCCAGCTGAATTCCTGGGACCAGACGAAACCCAGGTCTCCTACTCCTCTGCCATCTTGCTCCTCCCCTCCTTTACCCATTTTTAAATTGGGTTGAGTTTCAAGAGTTCTTCGTATATTTTCGATACAAGTCCCTTCTTATATATATGAGTTGTAATATTTTTCCCCGTTCTGTGGGTGGCTTTTGGCTTTCTTGATTGAATCCTTTGAATTAAAAAAGTGTTAAACCTTGTTAATGTCCACTTTCTCTGTTTTTTCTTTTGTTCTTTATGGTTTTGCTATTATATGTAAGAAGGCTCTGCCTAACTCAAGTTCATGAAGATTTATGTCTGTGTTTCCTTCTAAGTGTTTTATAGTTTTGTCTCTTAAATTTAGATCGGTTATCCATTTCAAGTTAAGTTTTGCATATGGTGGGAGGTGAGGGTCCAGCTACATCCCTTTGTATGTGGCTCATAAGTTTCCCAGCACCGGAACTTTTTAGTATTAATTATTTGGTTTTGCTGAGATGATTTTAGTCATCAGAGTAGAGAATTTACCCTTCCCTCTGTCTGGCAGCTCATTCCATATCTTTCCTATTGGCATATCTTCCTTATTTTCATCGTACTTCACACTCTGGGATTCCACTTATATCCCAATTCACAGCTGTGCTATGAATGCTGAAGTTGCTACTTAAGCCTGGGAGCTATAAATCTAGGGTGATCAGCCATCCTGGTCTGCTTGATGGTGCTCAGGGGTTTCCTAAGATGTGGGACTTTGACAGCTAAAACTGGGACCATCCCTATGTAAAGCTGAGGCATCGCTGAGCTGGTAGAGAGAATGCCGCACTGAACTGAGCCTTGTCCTCAAATCCAGAGGGTCAGATGGCAGCTAATCTGCAGTCATCTGAAAGCTGGAGGCTAGAGGACCCGTTTCCAAGGTGGCTCACTCACACAGCTGGAAAGTTGGTGCTAGCTGCTAACAAGAGGCCTCAGTTCCCCCCATGTGGGTATCTACACAAGGCTGCTTGAGGGTTATGACATGGTGGTCGGCTTCCCCCAAGGGCAAGCAGCCCAAGAGACCGAGGAGCAAGCTGCAGTGTCTGTTACAATATAGCCCAAGGGGTTTCACACCCTCAGTGTTCTCCGAGTCACACAAGTCAGTAGGAGGAGACTCACTGTGGAAGGGGACTACTACGCAAGGGTAGGGATGCTAGGAGGTGAAGATCATCGCAGGGGAGGGCCATTTTGAGAGGCTCAAAGAATTTGAGTCTGGCCTGAGATTATACACTTGATGGGCAACTGTATCAAACCCAGATCTTGAGTATAATCCTGAAATATGCCACTTCCCTTGCTTTGTTTAATTGTGTCCTTCTTTTCTCCTATGGGAGAGTTGCAGCAGCCTTCATACTAAAGAGTTTTGTTTACAGCTTCCCCCGTGAAGGAAACTTGGTAAAAACAACTGCTGTTTTTGCATGGTCCCCAGCAAGGTGAGAGAGGAATTGTTTCTGAGCTGTCCGAACAAAGCAAACCAACTCTCTACAGAAGGTCTGCGAAAGAAGAACCTATTTATCAAAGCAATTAGGAAGATCTAGTAAGGTCTTAAAAAAAAATAGTTTGGTTCAAATAATGCCTTGCCCTGGGTATATAAATATGCTTGAATAAAAACCCACTTCTCCCACATAAAATTATAAGGAAGAAATGGGCCTTGAAGAAAAACTCTGAATCATTCTACTAGATTTTACCTTCATTTAGTTCTTTCGTTCCTATAGCACTAGGTCCCACCTCTGTTCTGGCCTTGTTCTCCCTTTTCTCTCAGGCAGTGGTGATTTGTGAGCGAGGGCCTCTGCTTCAGTAGGTTGTAAGCCCCACTTGGGGAGCACTCCTTCTTTGTTTCTGAACTTCCCATAGCACCTTGTGAAGTGCTTGCTCATGGTAGGTGTCTATGAATGCATATTGAATTGGATTAATATGTATCTACTTTCTTTTCTTTTTTTTTTTAAAGATTTTATTTTATTTATTTGACAGAGAGAGAGAGAGACAGCTAGAGAGGGAACACAAGCAGGGGGAGTGGGAGAGGGAGAAGCAGACTCCTGGCCAAGCAGGAAGCTCAGTGTGGGGCTCGATCCCAGGACCCTGGGATCATGATCTGAGCTGAAGGCAGATGCTTAATGACTGAGCCACTCAGTCGCCCCTGCATTTACTTTCTTAAAGTCTGTTTTACTGCCTGGGATATCAAGAATGTTGGACAATGATGGATGGGCCTTTATCAATATAATATTGAACCTTAAAAATACTCTAATCTGGTTCTAGCTGATTAAGATATTTCTAGCAGAGATATTTATTTAAATAAATACTCAAAGGAGAATCAGTACACAAAGGGAAAAGGTAAGAACAAATCTAGTTCTTCAGTTTTCATTGAAATGTGAAGATTTGCATTCTTCAAAAGATTTATCTTTCAAAAGAAAAACTATTACTTTGAAAGAGCAACACATCATTTAAACATTCAGTAGCAGCAAAATCTCTTGTTGTTCAAACAGGAATTTTTATCTTTTTTCTTGTCAAAATGTTGCAAGAATATAAAGCCTTGATAAACCTAAGTGAGTATGCCTCAGCTTCTATGCATGGGATTTAGATACTGGATCCTAGAAAGGATTTTTTTTAGATGTTTATTAATTTTGAAGTTATTTTAATTAATTTCTCAATTACTGTTATATCCATTGGGAAGGATCTTTGATCTGCTATTCCAAATATGTCATTCACTTGCCTATTTTTCTGGGGAGAACTCACAGTGATAGACCAAATTCTGTATCTGATACAGGTCCCTTGACAGTGAAGATACTGGTAGAGATTGGAACAATAGCCATTGCCCTACCTTAGTGTAAGCCAATTACTGAACCAAAGACAAGAATTCTCTATTCTTTTTTAAAAAACTTCTGTTTTGATATAACAGCTTTATTGAGATATACTCATATGCTACATAGAATTCACCCTTTTAAAAGGATACAGTTCAGTGGTTTTTAACATATCCACAGAATTGTGCGACCATCACCACAATCAATTTTAGAACATCTGCATGACCCCAAAAAGAAAGAAACCCTGTACCCATTATCAGGCACTCCTCATTTTCCCAAACCCCAGCCCCTGAACCACTAATCTTTCTCTCTCTATAGATCTGCCTATTCTGGACATTTCACATAATAGAATCATACAGTATGTGGCCTTTTGTGTCTGGCTGCTTTCACTTGCTTTCAAGTCCGTATTGTAGCATGTATCAGTACTTAATTCCTTTTAATGGTGAAAAAAATACTCTACTATATTGGCATTGGCATTCCACATTTTGGTTATCCATTCGTTAGTTGATGTACATTTGCATTTTTTCTGCCTTTTGTCTGTTATGCACAGTGACACTATGAAATATTCACGTGCGAGTTTTTGTGGGGGACTTATGTTTTCATTTCTCTGAGGGATATACCTAGAAGTAGAATTGTTCTATCATATGCTACCTGTATGTTTAACTTTTTGAGGAACTGCTAGATTGTTTTCCAAAGTGGCTGCACCATTTTACATTCCTACCATCCATGTATGAGGTCCCACTCTCTCCATATTCTTGCCAACACTTGATAATGTCTGTCTTTTTGATTATAGTTATTCTAATGAGTGTGAGGTGGTTTCTCATTATGGTTTTGTTTTGCATTTTCCTGATGGCTAAGAATATTATGCATCTTGCCATAGGCTTATTGGCACGTTGCATATTTTCTTTGGAGAAATATCCACTCAAATCCTTGCTCATTTTAAAATTTGGTTATTTTTCTTTTCATGGTCAAGTTATATAGTTATTCGTATATTTTGGATACTAGAAAGCCGTCAGATACATGTTTTGCAAACATCTTCTCCCATTCTTAGGTTGGTGCCCCCCCCCCACTTTCTTGATAGTGTCTTTTGAATATAAAAGCTTTCACATTTTTTCCCCCAGGTTTACTGAGAATTGACATATATCACTGTATAACTTTGACGCATACAGCATGATGGTGTGGTTTATGTATATTGTGAAATGGTTGCCACAAGAGGTTCAGCGAACATCCATCTTCTCATATAGATACAATAAAAAGAAAAGAAGAATAAAAGAAAATATTATCTCCTTGTGATAAGAACTTTTAGGATCTACTTTCTTGGCAGCTTCCCTGATATCATACAGCAGTGTTAGCTGTAGTCCTCAGGGTGTACATTATGTCCGCTAGTACTTATTTATCATATAACTGGAAGTTCGTACCTTTTGACCATCTTTCTCCAGTTCCCCCTCCCCCAGCCTCCTGCTCCTGGTAACCATGAGTCTGATCTTTTTTCTGTGAATTCATTTTGGGTTTTTTGATTGTTTGTTTTAAGATTTTCTATATAAGTGAGATCATACAGTATTTGTCTTTCTCTGTTGGACTTATTTCACTTAGTATAATGCCTTCAAATTCCATCCATGTTGCTGCAAATTTTCTCATTTTTTAATGGCTGAATAATATTCCAATGTGTGTGTGTGTGTGTGTGTAAAATAACTTCTTTATCCATTCGTCTATTGATGGACACTTAGGTTGTTTCCATGTCTTGGCCATTGTAAATAATGCTGCTGTGAACATGGGGATGCAGATATCTTTTTTATGTTCTTTGCCTTTGGATATATTCCCAGAAGTGGAATTGCTGGATCATTTTAATACTTTGAGAGTTCTCCATGCTGTTTTCCATAGTTGCTATGCAAATTTCCAAACCCAGCTGCAGTGCACAAGGGTTCCTTCTTCTCCACTTCCATACCAGTATTTGTCTCTTATCTTTCTGGTGATGGACATTCCAATAGGCACGAGGTACTATCTCATGGTGCTTTTAATTTTGAAAGCTTTTACTTTGGTTGAAATTCAGTTTATTTTTTTCTTTTGTTGCTTACGCTTTTTGTGTCACACACAAGAAATTATTGCCTAATTTGAGGTCATGAAGATATATAACTATGTTTTCTTCTAAGAGTTTTATAGTTTTAGTATCTCTATTGAAGTCTCGAATCCATTTTTGAGATTTTTTTTTTTAATATGACAAGAGGTAGTGGTCTAACATCCTTCTTACACATATGTATACCTAGTTGTCCGATCACCATTCATTGACAAACCATTTCTTTCCCCCATTGAATGGACTTGGCAGCCTTGTTGAAATTCAGTTGACTATAAATGTTGGGTTATTTCTGCAAACTCAATTCTCTTACATTAAGCTGTGTCTGTCCTTATGCTAGTACCACACAGCCTTGATTACTCCAGCCTTGTACTGAGTTTTGAAAAATAGACCTATGAGCCCTCTAACTTTGTGTTTATTTTGCAAGATTATTTGGACTATCCTTTGTTTTTTTGAATTTCCACATGAATTTTAGGATCAGCTTGTCAGTTTCTGCAAAGAAGCCCGCTAGAATTTTGATAGGGATTGCATTGATCTGTAGATCAGTTTGGGGAGTAGTGCCATTTTAACAACGGTGAGTTTTCTAATCCATGAACATAGAATGTTTTCCACTTGTTTGTGTATTCTCTAATTTATTTTAATAATGTTTTGCAGTTTACAGAGAATAAGTTTTACACTTTGTTTGTTAAGTTTATTCCTGGTATAGCCACCTTGAAAATATAGATGAACCCTCAAATTTGTTCAGATTCCCATTTAGTATTAGAAAAATATTCAGGTAATTTGGATTTATAGTAAAGCAAAATGAAATATTACAGAGTAGCCTTTTCATGAAATAGCTTTATAGTCTAGAAGCAGTGCATTTCATACTTTCAAGCACGCTGGTATAAGTAAAATTCATACAAAGCAAAACCCCCAAAACGTCTACCTTGGTTCTCACACACAGTTGACCCTTGAACAATGTGAGGGTTAGGAGCACCAATTCCCCTGTGCAGTCAAAAATCTGTGTGTAACTTTTGTCTCCCCAAATCTTTATTACTGATAGCAGTTAACCTGAAGCCTTACTATTGACCAGAAGCCAACATACAGTTGATTACCACATATTTTGTATATGTATTATGTACTGTATTCTTACAATAGAATAAACTAGAGAAAAGGAAATGTCATTAAGAAAATCATAAGGAAGAGAAAATACTTTTACAATACTGTGCTGTATTTATTGGAAAAAAGAAAACACCTATAAGTGGACCCATTCAGTTCAAACCTCTGTAGTTTAAAGGTCAACTATAATTGGAACTTTACCAGGGAGGTGATTGCATAGCTACCTTAGACAATGAAATAGAAAGTCCTCATTTGCTTCTCTTTCCTAGTGGAGATTGATAATGGCACAAACATACCTCAAGAGGGTGTAAAAAGCTTTATTATCTACATATTTCATGTTTCTGGGGAGAGCAGAACAGGTCTTCCAAGGAGGTCCAAATGGCTTGAAAGAGAACAAGGAAAGGAGATTCATTTGGAGTTTTTTTTGTGGGTAGGGAATGGGGTATGGGTGATTGTTCCAAACTCAGGCAGATGTTGGAGTGGTTTGACTTTCCCACAGGTGCCAAGAGGGGAATACCACACTTGCTTGTGAGCTTTCTCAGATGGGAGGAGCCAGAGAGCCCTGGTGTTTGATGATTAAAATGTGCTATATTTAATTGAATTTGAACTTATTTAGTAAGCCATTATAGTGCTCTATGAAACTTGCAGCTTAAGGTCATTAAGGAAGGTAAAGTTCCAGTGAATGCCTTGTTCAAGAGCCCAGCGTTGTGTATTCTGAGAAGCGAAATGATTGCCTTGTTCACTATCAGTAATGTTTGGAACTCCAAAAGTGGATAAGGACTGTCATGGTGAGAGCTTGTATTGTGGCTGTAGGGAGTGTAGAAACATGTGTGACTTTAATTTTATTGTTTGGGTCTCTGTAGCACAAAATGATTCTCAAACTTTTTTTTTTTAACCTTAAAGAGCACAACCCTGAATAAGGAATTGTTGCTGCCACTGGCTGGACCAGACAGCCAGGCCAATGGCAATGGCCCAAGAGTGTAAAAACGTGGGGATGGGACTGACTTGGACCAGAGCATCCAGTGTTAGATGACACTTTGAAGTTTGTCTAATTGTGGGACGCTTGGGTTGCATCCTTTTCAGGAACATCTCGGCTACGGGGTGAAAACAGCAACTCTCAATGAGCTCCATCATGTGTGACAGTTATGGTTCCAACCATATAAAGTGCATAAACTCCCACTGCTGTTCATCGGTTGATCCTAAAGGGGCTCCACGGGTAGCCAGTGGGTCTGGGAAAAGAGTGATGTCCTCTGGCACTGTGACATCAGGCAAGGGACTGAGGACAGGGAGACCACCCCCTTCTGCAGGTGGGCTATGCCATAGGGCCCAGGTTTGGTTCCATCCTGTAGCAAGAAGTCCAGGCTACCTCTGCTGAGTTTGTGAGTTTGTGGGATGCTACTTTTATAACCCATGGCATATTGGGGACCTTGGTGCACAGGGTCACAGGTTCAGGGCAGATGAGAGCTTTACTTTTCAGGAGAGACCAGCAGGGGCCCAGCCAGTGCCACTCTAATATTGTATATTGCAGGGCCAAGGAGGTCAGTTTCTTAGAGCAGAAACCCATGAGCAACTTATAACCATTATTGGTGGTCTAGAAACTCCAGAAGGCAAGAGAGGGGTTGCTAAAGCCTCTACAGTGAGAGTGTCTCTGAGGGCACTAATGGAAGTCTGTGTTGATTGCAGTTTGGACAGATTCTAGAGCCTTTTGTTGGAGGGGATCCCACGAAAGGTGAGCCACTTTGCAAGTAACAGCATAAATGGGCTTACGTATAGTTTGCAAATGAGGAATATTTTGCCTCCTGAACCCAAAGGAGTCTAAAAGACCCCGGGTTTCTTTTAATATTTTGGATATTGAGAGAATCACTGTTTCTTGACAGTATCAGGGATAGAGTACCCCACAGCTTATCAAATAATTTGTAGGAATTTAATTAAGGTGGCAGGGCCTTGCACACCTTTGTGTTAGGCAGTGGCCCATCTGTTTTTTATGGGCGTCTTTGTATTTGTACGTCCTGAATAAGTGTGTCATATAAATGTCCTCAAAGGAAGATGTCGTCATTGTAATGTCAGACCTATGCTCCTGGAGAAAGGTGGATCCAGTCAAGATCTAGCCCACAAAGATTTTGTGGGTAGCCGCTCTTTAAAGGTGTTTTGTGTCCCTTCAGGAAGTGAAGGAAAACTGTGACTGAGGGACTAAGAATGGGCCAGATTGTCTTGTTAAATGAGCAGTAGGGGTCTTGTAGTAATGTGTTTCAGTTCTTGCAGGCCTTGCTTTAATTTATAGCCAGTCCTGTTAACTGCTTTAACTGGAGGTATGGTCTGTAGGGTCTCATTTTGTCAAGCCAAGTTTTATATGTGTCAAAACTTTAATTTTCTCTAAATGTATTAATCACAGAGTGTTCATGTCCACTATGGGATATTTTAGGGCAATGGATGCTCTGACTCTGGGAAATTGAGGCAAGATGATAATTCTCATGGTTAAGATGAAGCATATCTATGTTTCTTTTATTTCTCGTTCAGTAACTCCCTTAAGATTATAGAATACTATAGGGGATATAGTATTTAAATTTAATGAGATCCCCACGTATAACTATAGTTTGAGCCCCAGTATTGATTAAAGTCATAAAGGTTTGTCAATTAGTACATTTAAGGAGATGTTAAGATTAATTCAGAAGCTACGTTATAGATACACAAAAGTCAGTGCCCTTTTTATCTTTTGGTGTATAAATTCTTTTAGGAAATTTTCGATTTCCAATTGGGTCCAACTGTAGACCTCTGTTTCAGTTTTTTGTTTATTCTGCCAAATCCGGGCTTCTTCCCTTCTTCTTCCTCCACCCCTGTATTCCTTTTTTTCCCTTGTTGGTTTTACTGGGGGTTCTCTCTACTCCCCTTCTATTTGTAGATTTCCCCCTGGGAGAGCTTCCAATCAGTATCGTCAGGGTTGGAGGCCTCTCCCATGACAGTGTTACTTTATAGGACTTAAGGACCTCAGGCTTAAGGAGGATTTGAGTTAACCCCTTTCGCTATGCTATAGAGATGCCATGGGTGTTTTTCTCTATAACTCCGAGGATCAGGATTTTTGTTGGGACAGAGGCATAGACAGCAGCAGCAACAGAGGTATTTAAGGGACCTGCGCAGCCATTTGCTTTTAGAAATGCAGACCTCAGCATTTCACATACTGCTTTTTCTCTTTTGTGTGTGTGTTTTTTCCTCTAATGACTGCTTTTTCATGAGTGATCACCCAGGGGACCTGTATGCAGCAAAAGGTAGTCTTTCCCCTGAGCCTGGCATCTGTTACAACTGCGTTCTAAGATACATGTGCAGGACCCCAAGGCCACACTTAGGACCCCACCCCAATCACATTCCTGTCTCTGAACAACCAATTAATTATTGAAACTTCCAACATGGGTCAGGTTAATCTATGACAGAGGCTCTGTCGGACTCACTAATGCAGAGCAGAGCAGCACAGCTCAAAGCATGAGCTAGCCATCAAGCAGCAGCTCCAAGGCCGTGCTTCTTTCCTGTTTTTTTTTCTTTTTTTTTAAGATTTATTTATTTATTTTAGATAAAGACAGCACACAAGCAGGAGGGGCAGAGGGAGAGCGAAAGAGAAACTCAAGCAGATTCTGCACGCAGGACAGAGCCCAACATGGAACTCGATCTCATGACCCTGACATCATGACCTGAGCCAATACCAGGAGTCAGAAGCTTAACCAACCGCGCCACACAGGCACCCCAGTGTGTGTTTTCTATTAGGCAGCAGAGTCAGCTAGCAAGCGAAACACGAAGAAAGGCTCCCGGTGATGGGGGTCACTGTCTCAGCATCCTGGTCATACCACCTATTGTTGTGGTCACCCTGAAGAGATAGGATGGACCTCCACCCAAAATTTGGTTTGGATGTCAAGACCGATGATGCCATACACAAAGCAGCTTATGAGGGAGTTTATTACTCCCATAACTGAGGTGTCTGGGGAGAGCAGTGCAGGCCTCTCAAATACATATGAAATGACTCAACTTACTTTATTGTTGTCAGGGGTGGGGGGAGGTGAAATTCTTGTGGATGTGGGAAGGGGCTTGTGTAGTTTGACTTGCCTGCCAGCGCCAAAGGAGGCTGTCCTGGGCTTTCGTATCAGCTTTTCCAGATATGTGGGCAGTATAAAAAGAGGTGTGGGGTTTGAAACCTGATAGCTGTTAGCAGTCAAACATAAAAAAAAAAAAAGGGAGTCCAACCCTTTACTACATTTCCTAAATATTTTATTTTGTTGATGATATTGTAAATGAAACTTTATTAATTTCATTTTTGGATTAGTTATTGCAAGTATATAGAAATACAATTGATTTTTGTATATTGAACTCATTTATTACAAGGTTTTAGTTTTCATAGGGTTTTCTATATACAAGATTGTGTGATCTACAGATGGAGAAAGTTTTGCTTCTTGTTTCCAATCTGCGAGGCTTTTAATTTTCTTGCCCAATTGTCCTGACTTGAACCTTCCATAAAATATTGAGTAGAAGTGATGAGAGCAAACTAAACTGCCTTGCCTTGTTCCTGATCTATGGGGGAAGGATTCATTCTTTTTCCATTGAGTATGATGTTAGCTATGGATTTTTTTTCCATCCCCTTACCAAGTTGAGGACATTTTTCTATTCATGAAATGCTCTTGGAAGTTGTCAAGTGATTTTTCTGCATATATTGAGATGATCATGTGGTTTTTCTTTGTTCTATTCATATGACATAGTACATTGATTTCCATGTTATACCACTCTTTCATTCTAGGGATAAATCTCACTTGGTTATGGTATGTAATACTTTTTATATGTGGCTGATTTCAGTTTGCTATATTTTGGTGAGAATTTTGCATCTGTAAGAGTTTTCTTTTTTTTCGTGATATGTTTGGTTAGGTTATCAAGTAACACTGGCCTCATAGAATGAGTTTGGAAGTGTTTCTCTCTTTCCCTCCCTCCCTCCCTGGAATAATTTGTGAAGAACTGGTATAAATTCTTTAAATGCTTGATAGAATTCCCTATTAATGATATTTGGGTCTGGGCTTTTCTTTGTAGGAAGTTTTTGGATTACTAATTCAATTTCTTTGTTGTAAGAATATTCAGATTTTCTATTTCCTTTTTTTTCCTTTGTGTTTTTCTGGAACATGTTCATTTCACTAGGTTGTTCATAATATTCCCTTATAATTTTTTCTACTTTTGTAAGATTAGTAGTGATGTCCCCTCTTCATTCCTCATTTAACAAATTGAGTCTTCTCTCCTTTTTTCTTGATCAGTTGTAACTAAAGGTTTGCCAACTTTGTTGATCTTTCTAAAAACCAAATTTGATTTTCTTGACTTTTTACTTTTCCATTTTGTTATATTTATTACCATTCTAGTATTTATTATTTCCTTCCTTCTACTTACATTTGGTTTGCTCTTTTTTTCTTCAGTGTCTTTAGATGGAAGATTACTTTATTGATATGACATCTTTCTTCTTTTTTAATGTGGGCATTACAGAGTGCCTCAGTGATTTTTGTTCTTATGGCCTATCTCTGCCTTTGGGCAAACCTCTTAGTTATGACTCTGCTGGGGGATGTGGCAGGGACACAGGTCTGCTCCTCTAGGAGTGGCAATCCTGATTTACAGGTGGCTGCTAGGCAGGGTCGGTAGCTTCTGTTCTTCTCCCTTTACCTCTCCTGATATTGAACCTCTAGCCTACAAGTGAGCCAGGGCAACAGTGATTAGGGCCCCAGTATTTTTGGCCTGCTGTGGTAAGAGGGGGTAGTGCCTCTGCCCTCTTACTTGGGGCTGGGCGAAGGGAGAGTCTCCTGACCTCTTGGCCTCTTGCTTGCATGTAATTTAGTTTCTGCAACATGGACCTGAGGGGAGGGCATAGGGAATGGGAAATGATGGTGGCCCGCCTCTCCCAGTGAGATATGGTAGTTCTTGAGCAGGGGGAGAGAAATCCTGTTGCCTTGGTCCCAGCCACCCAGAGTAGAGCTTTCATCATGCTGAGATGGACAGGGTTGCAGAGGAGGAAAGGAGTGGGTCAGGCTCAAGTGCCATCCAGTCTGACTATTCTTACTGGGACTTAGTAGATTTTCATTTATAAATGTTTATTTGCTGTATGCCCTTAGAACAATTTCTAGAAACTTTAAATGATTGTTGTTAAAAATAAATAAATAAATGATTGTTTTTTAAAAATGATTTTTACTAATTATGGTTGGTTTACTGGAGAAAGTGTCCATGAAGCTCCTCGTGCCACCATTGTGGAAGATGTCTCTCTTATGTGTCTGCTCGGTTTTATTTAATATTAATTATTATCATTTGTTTATTGAGGACTTACTGTGCACTTTGATATGCTATTTCCATCAAAGTCTGTATTCTTGAATAGTCCAAGGACACTACATAGTTGAAAAAAATATATTCTTCTGACATGCTGCACTTGAGAAATAGTAAGGAGTGCACATTTTTATAAGTAAATTCCTTTTATGAGAAACCAAGATTAAATTAAGGCACATTCAGTCAGTATGTAATGCTGAAGAGCACCTTTCCCAGGCTGATATGGCATCTTCTTTGACGTTTTCACCCCAAAGTATGCTCCATGGACTACCTGAATGAGAATCACAGAGGTGCTTGTTTAGAAAGCAGAGTTTAGAGCCCCATTCCAGCCTAGTTCACATGCAGAGAGACCAGTGGAGGTGTTCAGCCCACACAGCAGGCTATATTCATGTTGTGCAAGCTTGGCTACTGCAGACTTCAGCTAAATTTGATTGAATAATTTGTCAAAACCACTGTGCTAGGCACTGATGGTTTCCAAAGAATGAGACCTGTTCTTCCAAACCCTGAAGGTACGTAAGCTATTTGTGAGATGTATCTGGTAGGAGGAGAGACCACTGGATACTAACTTGATGTATGGATTACATTAAATTTAGAAAAAATTATGTACACAGAGAGTTGGTGTAAGACATACTCCCACAAGTAGCCTACACCCACATACACTCACAGTATGTGCCTTTATTCAAAGGGAAAGATGGACTAAGGGAAAGTGAAAGCCCAGAACTCACTTAGAGACCTACGTCATGTCTGCTTGGGATCCTGTGTTGTTGAGTTCCCTCTCTGCATGTACATGCTACCTTTCTACCGACAACATGAGCAATCCTTAAATATAGGTAAGGGTAGAATAGGGTAAATTCCTCTTTGAACATTTTCAGTGCTTTTATTGTCTTATATAATGATTTAATAAACTAGTTTTAATTTTTTAAAGGAATTTATTTATTTAGTTAGTTATTTTAGAGAGAGAGTACACACGTGCAAGTGCCTAAGCAGGGAGACAGGTAGAGGGAGAGGGAAAGAATCTTGAGCAGATTCTGCATTGAGCATGGAGCCCTGTGTGAAGCTCAATCCCACTACCATGAGATCATGAACCTGAGCCAAAATCAAAGAGTTGGATGCTCAACTGACTGAGCCACCCAGGAGTATCTAGTTTTCATTCTTAAATGAATATTAAATGAATGTTTATTATATGCCAAGGTGTTCTGTTAGGAATTCTGACCTTTCCTTCATTCTGAAATATGGGTTTGTTTACTAGGAAAAAAACCCATTTATTCATATTCTTCTCACTTGATTTTGTGTAATCTTAAATCAGTTATTGATTAACTGGGTTGGGAAAGAGGTTATACTCTTACCCTCTATAACTGAAATTAGTATCAAAACATGATGGATTTAGTATACTTATTATTGAAATCACATCTGATTTTTTAGAAACTGTTTTACAGGCGTTATCCAAAATTGCTTTAGTTTAAATTTATTGCGAAAATGTATCTGATTTACGGGGACACTTTCATTGTTCTGGGGATATCATCTCAGAGTATGCAAAATGATAGAACAGCAATTGAAGGCACTGATCTGACATTTAATTGCTGATACAGAAGGGCCATTACTACTTATTAAACAATGACTATTTCTCATCATATTTGAACATTTTTTTCCCAAGCAGAAGGACAGAACTGAATTGGGAATATTGCAGCCCCAGATCCCTGTTCCCTCTTCCCTCTGCACTCACCTGATTCCTCCTCCTCCTAGTCCTGACCCAGAAATCAGGAAACCATAGTTGTGCATATTCTGCTTTCATCTGGATGTACAACTGGCTACAGCCTCACTCTTAGGGGGAGCTCCTAGTAGAGGAAGAGGCACCACTGGACCAGATTGACATCTGTTGGTTCTCCACAGATTTCCATACATAGATTTATTTCTATTATAGATTCTTCATTGATTTTTAGGCATCAATTTTTTAAATTTTTTTTATTATTATTAGTCTGAAACCCGGTTAATCTTTCAGTAGATAATAAGGAGTGAGGAGCATTGCTGAAGGATCTGTATATAAGCACTCACAGTAAATATGGCAGGTAAAAGTTATAAATGGCTTCACTAGGACAATTATACAGAATATTAGGACTTTTAGCCCTTTTTCCTTTTAAGGAATATTAAAGAGTATTTGTGTGTGATAACATCCTGGTTCTATCTGATATTGAAAGACTTCTTATAGTGTGGAGATGATCATTGCAGTGGCCATGAACAGAGCCTGGTTCAGATATCATCATGCTGAGATGGTGGATTTATAGCATGATGTTTTATTATTTCAAAATTAGCTGGCTTTGCACATATCTGGGAACTAATTTTGAAGTTTAGTTTGTTTTTTGAATTTTAGTTTAACACAAAACCAGATCATGGAGAAAGGAAAAAAAAAAAACCCTAGCATTAATTGGAGCACCTATAAACCTATTACAAGCAATAATATTTATATTAGACCTTTGAGGCCAGTTTTATCATCCCAGTCCTTCCATGGGAGGAAACTGAGTTCTAAAGTGTTGGGTCAAGTTTCCGAGGTTACACAGCTAATAAATGACAGAGACTGGATTTCCACCTGGCCAGCTCCATAGTTTGTGCCCACCTCATTCCTACAACCAACAGAATGTTAGCAAACGATTCTTTGTACATGCTTCCATGAATTATCACATACTGTTTAAAATTGCTGATGAATTATTTGCCACAAGGGCTCTTTGCCCACTGCATGTCAGATTTTAAGGTGTATGTCTATTTCACAATTCTAGGGTAACGTGCAACAGTAAGTGTTCATTCCATTCAGCTTCCTAAGCACTGTATACCTTTGTTTATGGTCATATAATAGAACTAGTTGTCTGTTCTTGTCTCATCTGCCCCGCTGCCTCTCCTCTTATTTGAATTCTCTGAAACCCCCAGCCCACTGCGAGGGGCCTTTCTCATAAAGATGTGTTTGTGAATGTGCTAAAGCACACCCTGCAAGATTGATTGTGGTCTGTTTATGATAGAGCTAGATTAATATTCGTAGTCCATGTATTCTCTATCTTGTTGTCAACGGATTTTTTTGTTTTGTTTTGTTTTCGTTAATTATAGCAGATTTAAAGAAAGCCTCCGGTTCAAATGCTGCAAAATCCAGTCTACCCAAATCTGGACTTCGTCCTCCCGGATACTCGCGTCTCCCGGCAGCCAAGCTAGCGGCGTTTGGGTTTGTGCGGAGTTCCAGCGTGTCCTCGGTCTCCAGCACCCAGTCCGCGGACAGCGCACAGCCCGAGCAGGGCCGTCTGGCCAACCGTAAGTGGGCGGGGCCGGCGTGCGCTACTCCCCTGCGGGATACGCCCCTCGGGCCACACTGGGCCGGGTGGATCCGCTTGCGGGGTTAATAGTTTCATTCCTTTGTGTATGAAAGATTTGATTTGACTACTTTAATCTACCATTGTTAGGACTTTAGAAAAGAATCTACTGAAGAAAAAAAAGCCTGTTTGGCCCTATCATTTTTCAGTTATGAGTTAACATGCTAGAAAAAGATGTTGAAATATAGAAAATGACTTACCCAGGGGCTGACTCCAGGAGCCCTTTGCTCCATGGATTCTATGTAAGAAGTCAAAGAAAGATCCAAAACAGGTGTTACATGAAACATGTATTAAATAGTGGTGGTGAGAATCCTTTTAGTCACCTGGGATTACCTGTAATGCCTTCATTTTGATGGAACACTTGGTTGGATTTCTAAAAGTTAACCAAATGATATTGAAAATAAAAAAAAACACAGCTGAACTTCTTCAACTCTGTGTCCAGAAAGGTCCCCATTAGCTGAATGAGGCTACTCTAGGCCTGGTTCCTGAGACTGATGTTATAAGCTATATTTTATAAAGTCTGAATTAATAGTCTCAGAGTAAGTCACAAACAGCCACTGTTTCTAAAGAAGATCTGGAGGTTGCCCCATTTGGCTGTGCCTTTGATGACCAAAACTTATCTCAGCCTGTCAACTTCAAAGTCATTGTTATTGGATCTGAAGCCATGACATCTCAGATGTTGGTTAGCAAGAACTTGCCGGAAGGCCAGGAAAGTCTTAGAGGTTTTCATGTGCAGGGCTGTTTGGGAGGGATTACAACAGTTGAATCAGGCTGAAGTAGTAAGAGAAAGAGACAGCAGGATGGGGTTTGGGGGGGAGAGTTTGAGAATGAGATTGATTCATATTATTTTTTTTTTAAATTTCCTTTCTCTGAGCTTGCTCTTTATCCTTTCTTGGGTTTGGAGAGCTGATGTGCAGCACATTTGTACTTTTACAGTTCTAAATTTTGGTCTACCTAGTTATTCCTAAAAGTAGTACCTTACACTTTCCTTTATGTTGAGGTGTTTGTAAGCAGTTTCTGAGAGGTTTTTGCTCACTTGGTTTCCTAAAGGCGCTGCATCTCTGAACTACTTTCACACAGGATTCATGTTAGGGGCACCGTTGTCATTATGGATTCCATTAGGGCCCAGTAGATGTCTCAAAATCTGAAATGTGAATATAATAAAGAACTATTTGCAAATGTGGAACTCCTATTTTTAGAATATGTGTGTGCATATTGACAGTCTGAAGATTTTTAAATATAGGAGCAGCTATTTGTCATAGTTTTTAGTAGTAAAATTCCCAGTGGCATGTTTCTCTTTTGGAGGGAGCACGAGAGTGATTAAAAAAAAAAAAATCTCACATGGTATATATCTTTCTAAGGAAGATGCTAAAGCCTTGATTTCTTAAAAAAAATAATAGTAATTTCAAGATGAATTGAGCTTTGTTCTTGTGGCAGCAGCTTTTGCTAAAGGAGAGCTGACAGGTGTGGACATAATTTCAAGATGAATTGAGCTTTGTTCTTGTAGCAGCAGTTTTTGCTAAAGGAGAGCTGACAGGTGTGGACAGAATCATTCCAGGTGTGCTTAGGGTATTTCTTCTCACCTCTGCTTCAAAGGACACTAGAGAGGGATACCCTGAGCACCCAGAGGGACAAGAGCCGTAATGTGCCAGGGAAAATAACTCCTACCTTAAAGACTTCATATTAAAAGCAATAGGTATTCACACCAAAAACTATTATGATACCCAGGAATCAACCTAACCAAAGAGGTAAAAGATCTGTACTCTGAAAACTATAAAACACTTATGAAAGAAATTGAAGAGGACACAAAGAAATGGAAAAAACATTCCATGCTCAGGGATTGGAAGAGGAAACATTGTTAAAATGTCTATACTACCCAGAGCAATCTAAATTTTTAATGCAATCCCTGTCAAAATACCACCAGAATATTTCACAGAGCTGGAACAAACAATCCTAAAATTTGTATGAACCACAAAAGACCCCGAATAGCCAAAGCAGTCCTGAAAAAGAAAAGCAGGGGTGCCTGGGTGGCTCAGTCAGTTAAGCATCCCACTCTTGATTTCGGCTCAGGTCATGATCTCAGGTTTGTGGGATTGAGCCCCACGTCGGACTCTGTGCTCAGTGCAGGGTCTACGTCTACCCCTTTCTCTCTGCCCCTCCCCCTGCTCACCCTCTCTCTCTCTCTCTCAAATAATTAAATCTTTAAAAAAAAAAAAAAGGCAAGGCTGGAGGCATCATGATTCCGGACTTCAAGCTATATTACAAAGCTGTAGTGATCAAGACAGTATGGTACTGGCACAAAAATAGACACAGAGATCAATGGAACAGAATAGAGAGCCCAGAAATGGACCCTCAACTCTATGGTCAACTCATCTTCGACAAAGCAGGAAAGAGTGTCCAATGGAACAAAGACAGTCTCTTCAACAAATGGTGTTGGGAAAATTGGAGAGCCACATGCATAAGAATGAAACTGGACCACTTTCTTACACCATACACAAAAATAAATTCAAAATGGTTAAAAGACTTAAATGTGAGACAGGAATCCATCAGATTCCTAGAGGAGAACGCAGGCAGCAACCTCTTCGACCTTGGCCATAGGAACTTCTTACTAGACATGTCTCCAGAGGCAAGGGAAACAAAAAATGAACTATTGGGACTTCCTCAAGATAAAAAGCTTCTGCACAGTGAAGGAAACAATCAGCTAAAAGGCAGCCTACAGAATGAGAGAAAATATTTGCAAATGACGTATCTGATAAAGAGTTAGTATCCAAAATCTGTGAAGAACTTATCAAACTCAACACCCAAAAAACAAATAATCCAGTTAAGAAATGGGCAGAAGCCATGAATAGTCTTCCAAAGAAGACATCCAGATGGCTAACAGACACATGAAAAGATACTCAACATCACTTATCATCAGGAAAATACAAATCAAAACCACAATGAGATACCATCTCACTCCTGTCAGAATGGCTAAAATTAAGAACACAAGAAACAACAAGTGTTGGTGAGGATGCAGAGAAAGGGGAACCCTCTTGCAATGTTGGTGGGAACACAGACTGGTGCAGCCACTCTGGAAAACAGTATGGAGATTCCTCAAAAAGTTAAAAATAGAGCTACCCTATGATCCAGCAATTGCACTACTAGGTATTTACCTAAAGTATACAAAAATACAGATTTGAAGGGGTACATGCACCCTGGTGTTTATGACAGCATTATCAACAATAGCCAAACTATGGAGAGAGTCGAAATGTCTACCAGCTGATGAATGGATAGAGAAGGTGTGGTATACACACACAAACACACATCACTCTGTAATTTGTAAGGCACACAGTCCTAGATCACTTTCCCTTTCACCCTGTTTTGATTGCTTCATGGTGCCCCTGTGCTTGCTTCTGTTCCTTGTTGGATATTCCAGGTCCTCCTTGACCTGCCCGGTTCCCTTCTTGCCTCTCCCACATCCCATCCCCTCATGTACACCCTCAACTGGCCAACCAGAATTGTTCACTTTTTCTTCTGAGGGCTTTGTGCTTTCCTGACTTTGTGGTCTTGGTGTAAACGTCTCTGGAATGCTCTCCCTCTTTCCCTAGCCAGATTTCTCTGTACATTCTGCCACTTTCAGGTGCAATTCAAATGCCACTTCCTCTAAAAAATTGTCCTTCATCTGTGAACCCGAAGCGATCTTTTCTCCTGGGAACTCCTGTGGCTCCTTGCTTGCATCCCTTTTGTGGATTATCACATTCTGTCTCATTGTACTTATTTATTTCTCTGCCCTGTCTCCCCTACAGTTTATAAGCTCTTCGAGGATAGGGGCTATGTCTTTTAATAATTTTAGTATCGCTCATGCCACCTAGCATGGCCTTTACAGTAAGAGTTTCAAGAGAAATTCTTTGCCAATAGAAATTCTCTTACATTTTCTCTTTTTTTTTTTATTCTTATGTTAATCCCCATACATTACATCATTAATTTTAGATGAAATGTTCCATGATTCATTGTTTGTGCATAACACCCAGTGCTCCATGCAGAACGTGCCC
>NC_138371.1:109931789-109992203 GCF_054177405.1 Leptonychotes weddellii
AACACAAGCAGGGGGAGTGGGAGAGGGAGAAGCAGGCTTCCCTGTGGAGTAGGGAGCCTGATGCGGGGCTCGATCCCAGGACCCTGGGATCATGACCTGAGCCGAAGGCAGACGCTTAACGACTGAGCCACCCAGGCGCCCCCTCACTTGTATTCTTATATGTGTAGGTGTGTCTGTGTGTTTGCAAACGGACATACCTGTGTATGCGTACACCCTCACCACAGGTTTGCCGAAAGCCCTAGTGAAGGCTCCCCACCCCCGCCTCTGGCCCTGGCCACGTGTAAGAGTGACCGGAAAGCGACCACCCCAGAATCCCCTACCACAGCCACTCAGAAATCTGAGGCTCAAATCTTCTCCCTACACTCTATCAGAAACCATGTGTGGCAGGGGGTTGACACCACAGACGGCCCCAGCTGTCGACTGCCAACACCTATTCACTCTGACCCCCTCGATTAGAAAGGGAAAAAGGTCAGCCCCAAGGTGGGCCTCTCAGGTTGGTGCCGACACCGGAGACTTCTGTTGCCGCCAGTATGGCTTGTTATTGACGGCAGATGAGCCCGGATGGAGCCTGTCAGAAGGGTTTCCCTGAACAAATACGCTGACTAAGCCAGAGGCCAAGGAGCAGTGTTTGCAGCAGGCGCTATTAGTTTGTGTCTAAACATGGTTCTGAAGGCGCATGAGGAATAGTCCGTGTCTTTCTATTTTTTTATTACAGTTGCAGGGAGATGTGCTCAGTGGCTAGAGACTGGTTATTTTTGCAGGAAATGTTTGTTCCTTTCGGATAGTCCTTTCTATCCCTCGGGCACCTTTGTACATAGCAGCACCCGCTCCCTTCCCCGCCTGTCCTCTGCTGTCTGTTCCTCGTTTACCATCACAGAAGCCCAGAAAGAATGTCCACACTGGCACCTTAGGTATCATCCAGGTGATCACGATCACTGCTCAGAGGAGGAGATGGATGTCAGGAGAGGAGAAATGACTTTTATCACCATCCCAGGCTGAGTTAGTCATGGCCCCAGGGCTGCAACTTAGCTCTGATGTCCTCTTCCCATGATGCACACCAGGGCGAAAGGTACTAAATGTTGCTCCGGGACCTTCTGGAGGAAGGTACACTTGGTCCAGGAGTAACTTGAGTCTAAGGGTCAGGAGATTCCATCATTGAGGTCCTACAACAGGAATTGGCAGTGACTAGAATCTACCTTTCCCGTGATGTTCCCTTTGCCGAGTACCAACCGGAAGCTGAGTGTAGCTGCCCCCGGTGCATGGGAGCCCATTGGCGGTGTGGTTCCCTGGGAACAACTCCCAGAGGCCAGTGAGTGTTGTGTGCTAAGTACAGAAATCGGGGGGCTCTGTGCTCCTCAAAGACTTCTGGGAAGTCAACGAGGTGGGATGAACCGTGACTAGTCCAGGAGAACACGAATCTAGGTATGGACCTGGGCTGTCCCCTTGGACGAACCACATGATCCCTGTGGGTGCCCAGTGTCCCGCCTGTGAAGTGAGAGGTGGGGCCATTGTTTCTGAAATGCCTCGTGGGTTCTGTGTCTCTGGTACCAAGACCCAGAGCAGAAGGTTCTCAGGGTTCCCGTGCCTCTAAAACATGAGTTTGTTTCTTCACACATTTTCATTCAGGAACTGTAAAGAAATACCTTTATGTTTCCTGTACGTTTTCCTTTATCACATTGGGAGGACATACAAGTTGTGTTGTCTCTATACAGTACTGTCAGTAAAAATTAATAATTATAGAGCTATATCCCTAAAACACACAAAAAAATGTTGCATTTTCCCATGTAAGAAAATCTAAGTTCTTTTGGTAATATTGCTAAGATGATAAAGTCCTGAGTCTCAGTATATGCATATACAGTAGGCCACTTTAACTGAGGAAAAAACAGCTCAAAAACTAACTTAAAAAAATCTAAATAGTGGTAGGATTATATTGATAGTTTTCTTTCTTGCTGTATCTTATATGTATTTCATAAAAAAAAGGTGTGGGGGTTAAATAGTCTAGTATATACTGTGACATAATGAGAGATCTAATGTTACAAGATTTGAATTCCAGAAACATGTATGACAAGAAGTTTTCATATATGTTTTTATGTGGTATCTTGAAAAATACGTCTTTTGTGATAGTAACTTTAAAACTTTATTTCTGGGACTCCTGGGAGGCTCACTTCTTTAAGCGTCTGCCTTCGGCTCAAATCATGATCCCAGGGTCCTAGTATGGAGTCCTGGATTGGACTCCTTGCTCAGTGGGGAGCCTGCTTCTCCCTCTGTCTGCCACTCCCCCTGCTTGTTCTCTCTCTCTTTCTCTTTCTTTCTCTCTCTGACAAAGTAAATAAAATATTTTAAAAAAATAAAAAATAAAACTTTATTTCCTTAAGTTTTATAAACTTACATGTTTGACACATAGAAATTATATTATGATCTTGTTAATGTAAAAAGCTAAGTAAAATCTGTAGGAAAATCAGAAACCGAAAGAAATGTCCTTATTTCTAATTCAGTGTTCTCTCCCCGAGAGCCCTTACTTGCCTCTGTGACTGATGATAGGCCAGCGTCTGATACTGTAAAGTACCCTCAGGCTTGCCACTGTGGTGTGTTGTCTAGTGTATAAAGATTTGGTTGTGTAAAATTTTATCCAAAATATCTGTCTATAGTTATAGCCCTAAGAGATGACACAAGTTCATAAAGATATGCAATTAGCAAATGTCAGAAGAGGGCCAGATCATTCCTATGAAGGTTAAGAATGAGGCAAGGAAATCTGCCATTACCACTGTTAATTTCTATTGTTTTTAAAATGTTGGCCAAAGCCAATTAGTTAAGGAAAAGGCACATGCTATAAATACTGCAAAGGAGGAGACAAATAATCATTTTGATGATAATAATCCTGTTCATGGAAAGTCAAAGGAACTGAAAAATTTTCAGAACCAACAAGTAAAGAAGCCAGTTGCAGCATTCGGGGTAAAAAAAGTCATAGCATTCCTCTGTAACTGCTGAAAAAGTAGAAGGTGGTTAAAAGAGCCATGAACTTTGGTAACAGACAAAAATCCAAAAAGTAAGCTAAACAATCAGTAAGGATATGTGAAGGAAACTGTACAACTGTGCTGAGGGATAGAAGAGAAGATTTGAATAAGTGGAGGCCTAAGTCTTGTTCCTGGATGGGAAAACTACGTACTGTCAGGAGACTGTGGAAACTTTCCCTCTCTGTTAACCTAAGGGATGTATTAACCACAGTGGCAATGATAATTCCCAGTGGGACTGAACAAAAGCATTCTAATATTCATCTCTAAGAAAAAGTGAACGAACATTACCAGAGAGAACATTTAAAACTGGAAAGTAATGAAGAGACACTTGCCCTTCCAGTTTAAAATGTTCTGAAAAGTGAGGCACCTGGGTAGCTCAGTCGGTTAGGAGTCAGACTCTTGATTGCGGCTCAGATCATGATCTCAGGGTCATGAGATAGATTGAGCCCTGCATCGGGCTCTGCACTCAATGTGGAGTCTGCTTGAGATTCTCTCCCTCTCCTTCTGCCCCTCCCCTGCTTGCACATACTCTCACTCTCTCTCTAAAATAAATAAAAAAGTAAATTCTTTAAAATCTTTTGAAAGAAGGGCGCCTGGGTGGCTCAGTTGATTAATCGTCTCCCTTTGGCTCAGGTTATGATCCCTGGGTCCTGGGATCGAGCCAGCATTGGGCTCCCTGCTCAGCGGGGAGTCTGCTTCTCCCTCTCCCTCTGCCACTCCCCCTGCTTGTGCTCTCTCTCTGTCAAATAAATAAAATCTTTAAAAAATTTTTAAAAAAGTGTTTTGAAAGATTTGAAATTTTTAAAATATAAACAGTCCTCTCAGTGGAATGGGATAACAGATCCAGAAATAAGCCCAGGTCAGTCATTCAGTTAATCAGTTGGTCTCTTCAGTTATATGTAGTAGATACAGAGTATCTATACCCATTTTATATGTTATATATTTAGTATGGAAAAGTCAGACTTTTGAATAAGTAGAATTGGGAAAAGAAGTTAGATCTCTATACCTATCATATCACAACAAATAACTTCAGGATGAATCCTAAGTTTAAACATAAAAACAGAAAGAGAGCACTGGAAAAGAATATAGACAAATGCTTGTGTAATCCTGGGGCAGAGAAAGTTCTTTCAATCATGACACCAGAAACATAAGCCATACAAGAAAAGATTAAAAGAGCATTTCAGTCACTTCAATCTATATAAAAAGAGAGTTCTTTTCAATTTTTTAGTCCAAATAAAATTAAGAACCTCTGTAGATGGTAAAAAATATTATGGGGCAAGCAGTAAAGTGGAAAACACTTGTAACCATTGTGAAGAATGATTATTATCCCTAGTATTTAAAGAACTCTTGTAAATTAGTAATAAATCATGCTCAGTAGCAAAATGGGCAGAGGACATAACTGGACATTCATAAAAAAGTGAAGCCAATAACCAACAAACTTTTAATTTTTTTCTTACCCTCACTGTTGGTATAATAAAACAAAAACAATATCATTTTCCCATTATTAGACTGATGATGATTGAAAAGAATTGGTAAGAGTAATAATAAGTTTGTGGGAAACTGGGTGTCTTATACACTGCTGCTGAATTCACAAGTTGGTGTAATATTTAAGGAAAGGTACTTTAATAATATTTAAAATATTTAATATCATGAATACCTTTTTTCAAGCAATTCCACTTACAGATTATCTTAAGGAGGTAATCCAACAAATGTATCTAAAGCAATATCCATTATTCTTGTTATAGCAGCAAAATATTATAACAACTAAAAGAATATTTGGTTAAATAAAGCATATACATACATATGGTTGAATACCATGAAAATTTTAAAAGTGGTGTTGTAAATACATATTTATTCATAAATATCCAAGATTATTTAAATGGAAAAAATCAAATCAGTATGTATGCATGAACCTATTTTTTTTTTTATAAAACAAAGGTAAGTATACAGCATGGCGATGATAATTAACAATACTGTGTTGCATATTTGCAAGTTGCTAAAAGAGTAAATCTTGCGGTGCCTGGGTGGCTCAGTCATTAAGCATCTGCCTTCAGCTCAGGTCATGATCCCAGGGCCCTGGGATCAAGCCCTGCATCAGGCCCCCTGCTCTGTGGGGAGCCTGCTTCTCCCTCTCCCATTCCCCCTGCTTGTGTTCCCTCTCTCGCTGTGTCTCTCTCTGCCAAATAAATAAATAAAATCTTAAAAAAAAAAAAAGAGTAAATCTTAAAAGTTCTCATCTCAAGAAAAAAAATTATGTGAGGTGATGGACGTCAATTAGACTCATTGTGATGACCATTTCACGATACATACATAGAAATCAAAAACGAAAACAATGTTCTATGTCAATTATATCTCAATAAAAAATTTAAATGCCTAGATTCATTTCAACTTTAATGTTAATAGGATTATTGGAAACTTAAAAATGTTTGTTTACTTATATTTTCTAAACATGGGGAGCGAAGTGAGAAGAAAAGAAAGAAAACAAGGGAAGAAAAGAAATATACCACCTCTTTAAAAGAACACAAAGAAAGCCCCTCCCCTAAAATGGTGAATTGACCCCTCATTGCAGGGGACCTGAGAGGGAGTTCACATTTCAGTATGAAGTGAGGGGGTGTTTATCACCTAAGGATGGCCTGATGCCCCAGGGGCCTGCTGTGCATTATAATTCCCTCTGTGATTGAATTCAGGTACTTCTGGCAGCAGAGATCAAAGTGGGGCAGAAATAATCTCTACAACATTCTGACAAAAATTAAAAGATGAAAGAAGACTGTATAAAATAATTAATATAGCAAGAAAAAAGCAGAACCTGAGTATGTTCAGAAAAGACTTTGGCAAAAGCCTCTTTTATAAGTTATGTCATCTTCTGGAACAGACAGTACATGGAACAAGATGCCACATCACTTCCCTAAGAAAATGTAAGACTGAGATTTTCCCATCTTTCTCTATTTCTCAAGGGAATGTTATTTCAGTGACGATAAAATTCCCCATAATTCCTTATTACTTTTCAGGAGGTAACAATATAGATATTTTATGAGACATCGATAAGAAATAACTCTCACTTACCCCTAAGAAAGCTACCTCCGTACAGGTCTGACAGATATCGTCAGGCATGGATCCCTGAAAATGTCTTTGATTGCTCTCATATTAAAAAAAAAAAAAAACCTCTGGAAATATTAAGAAATATTAAATATTAATTTCATCCTGTGCTGGGTGCTTGAGCAACAAGGCAGAAATACATGTAGAAGTTGAGGTCTAGGTATTAAAGAGATCATATTTATGTTGGTTTTTTTTTTTAGAAAAGATTTATCTATATAGAATTCATTCTATGTAAAGAATTATGTATATTGATTTTGTACAGGCATGTCGTATAGATAAATATGGAAAATTTTGTAAAGAACTGTAGTAATAATCTTAAATTCCATGCAAGGTGTAGTTCGTGCTATTGTAGCAGCGTGGAGAGAGCACGGAACTTCCATGGAGAAAACCCCACTCCGCAAACCTGCCCTAAACCTCATTCCCCACTGTGTTGTGGGAATGAGAGCATGAACTGGGGGCTCTTTGGGGGCCAAAAGATATAAAATGTAGTGCAGATACAACTAAATTATACAATTATGTTCCGAGCAGAAATTTGCACTCATTTGATGCCACAGTTGCCCCTGGATTGAGCCCTTGCCCCTGAGTGTGAGGCAACTATCCCAGCTAAGCAGTCAAGGCTTTTTGGAGGCAGAAGGCGCTGAGCTGCCCTGGGTCTTAGAGGACAGTGGGCTTTGGGTTGATGGAATGGGGAGAGCACTTAGTGAGGAAGGGTGTCTAGGTCACCCTTTCGGGTTGTCACTGCCTATGGCTACATTTCCTCGTACTTGCTGATCACTAAACTGAGAATATGTTTCCCTACTATTGAGTGCAAGACACACTTTTCACACCCATATTTGTAGCTACTTTGGGAAAATCTAGGTTGCTTTTATTTCCCTTCTCAGTGGCATCTGTTCATCGAAACAAGACATCATGTTTTTATAATGTGTAGAATCCACTTCATGTATTTCCACTTTTTTTTTTTTTAAAGATTTTATTTATTTATTTGACAGAGAGACACAATGAGAGAGGGAACACAAGCAGGGGGAGTGGGAGAGGGAGAAGCAGGCTCCCAGCTGAGCAGGGAGCCCGATGCGGGGCTTGATCCCAGGACCCTGGGATCATGACCTGAGCCGAAGGCAGACGCCCAACGACCAAGCCACCCAGGCGCCCCATATATTTCCACTTTTAATCTCTGTGTCTAGCTGAAGAAGGGAGATGGGTAGGTTAGTAAAGAATCAGGCCCCAAACACAGCTCTTTAATTACCTCTAAGAGGTGCTTATAGGAGTTGAAACTCCCACCTGCCTAACCATCAGAAACAGAGCAAAGAACCTAAATGATGACACTGTTTCTTTCCTTCAGTCCCTTTAAGCTGTGTCACCGGGATTTATCACATGTAGCTTTTGTGGCCAGTATTTGACTGTCCTCCAGCTGCACTGTCAGCTTCTCAGTCGCTGGGTCGGCAGTGTCCCCACTGACTCATTCCATCCCTGCTCTATTCTAGGTGCTAAGTAAATATTTAAAAATTGGAAGTAATTTTTAAAAACTGTGGTAAGGATCAAAATTACAATTTCTAACCTATTTTCTTTATCTTTGATCCTTATATGGCTCAGTTTTTTAAAGCCTCCTCTTTTATGTTAATATTCTATCAATACTTGAAACATTCAAGTTTATAGTCAGCATTCATTGATTTTGTTTCTCTAATAAGTATCTCTTCAGCTTCCTTTCACTGTACTTAATATTAAATGATTGTTTCTTGTTTATATCATTTACCGATTCCATGTTCTTATTTTTCATGGATAATTTGATTACATCGTGATACATCATGTACTTAATTTCAATTTCCATTGTTTCTTCTCACTTTGAGGTTTTATCATCATTTATTAACTTATCACCTTATTATTTCTACTTCTAATATTCAAAAACTAAAAATAGGAAAAATATATTTTTTGAATCATGAGTTGAGACCCTGTATGTTAAACTGGAGGTTTCCTTTAGAGAATAAAACTGTAGTTTCTCAGGATACAGTCTTGGTCCTCCCCTGGAACCTTCTGCTTCATTCCCTAAGCTGCCATCCGCATCCAGGCACACATTGCCCCCACCCGAGATGTGACTGCATAGCTAGGTAATTAGACTCCTTGACTCCAGGTGCTCTGGTCACTACCCCTTCACCAAACAGTTGATTATAGCAACCTCTTGCAGAAATAACAAATAGTTGTTTGTGCTTATTGATAGAGTAAACATCTTGGCCTGGAATTCAAGATCTTTCTCAGTATCCTGTGAATTTATTACTGAAAACTATATTCTATTGGTAATGAGGAATGGGGAAGATATTCAGGAAGTTTATATTTCATAACCAGTCATGTTTTTGGCTTTCTGTTTTGAGTGAGGGATATTTAGGATAAACACAACTTGGTTCCTGTGATGCAGGAGGTCATAGATTAGTGGAGGAAACAGATATTCCATTTAATATAAATTCTTACAATAGAGTACAATGCCTGCAGAAGTAGAGGTATGAAAAGATAAAGCATATATAAAATCCAGTAGCCACCTCCCACCCATTAGGATGGCTACTTTAAAAACAAACAAACAAACAAACAGAAAATAAGTGTTTGTGAGAATGTGGAAAGATTGGAACCCTCCTGCTTTGCTTGTAGGATTGTGAAATGGTGCAACCACTATGGAAAACAATATGGCAGTTCCCCCCATAATAGAATTACCCCATGATCCAGTAATTTCAGTTCTAGGCATATATCCCAAAGAATTGAAAGCATGGTCTTGAAGATATATTTGTATATTTCTGCTCATAGTACCATTATTCCAGGTAACCACAAAGTGGAAGCAACCCAGATGTCCACTGATGGTGGAATGGATGCCCAAAATGTATACACATGTAAAATATTTTTCAGCCTCAAAAGGAAGGAAATTCTGCAATATGCTACAACATGGGTGAATCTTGAGGACATTATACTGAATGAAATAATCCAGACCAAAAAAAGGACAAATATTGTGTGATTCCACATATATGAAGTACTTAGGGTAGTCAAATTCATAGAGACAGAAGTAGAATGGTGGCTGCCAGGGGCTGAGGGGAGGGGATGGGGAGTGGTTGTTGAAGGAATACAGGGTTTCAATTATGCAAGATGAGAAGAGTTCTGTGCATGGATAATGGTGATGGCCACACAACAATGTGCGTGTATTTAATACTACTGCACTACACACTTAAAAAATGGTTAAGATGGTAAGTTTTACGTGTTTTACCACAATTAACAAAATAATCTGGTGAGAGCCAGTGATGTAGGAGCTACTAAGGAAATAGAAAACTAGATCAACTGGGCCAGTATGTCATTTTGATGATTTTGGGACAGCTTGTAGGGCCAATGGAGCATCATTATTACATCTAATAGTGGGAGCATGTTAACGTATAAATATTCTGTTTAATGTGAGATCTGGGTATGTGATAGGCATCACATTCAGCTTCTTGAGCAGCTTCATTGGTTTAAAAATGAGTAGCTGCTCCAGTAGTTTGCGTTTCAACCCAAGAAACACTTGGGGTTGCCAAGCAACGTATCACTGCTGTCAAGAGGAGCAAATCTGACATTAATTTTATATCTCTTACGATGCTAGAAGAAATGTTGAATCTAAATGTTTTCATTTCTACCTACTCTATTTAAAAATATGAACACTTGGATTGTCCAGAACAGTGCTGTGCTGTTTCTACAAGAAAAGTGTTCCATGCAGCTGCCCCCATGTTTTGTTTTCTTTGCTAAAGCACACTCAGTCTTTCAGGAGACCGGGGGTAACATGTGGACTTACACTGTGAGGACTAACAGCTTTATATGAGAAGCTCTAAAATCACTCAGCAAAATAAAGCCACTAAATGGCAAACTTTCTTTAAGGATGGATTTTTAAATCCAGAGGACTTCTTTTTGGTTAAGGTTAGGGGAAAAAAAAGATAATGCTTAGATTACTCATTGTTCTTCCTGTGCAGAGCAACATAATAGACTTAAAAGAGCGAACATTCCTTTACTAATGCCTGTGATCCACAAAAATAGAGCCTGTGGGAAATGTACAACATTGACGTTACTCAACTGGATTGGCCAAGGGATACCTAAATAAAAAAGGGGATTCTTTTTCCTTCTAAAGCAAGAGCTGTGTGTTTTGCTCAGACTACAGTCTTCACTGTATTTAAATGACTGTATCTAGAGCAGAACAGTGAGGGATATAGTTAAGCATGTGACTAGTTTTGACAATCACTTTTTTTTTTTCTCTAAATGCCAAAAATCAGGTTAGTGGGAAGTCCTAGCACCAGACCCTTTCCTGGGAGCCTACATGGTTGACCCATCCAGCCCCCAGTCTTCTTGGTTCCTTGCCTCTGTGATTCCAGTAAATTTCAATTCCACACTAACAGCTCCCGCCTATGGGCACACCAAGAAGGGGCCAGCCTCTGAAATCTTTGCTCTCTATGCTAATTTGTGGCCATACTTCCCCTCCTTTCCTCCCTCACCCCATTTAGCTGTAGTGGCTACTCCAAACCTCCACCACTCTCTGGAATCCTCCTTAACTGCTGTCCACCTCTCTCTTTGTGTATTCATCTTTAGCTCTTTCTTTCCTGTTTTTGTCCAAAGCTCAAGTACTTTCTCCATCTGTGCCTAGTTCCTTCTACAACCCAGAGACCCTTTCTTTAGTTAGAAGGCCTGGATTAGGATCCTACCTATATGCTTAGATGCTGTGTGACCTGTATACCAGCTTCTTGCCAGCAAAAGGTGGTTAGTAATGACCTACCTCCTATATTATGAGGAGTCAAAGAAAGAATGCGTGTAAAGTACATTGAGCAGTGCCTGGCACATAGTTTTCAATCAGTGTTCAATGCCATGATTCTCAGCTTCAGCATCTTCACTTCTCTGCCTCTGGTGCTGGCTCTGGGCCCCTGGGGTCCCATTCATGTGCCCCCTTGCTTCCTGCCCAGGACCTTAGCAGTCGGGCTTTCCCCACACCACTTCTTTACTTGCTTTCCAGCCTTTCAGTCTCCAGTAGCTCTTCCTTCAGACAAGCCTTACTTGATTTTACACCCTCCACACATACACCAGCCCAAGTGTGAGAGGTCACTCCCATCCTCCTGTAGCTCCCCAAACTTCCCCTCTGTGATAGTTTTATGTATCAACATGGCTAGGCACCCAGTTATTCCCTCAAACACTACTCGAGGTGTTGCCGTGGAGGTATTTTGTAGATGTGGTTAACATCTATAATCGGTTGACTTTAAGTAAAGGGGATTATCCCCTAAAATCTGGATGGGCCTCATCAGATCATTTCAATAGCCATAAGAACAAAACTGAGGGTTCCCTGAGGAAGAAGAAATTCTGCCCCATGGCTACAACATGGACTCCTGCCTCAGAGTTTTCACCCTGCAGGCCTGCACTGTGGATTTTGGACTTGCCAGCCCCCATAATGTGTCAGCAATTATGTCAGTTCCTTAAAATTGTGTCAGTCGTGTCATAATTGTGTCAGTTCCTTGAAATAAACCTCTCCCTCTGTACATGTGTATCTCTCTGTGTATGTGTACATATAGATAACACATATATGCACTTGTATGAAAACATATGCATGAATACACACACATGTATACATGTGTTTATTTTTCTACTGGTTCTGTTTCCTGGGATAGGCCTAACTGATCCAGCCTCCCCTAGCATGCACATGCTGCATTGCACCCTGTTTGTTTTTTTAATCTCTGCTCTGACAGCTACATGCAGGCAGGAGCCACATCCATCCGTATGCCTGTCCCACAACTCAATTTCTATTGAATGAATGAATGAATGCTGAGGAAAGTCAGTCAGAATGTATAATGTCATATCCTTGAGTATAATAAAAATGATTATGTATAGAGAGGAACTTTCCTCATTGGCAGATGATTTCTCATCATCCCTACAGATGGAGTCCACACAGAACCATATCTGTCTTACTCTTTGTCTTGGCCATTATGGGTTGAAGTTGTTACCTTCACCTTCCACTTTGCCCACTGGCCTCAGAGATATTTGAGATCATGATTTATCCTTTTCTCTATGACTCATGGTGGGATTTAGCTCTTTAATTTTCCTACATATGCATCTTTTGGATAAGAACAGTTTATAAACAGCTGTTAAAAGCTGGATGACTTTTTCATACTTCACCCTTCATAAGAATTTTTCTCTTTCTATAATAGGATTCTTTGAAACTTTTGGCAAGAGGTTTGTTTTGAAACCCAGGCTGAGGCCAGATAAGCTCATGAGGATGCTGGTGTAGATTTGTGATGTGTATTTACTTGAAGGTTCAGATTTCTCTTTAATGTTATTGTATGACATTTTTATTTTCAGTTTGGAAGTTGTATTGCACTGATAATTGTTTCTGCTATTTCTTAGTTAATTGGTCTGTCTAGTACAAACCCAAATGCTGTTCTTCCTGATACTTATTGCGAGGGGGCCACCAGTACTTAGAAATCATCTTTAGACACTGCTAGCACTGATAAAGATCCTATTTCTGAGGTGGCATTGTGGGTCTACAATTAGGACTGGTTGGATCTCTTTCTGCATGATGTAATGTATTTTGTCAAAGTTGGAACACGTTGAAACTATGAACTTGGGCAGTTACTTGAATTGTTTGGATTCAGAGACACTTGAAGAACTAAAAATAACTTCACAGGGAGAGAGATGTATTGGGTATTTCTCCTTTTGGAAGGAGTTCCATTCTGCCTCCTGATTTTTGGGAAACAGTGTCTTTGGTTCTAGTCCAAGGGGAACCCAGTGTGATCAGGCAGTGGAGGCCAGTGTTCTCTGTCTTCCGAGGAGCCTGTCCAGTCTTTGTGCCTCTCTGGCTCTGAGAGAGAGGGGCTCAGCGCCAAAAAGGGGTATAGGGGACTGAACCAAAGGGAATCATTAGAGCTTTAGAGTGATATACTCAACTGAGGATTGAGAAAGAAGGAGGTGGGGTTGTACTACACAGATGAGGGCAAAGAGAGGCTTAGGATATGGAGGTGATCTAGATTTGAACTTAAGTCATTTAATGGGACATTAAGCAATGTTATCCCCACTAGAATGTAAGGTTTGTGCACTAACTGTACCATGCAGATTGACAAGGCATAGATATGATTGCCACACAAAGCCTGGAAGAGAGCCAGGATATTTTGTTGAGTTTCCCCATCCTAATAACAGCTTAGGCTGGCTTTGGTCGCATAGAAAGAATGTGAATTTAGAGCTAAGCTCTAAGTGTGAATCCCTACTTTGTAAAACAAGAGTTATGAAGTCACCTTGTGCTTTAGTTTTTCCATGTGGAAAATGGGGGTAATAATTTCATCCTTCCTGTGACATGGTGTGGTTTTAAAGATGGGAGCCACAAAATCAAACTATTAGGACTATACCAAAATGAAAAAATGTGCACAGTGGAGGAAACCATCAATAAAACAAAAAGACAACTTACTGAAAGGGAGAAGATATTTGCAAATGATATATTTGGTAAGGGGTTAATATCCAGAATATATAAAAAACTTATACAACTCAACACCAAAAAATAATACAATTAAAAAATGGGCAGAGGACCTGAATAGGCATTTTTCAAAGGAAGTTATACAGGTAACCAACAGACACATGAAAAGATGCTCAACATCACTAATCATCAGGCAGATGCAAACCAAAACCACAATGAGATATCACCTCACACCTGTCAGAATGGCCAAAACCCAAAACACAAGAAACAACAAGTGTTGATGAGGATGTAGAAAAAAAGGAACACTTGTGCACTGTTGGTGGGAATGCAGCTCTTACAGCCACTGTGGAAAACAGTATGGAGGTTCCTCAAGAAATAAAAAAACAGAATTACCATATGATCCAGTAATTCCAGTACTAGATATTCACCCAAAGAAAATAAGAGATAAATACCTCTTGAAAATATTGCCAAACTCTATAAACTTGAGTTCTCAAGTTTTCATGGACATAAAATAGAATAAAATAATCTAAAAAGATTTTTTTTTCACAGGTACTATTCTTTGAAAGCTTCCTCTGGATGGACAAAATAAATATATATAAAGAGTTTTTTGTTAAATATTAAACATTTGCTCAACTATTAATTATCTACATCAATTCCCACTGTTAATAAAGTACACCAGATAATTGTAAAAACAAAAGCAAAACAAAAACAAAAAACGCTGATTTTGAAAAGATATATGCACCCCTTGTTTATTGCAGCATTATTTACAATAGCCAAGATATGGAAGCAGCCCAAGGGTCCCTCAATAGATAAATGGATAAAGAAAGTATCATATATATACATACACATATACATATATACAGTGGAATATTGCTCAGCCATAAAAAGAATAAAATCTTGCCATTTGCAATGACATAGATGGACCTAGAGAGTATAATGCTAAGTGAAACCAGTCTGTCAGAGAAAGACAAATACCATGTGATTTCACTCATATGTGGAATTTAAGAAATAAAATAAATGAACAAATTAAAAAGAAAACCCAGATTTAAATATAGAGAACAAACTGGTGGTTGCCAGAGGGGAGGTGGGTGGGGGCATGGGTGAAACAGGTGAAGGGGATTAAGAGTACACTTATCATGATGAGCACTGTACACCCGAAACTAATATAACACGGTATGTTAATTATAGTTGAATAAAAAAAGAAAAAAAGATGGGCACCACAAGAAGATAAAATTATAGGCAAATATCCCTGATGATGATAGATGCAAAAATCCTCAACAAAATACTAGCAAATGGAACTCAAGAGCATATTAAAAAGATCATACACCAAGATCAAGTGAGATTAATTCCCAGGATGCAAAGATGGTTCCACATATGCACATCAGTAAATGTGATATGCCACATTAACATAATGAAGGATTAAAAATTATAAGATTATTTCAGTAGATGCATAAAAAGCATTTGAAAAATTCATTCATTTTTGATTAAAAATTCTCAACAAATTATAGAAGGAATGTATCTCAACATAATAAAGGACATGTTTGGCAAGCCCACAGCTAATACCATAATTATGAAAAGTTAAAAGCCTTTCCTTTAAGATCACAAACAAGACAAGGATGCCTACTCTTGCCATTTCTATTCAACTTAGTACTGAACTCCTAGCCATAGTAATTAGGCAAGAAAAAGAAATAAAAGGTCTCCGCATTAGAAAGGAAGAAGTAAAATTATCTGTTTGCAAATTACATGATATTATGTATAGAAAGGCCTGAAGAATCCACCAAAAAACTGTTAGAACTAATGAATGAATTTAGTAAAATTGCCAGATACAAAATCAACATACAAAAACTAGCTGCAGAGGTGCCTGGATGGCTCAGTCAGTTCAGCATCCAGCTCTTGATCTCAGCCCATGTCTTGATCTCAGGGTTGTGAGTTCAAATCCCATATTGGGCTCTAGGCTGGGCGTGGAGCCTACTTTAAAAAACAAATGAACAAAACAGTTGCATTTTTATACACTAACGTTGAACTGTTCCTCAAAGTGAAATTAAGAAAGCAATCCCATTTACAACACCATCAAAAACAATAAAATACTTTTAGAATTAAATTTAACCAAGGAGGTGAAAGACCTGTACACTGAAAACTTATAAGACACTGGTAAAAGAAATTGAGGAAGACCCAAATAAATGGAAAGATATTCCATGCTCATGGATTGGAAGAATTTAATTTGTGAAAATGTTCATGCTACCCAAAATGATCTGTAGATTTAATCCAGTCTCTATCAAAATCCAATGACATTTTTGTCAGAAGTAGAAAAAACTATCCTAAAATGTGTATGAAACCACAAAAGACCCTGAATAGCCAAAACAGTATTGAGAAAGAAGGACAAAGCTGAAGGCATTACACTTCCTGATTTCGAGCTATAGTACAAAGCTATAGCACTAATCAAAACAGTATGTTAGTGGCATAAAACAGACACCCATGCATATATGATCAATTAATTTAGGATGTAGGAGCCAAGAATATACAATGGGGAAAATATAGTTTCTTCAGTAAATGGTGTTGGAGAAACTGGACCCCTATCTTACACCATACACAAAACTCAACTCAAAATGGATTAAAATCTTAAGTTTTATGTCTTAAGCTTAAGACAACAAAAGAAAAAAATAAGTGGTTCTACATCAAACTAAAAAGCTTCTGCGTAGCAGGGAAGCTATCAATAAAATGAAAAGACAGCCTACTAAAGATATTTGCAACCACACGTTTGATGAGGGGTTAATATCCAAAATATATATGGAACTCATACAACCCAATAGCAAAAAACCAAATAACCCAATTAAAAAATGGACAAAAAATATGAATGAATATTTTTCTAAAGAAAACATACAGATGACCAACAGGTACACGAAAAAGTGGTCAACATCATTAATCAGGAAATCAAAACCACAGTGAGATATCACCTCATGCCTATTAGGATGGCTATTACCAAAAAGACAAGAGATAGGATGACAAATGCTGGTGAACGTGTGGGGAAAAGGGATCCCTTGTACGCTGTTGGTGGGAATGTAAACTGGCACAACCACTAAGGAAAAAGTAGGGATGTTCCTCAAGAAATGAAATATAGAACTATCATGTGATTTAACAATTCTACTTCTGGATATATATCCAAAGGAAAGGAAAACAATATCAAAGAGATATCTGCACTCCCATGTTCACTGCAGCATTATTTACAATAGCCAAGATATGAAAACAACCTAAGTGTCCATCAACAGATGAATGGATAAAGAAAATGCACTATGTACACACACACACACACACACACACCGGAATATTAGAATATTATTCATCCATAAAAAAGAAGGAAATTCTGTCATTTTTGACAATATAGATAAACCTGGCTGGCATTACGCTAAGCGAAATAAGCCAGACAGAGAAGACAAATATTGTATGATCTCACTTATATGTGGAATCTAAGGGAGGAAAAGGTCAATTTCATAAAAACAAAGAGAATGATAGTTGCTAGGAACTGGGGGTGGGGGTAAATGGGAAGATGCAAGTCAAAAGGTACAAATTCTCAGTTATAAGAATAAGTTTTGAGAATCTAATGGTGACTGTAGTTATTAATATGGTATTGTATATTTGAAAGTTATTGAGACTAGATCTTAAGCATTCTCACCACTAAAAAGGAAAGAGTTATCTGTATGAGGTGACAGATGTGCTAATGATCTTGACCTTGGTAATCATTCCACAATGTATACATATATCAAATCATCATGTTGTACACTTTAAATATATGCAATTATACTTGTCAATTATTCCTCAATAAAACTGGGGAGAAAACATTAATCTATTCAACAAATGCTTTTATTGGCTATTTCCTGTACGCCACATGCTTAGTACAGCTATGCATAGCAACCTGAAAAGACCTCATCTCCAGTTTCTGAGAGCTGCAGTCTGCTGGGGAGATCAACAATGAAGCAAACATTTGTAAGATCCTATAATGGAAGTGTGTACTGAGAAAGTGACCCTGTTGGAGAAGTGTGTAGTTTGCTTGGGACATTGGAAAGGTGGTGGAGGAAGGGGAGGCTAGCTTGAAAGAATAGCAGAATTTATCAGATGGAACAGACAGAGAGAATAGCAGTGTGAACTTACAGAGGGCTGATGTGTGGGAAGCCAGAAGGACTAGACCCTAAGGGGCCCACTGCCATGCAAGGCATTCAGTACTAAAGGTAATGCAAGAATCCAGTGGATGAACCTTCATGAAAGAAGGTTCAGCAAGGAATGACTCAGATTTGTGAATTAAAGAAGACCACATGAATGGCAGTATAGAGAGTGGATTGGGGAAGGTGAAACTAAAGGAGAGGAGACTGGAGAGTAGCCCAGGGATAGGTGGAAGGTGCCATAACAGGACAGTGGCCAGATGAGAAAGAAGGGCTGGGTATAAGAGATCTTCAGGATTATCACATTTTCTAAATTATAAAGTACCCTACAATGTAGGGATAAAAACATATCATTGCATATAAATGAAATCTCAATACTGTTGATTTTTTTTAAGAGAACTACCTTATGGTATGTTAATTATATCTCAATAAAAAGGAAAAAAAAAAAACACCTGTCAATGTCTGCATGAGCAAAGATGAAGAAAAATGTCATATACCCAAATGAGTAGTGAATATCTCTTAATCTGTGGTAATTTTAATTTTTTCTTCTTTTTCTTACCATTATTCAAAACTTTTGATGACAGCTATGTAATACTTGTGCAATTAGTACATATATAAAAGAATGCCACATTGCATTCATCTGTGTTTATCAAAAAGGACCATCTTACAGCTTTGATTCTTTTGTGTCTCAGTGTTTCACTCATACATAAAAATGATCAAGGACTAAATATATTCAGTGATTAAATGGGAAATTCGAGAAAGAAGAAACCCTTCCTCTTTGATGCCTTTATATTTTAAATCAAAAGGTGACTCCAATTTGAAAGGAGATTGGAAATGATAAAACAAAGGCTTTGTTCAAACCACTGCCTAAACATGGGACCTTGTAGAGCATTTCTTTATTCCAAATGTTGTGGCAAGCACAATTTTACAGAATGATGGACACTCTGTACACTTTCCCTGGTTTGTAAATATTTAGTACTGTGGTTACTCATAAATCCAGGGATTGCCATGGAACTATTTTTGCTGGCAGTCTGTTTTTTCATCTGGAATGACATTAAGATTCAGAAGGACTGGCTGTCATTTAGTTCTGTTATTGGGGAGAACTATAGTTCTGTTTTTTGGCATTGGACCAGGGCCCAGACTTTGTGAGATAGTACCCTATTATTCTTTTCACAATTGGAGTTATAAACCAAAAATTTTGGTTCATGATGGGAACCTTTTCTGAAGACCAACTTCCCTATGCAACAGAATGCAGGTGATCATCTATTTAGAATGTGTTTCCCCTGTCTTCCCCATATCATCATTGTTTAAACAATGAGATTCCACCTGTTTGGGAAAGGATGCTCTTTCAGTGGCTGGTGGAAGGTGACTGTGAGTGACAGGAGGACGAAATGAACCATGGCTAGTAAAGGAAGGTATACTGTGCCCAGGAGGATAGGTCTGGCAGCCCCTTTTGCTTCTGTATGCTGTGGGATGCTAATTTTGTGAAGCAGAAAATAGTCTCTTCAGAACACAATGGAGTCATATGTGGTCATTTAAATTATGATGAAGGAGCCAAGAATATACAATGGGGAAAGGATAATCTCTTCAATAAATGATGTTGGGGAAACTGGATAGCCACATGCAAAAGAATTCTGTCTTAGACCACACACAAAAATTAACTCAAAATGGATTAAAAGACTTGAATATAAAACCTGAACCCATTAAACTTCTAGAAGAAAACATAGGAGTTAAGCTCCTTGACATTGGTCTTGGCAGTGACTTTGTTTTTAATTTGACACTAAAAGCAAAGGCAACAAAAGAAAAAAAGTGAGACTACATCAAACTGAAAAGCTTCTGTGCAGCAAAGTAAGCTATCAACAAAATGAAAAGGCAACCTACAGAACGGGAGAAAATATTTGCAAATTATGTATCTGCTAAGGGGTTAATATCCGAAGTATGTAAAGAACACATACAACTCAGTAGAAAACAACAGTTTGATTAAAAAACTGTATGGTGACTAACGTAACATAATAAAATAAAATAAAATGAAAAAAAATGGGTAGAGGAATTGAATGGACATTTTCCCAGTGAAGACATACAAATAGCCAACAGGTACATGAAAAGGTGCCCAACATCACTAGTCATTTGGGAAATGCAAATCAAAACAACAATGAGATAATCACCTCATATTTGTTAGGACGGCCTTCATCAAAAAGACAAGAGATAACATGTGTTGGTGAGGATGCTGAGAAAAGGGAACCCTTGTGCACTGTTGGTGGGAATATAAATTGGTGCAGCCACTATGGAAAATAGTATGGAGGTTCCTCAAAAAATGTAAAATAGAACTACCCTATGATCCAGCAATTCCATTTTTGGGTATAAATCTGAAGGAAATGAAATCACTGTCTCAGAAAGACACCTACACTCCCCTGTTCATTTCAGCATTGTTTAAGTAGCCAAGACAGGCAAGCAACCTAAGTGTTCATTGATAGGTGAATGGATAAAGAAAAGTGAGATACACACACACACACACACACACACACACACACACAGAGGAATATTATTCAGCCATAAAAAGAAGAAAATCCTGCCATTTATGACAATGTGGATAAACATTATTTTAAGTGAAATAAGTCAGACAAAGACAAATACTGTATGATCTCATTTATATGTGGAATATTAAAAAAAAACTGCTTGTAGACACAATAGGTTGGTGTGATTGTCAGAAGCAGAGAATGGGGGATGGAGAAATGGGTGAAAGTAATCAAAGGGTATAAAATTCCAGTTTAAGATAAATAACTTCTGGGCATGTAATTTTTAGAAAAGGAAAGAAAATGGAAGTCAGGAATAGAGGAAGTTGGGCCATTACAGTAAGAACAAGGAGGGTTGGTTTTATTTTTACACTTAGATGAAACCCTAGGACCCTTGTCAATACTGGGGTAGCCCTTTCTGCTGGTTGGTTAATCACTGCTATCATGGAACCTTTGCTGTTCATCTTTTCAGAGTGCTCTGTGACCATGAGTTTTGCTTAGCCATGGCAGGAGGATCAGGATAGGGTCTTGCCCTGTCATAAGGTGAGCAAAATGAAGTCCAAGAAGAGAGCAGGATTTGAGCATTCCCTGGAAGCCCCTATTGAAGGGAACAGGAACATGCTTACATTTTGAATACAGGCATACCTCGGAGATATTGCAGATTTTGTTCTGGAACAAGCGAATATCACTAATAAAGAGATGAATTTTGTTGGTTTCCCATTGCATATGAAAGTTGTGTTTACATGATACTGTGGTCTATTAAGTGTGCAATACCATTATGTCTAAAAAATGTACATACCTTAATTAAAAAATACTTTATTGCTAAAAAATACTAACCATTATCTGAGCTTTCATTGAATCATAATCTTTTTTGCAAGTCGAGGGTCCTACCTTGATGTTGATGCTGACTGATCAGGGGGTGGGTGCTGAAGGGTGGGGCAACTGTGCCAGTTTCTTAAAATAAAACACTGAAGTTTGCCACATCATTGGACTCTTGCTTTCATGAATGATTTCTCTGTAGCATGTGATGCTGTTTGGTAGCATTTCACTCATAGTAGAACTTTCAAAACTGGAGTCAATCCTCTCAAACCCTGCTACTGCTTTATCAGCTAAGTTGATGTAAGATTCTAAATCCTTTGTGGTCATTTCAACAGTCTTCACGGCATCTCCACCAGGAGCAGATTCCATCTCAAGAAACCACTTTCTTGGCTCATCCACGAGAAGCAGCTCCTCAACCGTTCAAGTTTGATCATGAGATTGCAGCAATGCGGTCCCATCTTCAGGCCCCACTTCTATGTCCAGTTCTCTTGCTGTTGCCACCACCTCTGCAGTGACTGTCCCCACTGATGTCCTGAACCCCTCCAAGTCCTCCGTGTGGGTGGGAACCAACATCTTCCAAACTCCTGTGAATGTTGATAGTTTGATTTCTTCCCATGAATCATGAATGTTCCTAATGGCATCTAGAGTAGTGAATTCTTTCCAGGTTTTCAATTGTCCAGCTCCATCAGAGGAATCACTCTCTATGGCGGCTATAGGCTTACAAAATGTATTTCTTAGAGAATAAGACTTGGAAGTCAAGATGACTCCGTGATCCAGGGGCTGCAGAATGGATGCTCTGTCAGCAGGCATGAAAACAACATTCATCTGGTCCGTCTCCGTCAGAGCTCCTGGAGGACCGGGTGCATGGTCAGTGCGCAGTAATATTTAGATAGGAATCATTTTTCTCAGCAGCAGGTCTCAACAGTGGACTTCCAATATTCGGTAAACCATGTTGTAAACAGACGTGCTGTCATCTGGGCTTTGTCGTTCCATGTATAGAGCACAGGCAGAATAGGCTGAGCATCGTTCTGAAGGGCCCTAGGATTTCCAGAACGGTCAGTGAGCACTGGCTTCAACTGAGGTCACCAGCTGCGTTAGCCCCTGACAGGACAGTCAGCCTGGCCTTTGAAGCTTTGAAGCCAGGTGCTGACTTCTCCTCTGGAGCTGTGAAAATCCTCGATGGCATCTTCTTCCAGTAGAAGGCTGTCTTGTCTACACTGAAAACCTGCTGTCGAGTGTAGCCACCTTCATTGCTATCATAGCTGGACCTTCTGGAGAACTTGCTGCAGCTTCTCCACCAGCCCTTGCGGCTTCACCTTGTGCTTTCTGTTGTGGAGCTGGCTTCTTTCCTTCGACCTCGTGAACCAACCTCTGCCACTTCAGACTTTCCTTCTGCAGCCTCCTCACCTCTCTCAGCCCTCACAGAATTACAGAGAGCTAGGTAGGGCCTAGCTCTGGATTAGGCTTTGGCTTAAGGGAATGCTGGGGCTGGTTTGCACTTCCCTCCAGAACACTCAAACTTTCTCCATATCAGCAGTAAGGCTGTTTCTCTTTCTTATTTGTTTGTTTATTGGAGAAGCATTTTTAATTTCCTCCAGTAACTTTTTCTTCCATTCATAACTTAGCTACATGTTTGGTGCAAGAGGCCTAGCTTTGGGCCTGTCTGGGTTTTTAACATGCCTTCTTCACTAAGCTTAATCATTTCTGCTTTTCATTTAAAGTGAGAAACGTGCACCTCCTTTTTTCACTTGAACACTTAGAGGCCATTGTAGGGTTATTCATTGGCCTAATCTCAATATTGCATCTCAGGGAACAGCAGGCCCAAGGAGGAGAGAAATGGGGGAACAGCCAGTCGATAGAACAGTCAGAACACACACAACATTTATTGCTTAATTTCACCATCTTATATTGGTGCTTTTGTGGTGCCCCAAAACAACTATAGTAGTAACAACAAAGATCACCATTACAAATAATAATGAAAAAGTTTGAAATTGCAAGAATTGCCCAAATGTGACATTGAGACACAAAGTGAGCAAATGCTGTTTAAAAAATGGCACCAATGGATGTGCTCAACACAGGGTTGTCACAGACCTTCGATTTGTAAAAACTTCTGCGAAGCACAGTTTTTAAAAAAGCGCAATAAAATGAAGCATGTCTGTCTGTAGTTAATTTCTCCACAGTCTCTCATCCTAGAATAGCTGCGGTTAGCTGACAGATCATAGACCACTTCTTGGAGAGAAGCTGCAGTTTTGTTTTTTGGTAAAAAGGCAGATGTAAAGCTCTTAGCCAAGGAACATAGCAGCCAGAGTGATCATTTTTAATACATTTGAGTCAGATCAAGTTCTACTCCAGTCTCAGATATCCAAAGTTTTTTCAGAGTCAAGCCAGAGTCCTTTTTTTTTTTTTTAATTTTTATTAATTTTTAAGTAATCTCTACCCGCAACATGGGGCTTGAACTCACAACCCCAAGATCAAGAGTCTCATGCTCTACTGACTGAGCCAGCCAGGCTCACCCCAGCTGTGTGTTTTTTTTTTAATTTAAATTAAATTTAATTAACATATAGTATTATTAGTTTCTGAGGTAGAATTTAGTGATTCATTGTTGCATATAACACCCAGTGCTCATTATATCAAATGCCCTCCTTAATGCCCATCACCCAGTTACCCCCTCTCCCCACCTACCTCCCCTCCAGCAACCAGAGACATTATTGAAATGGCCGCCATCTTATGGGGCCCTCCTCCTCCCTGAGTGTCTCCCTCGCTCACTCTGCTCTGGCCACTGCAGCCTCCTTGCTGTTCACTCCGCCTCCACATCAGGCTCACTCCTGCTTGAAGCCTCCTGAGCTCTTTCTTCCCCCAGACCTTCAAGTCCTCTTTTCCAGCCTTTGTCCAGTTGCCCCTTCCCAGTGAGGCCTGCTCTGATCAACCCCCATTAATGACAGCCTTCACCCCCCAGCACACCCAAACCTCTTGTCGTTGCTTAGCTCGAGCATTTTGCACCATCTGACATACTTATTCATTATTTGTATTTAATTTATAACTTTAATTTACTTATTTTTATGCGTATTGATTGTCCTTGTCTCTTTTCTTCACCGATGTATCCCAAGTGCCTGTGACAGTGCGTGGCACATAGTAGGCCCTCAAATGGGTGGTGAATGGAATGCACTAAGCCCTCAGGGTGTCAGTTATCACATCTGCTTTTGTGATATTCCTTGTGTGTGTCACAGGGATGCCAGGAACAGAAAAGCACGGTGATGTTTTTGGAGTCCTTGAGGCCCCAGGTTATAATTTTGTAGATTAAGTAATAGTAACAATAACAGCATAATTAATAGTAATATTGGCTTCTTATTACATGCCAGGCATTGAGCTAAGCGCTTTTAGGTCATGGAGGTAGCTGTTGTTATCCCAATTCTATTGGTAAGGGAAGCTGAGGCCTATATAGTTTGGAAAACAACAGTACCATTTTGAACCCAAGTCATATGGACTCAGAAGCCCAGTTTTGACCAGTATGGCGTATGTCTCCTGCTCTGGGTTGATGTTACACCTGAGTCAACAGGAAGGGCTGCTGGCAGAGCTCAAACAGCAGGGTAGGGGCACAGATGCTCAGATCAGGACACCGATGGGGTCAGGCCAACTGCCTCCATGGCCATGGCAGGGCAGAGAGGTATCTTTCAGAGGGACACAAGCCACCCTGAGGCATCTGGAGCACCCACAGCATCAAGGGCTGGGGCCCAGCTCCCTGGGAGCTCCCAGGGCCAAGGGCTCTGAAAGATGCCCGATTGCACTCTTCAGCTAGAGAAGCCTGGCTCCCCACTCACTTCCCACTCGCTTGACCATCCCTCTAGATGACTTTAAACAGTTTATTTTTCTTATTTCACCACAAAAGTAGTACATGTTCACTGGAGAGAGTTTGGAAAATACCAGTGTGCACTTAGCATAAAATAAAATCCTCCCTCATTCCACCCTCCAGAGATGTGGATGATGAACGGAATGATTACAGCTAATATTTATGGAATGCTTATTGTGTTCTAAATGCTACACTGAGCATTTAATGCAGATTTTCTTGTTTTAAAGACCCTCACCATGAGCCTATGAGGTAGGGCATCATTTTCTCCATTGTACTGATGAGAAAAATGAGGCACAGGGCAGTTATATGACCTCCCAAGACTACACCACTGGTAAATTATACACGCAGGTTTCAACCCAAACATTAAAGTGACTCCAGAACATGTATTTTAGATGTACATGTGTGTGCATACTTTTAAAATACAAATCTAAATGTAAACTTCCTAACTCAAACACAAGAGAAGACTAGAATAACTGACAAAAATTAATTGGTGGGTGGCTGTGGGCAGTGATGAATGAATACAGGGTTTCCTTTAGGGACCATGAAATGTTCTAAAATTAGGTTATGGTGATAGCCCGCGCAACTCTGTAAATATACTTAAAACCATTGAATTGTACTACAAGTGGGTGAAGTTTATGGTATATAAATTGTATGTCAGTATAGGTTCTTAAAAAACTCAGCCAAGGGGTGCCTGGGTAGTGCAGTTGGTTAAGTCTCCTACTCTTAGTTTCAGCTCAGGTTGTGATCTCAGGGTTGTGAGATGGAGCCCCACGTAGGGCTCCTCACTCAGCATGGAGTCTGCTTGAGTTTCTCTCTCCCTCTTTCTGTCTGCCCACCCCCCGCCACTCTCTCTCTTTCTCTCTCTCTATCAGTCAATAAATAAATCTTGAAAAAAACCAAAAACTGGGCACCTGGGTGGCTCAGTCATTAAGCGTCCGCCTTTGGCTCAGGTCATGATCCCAGGGTCCTGGAATCGAGCCCCGCATCGGGCTCCCTGCTCGGCCAGGAGCCTGCTTCTCCCTCTCCCACTCCCCCTGCTTGTGTTCCCTCTCTAGCTATCTCTCTCTCTGTCAAATAAATAAAATAAAATAAAATCTTTTAAAAAAAAAACCAAAAACTCAGCCAAAGTCAACACAAATCCCTTAAAAACTAAATGCATAAGCAGTTTTGCTAGAAATAAGCCAAAAGTGCATGAATAATATTTTGGAATAAGAATGAAAATTATCAAAGTTATGTAAAAAGTAAAGATTAAGGTGGTATTAAGATGATAATAATACATGTTAAGAGTCATTTAATTCTTTAAAATAGAAAAAGGATCACCCAACTGTTTTGGAAACTGATTTTCTCCTTCCTTCCACCCCCAGTGATATATAGTAAATATTTGTCCATATTAATAAATATATATCAACCACACAACTTTTAACAGATGCATTATGTTTACCAAATAGATAGAGCCAAATTCCAGCTGTAAATATTAGGCCATATCCAATTTCTTCCTGTCACTTTTTTTGCTAGTATTTATTGAGTGATTCCTATGTACCTGGTCTTATGCTGGTACTTCCCATGTATTGTCTCATGTAAGCTGCATCCATGTATGTGCTCACATAAGGACAACCCTAATGAGAGGGGTTCTTTTACTATACCCCATCTTGCAAGTGAGAAAATCCAAGTACAAGGCCCACAACCACACATTAATATTTTTCTTTCTTGGATTTCATGGTGGAGTAATGCTCAGAAAGCTCTTTTCTACATCATTCACTTCTGTTTTCTTCTAGCATTTTGCATGCTTTATATTTAAATTTTTCAGCTCTCTAGAATTAGAGGGTATAGTTAGGTAAGACTCTAATTTTAATTTATAATAAATGATTGGCCGGGGATTCTAAAACAGTATGTAAAATGATCCATTTCTTTCTCTACTGATTCAAGATGTTTATTACCATCATTATGACTATATTCTTATATCAATTAGTATATATTTATTGACTATGGTGTTCTTTTTTATTAATGCATTTTTTTATTTCTTCAAAATAGGAAAAGGTTGGTAATTTTATTAATATTGTATTTCACATTAGTCCTGATTGTGTTTATTTTAGTTTAAATTTTACTACCAGATAAAGTGGCAGTGTGTTTTATTTTTATCTTAATTCCAGGTAGTTAACATACAGTGAAATATTAGCTTCAGGTGTACAATAGAGTGATTCAGCACTGCCATACATCACCAGGTGCTCATCACTGACAAGTGCCCTCCTGAATCCCCATCACCTGTTTCACCCATCCCCCCGCCCTCCTCCCCTCTGACTGCGGGGTTCTTACTGAATCAGTCCTACCTGAGACAAAGAGTTTTGTACTCTTCTATTTTCTTCTCTTCACTCCACTTCTTGGTCTCTGTGGCTTCAGATCTAAGTACTAATTACATTTAAAGAAAACCTCTGCCCCATGTTGCAAATATATAGGACAATTATTTAGATTTGTATGTGTTTTCACTGGTTTCAACACTTAGCTCTGGTGTTTTATTTTTATTTTTTTTAAAGATTTTATTTATTTATTTGACAGAGAGAGACAGCTAAAGCAGGAACACAAGCAGGGGGGAGTGGGAGAGGGAGAAGCAGGCCTCCCGCAGAGCAGGGAACCCGATGCGGGGCTCGATCCCAGGACCCTGGGCCGAAGGCAGACACGTAACGACTGAGCCACCCAGGTGCCCCAGCATGATTTCCTCATTCTTGTGCCCCTCCGTCCCTGACTAGTGTAGGTCCTGGGTGTCTGAAACAGTGGGTGGATGGAGGCAGAGGAATAACTTTGCTCCCCTTACCTTGGGCCCTCTGTCCATCAGCCAGCATTTCCTAGGCTGGATTTTCTCTATCAAGCATCACCTGCTCTGTATTTAGCAACTTTTTCCAAACACTCAGTTGAAATGTTAGGTTGTCTGCAGTCCTGGTTGTCCATGTAGAGGGTTTTCTTCTTTCTCTGAGTTTTCATGGATGAGACAGCCCTGGGGCTGCTAACCAGATGCCATTTTAAAAACTCATTTTAACTCTTCTCCATCAAAATAGAGATTGAATTTATTTATGAATATATGCATCATATCTTTCCTGATTTCATCAAAATGAGCAGTTTCTTAAATGAGGAAAATACCCTCACTTAAGAATAAATGAGGGAAAATGTTACATTCGGAGTCTTCAGACTTGTAGGAATAAGCCAAGAAGAGGCCGATGCCCATAGAATGTGAAGGTAATCCCCCACAGGGGTGCCAGCTCCTAAAGACTCTCTGGGCTGTTCTGAGCACCACTGTATTTTCTGGCACTGCTCGCAAACTGTTGGGAGCCAAGGAAAACATGACTTTGCTGTGAGGTTGACCTCTCTGCAGTCCCATGTCCTGTCAGACAGCGTGCCAGAGATAAGTGAAGGAGAACAGGAATCAGTCCTCAGTGCTGCAGCTAATTTTGGAATGGCTTCCTTTTGTAGGAAATCAACTTTGCTAGTGCTTGGTGGTGTTCTAAACAAATTGTTCTCCGTCCTAAGTGATGGAATGAGGGTTTACTGGCGTGGGAGATGATCACCTCATTGTGTTGTTCGTTCACCTCTGCCTGTCTGTGTGCCCTGTTAGGTGATGAGAAACTACCAATCAGTAGAAGATGCTCTGCTGAGCATGATGACCCATCATCTGAACAATTTTAAGTAGAGCCCATGTGGTGAACAGTCATGGAGGCTTTCCTCGAAGGAACCAGCCATATGCAGACATTTACATGGTGGCGGCAGGTTGTACTTGAAAGTACAACAAAATCTATGATCATGCTTATCCCAAGTCTGACATTATGCTTCTGGATTACTGGTGTACCTGCTGGAGCGAGTCAGTGTCAGTGTGCACTAGGTATCAGGAGAGGAACAGCAATAGCCTCGGGGGTCCCTGACCCCTTCAGGGACCTGAAGAAATGAATTCCATTCTAATTCTGAACTAAATTTGTTGCTAGGATAAAATATATTCATGTTTGGTTCTTGGGGAAATAAAAGCATAGCAAATTTAATTATACCTAATGTTGAACCTTAACCAGTTATTTTTTTCTCAGTCATCGAATGTTGGGCACCAATTACATGACAAATACTGGAATACAACCATGATTACCCAGGCTTCAAAATGCTTACAGTACAATGTAGTGGAACAGATAGGTGGAAATGTTTTCATAATAGAGTATGGTTAGTGACTGAATAGGAATAAATAGAGGCTACCCCAGAAGCACAAGGGAAGGGTGCCTCACTCTGATAGAATGGGGAGCAGAGAAGCTTCCTGACGTGAGCCCTCAAGGATACAGAGGAATTATCCAGGCGGACAGGGAACAACAGAGAGGGACATTCCAGGTAGAAGTTATACCTAGAGGCGCTGCTGTTGGGGGAGGTACCAAACAGCTCAGTGTGATGGGAGTCTTGGGAAGAAGATGGAATTACACAAGTATGTAGGAACCCCGTGACAAAGAGCTTTGTGTGCAGAACTAATTTTGGTCTTCCCAGCTTTAAGCAGAGCTGCAAATACATACTTAATAGGAGTAATGTGCTTCATTTATTTTCTCTGCACCCTTTTGGTCAAAGATGCTTAAATGTTCATGAACCAAGATAAAGAGTCAAGTGGTATTTAGACAAATATGTAATGAATATTGAATTTGTGCAAGAAACTGTTCTAGCTGCAGTGGGTATTCAAAAAACAATCATAACACTAGTTAAATTTTATTATATGTTTCCTGCCATCTGAAACAGCTTACAATATAAAATGGATATCTAGTTTTTATTTTAAGTTGACAAACCATTTAGGAAATTATATGTGTATGTATATGTGTATATGCACATATGTGTATTTTTACTTATATGTTTATGCACACATGTATCAGTCAGTGATTTTCAAACTTTAAAGTGCATCAGAATCATGTGGAGGGCTTGTAAAAACAATTTTCTGGGACCTACACTTGGTGTTTCTGACTCAGTGTATTTGAGGTAGAGCCCAAGATGCTGTGTTTCCAGTAATAAGTTCCTGGGTGATGCTAATGCTGCTGGACCAGGAACCACTGATAGAAATATAAGCACATTTTAAAAGTTCAGATGTATGAGAGAAAAAGAGTTAAGGCCAAATCAGAGTAGGATAAGGTGAATCACAGGTGAATGTTGTACCAACTTTTAGGGGAGGAGAGAAGAGTCAAATTGTTAAGCATGAGCTGGGAAGCCACATTAGCTTGAAGGGATGGCGCAGAATCCAAGTAGACAAGGAGTTTTGCTTCAAGGGGCAGTAGGCTAGTTATCTTGGTGGATCTAGAGAATTCTTGGTTATTAAATAAAGGAAAAAATTAACAGAGAATATTAGATTGGGAAGGAATGGTGAATGAAGTGTCCGAAAGGGTCTTTAACAAAACCAAAATATTTGTGTCTTGCATAATAGGCATAAGAAGTTACTGTAGCGTCCTCAGAAACATTACAGCTGAGCTTAGCAAGATATTCTCTAAGTCCTGAGTTAGATAAACAAAGGTCAGGATAAACCAGAGGCGCTAAGAAAAACAGAAAGCTGTTGTATTTTTCTAGGCGTAAGGTGATGAAGGCTTCTGTCTAGCTTTTGTGTGTGGACTTATTAATAGAAAAAATAAAATTGAAGAAACAGGTAAAACTATGGAGAGCTTATAATTGAATAAGGCAGACAAGACAGATCTGTCAGCCTTCCTTCCTTCCTTTCAAAGTATGGTGCTCCATATATTGTCAGTGCTTAAGTTGTTCGCTGAACAAACACATGACTTACAGGTTTTTTTCTGCCTCTCTTGTCTTATCCAAAAAATGGGGATTAATAGGAAGTCTTCTCTGGGTATAGCACAAATAAACAAAATAATTGGTATAAGTTATTTTCATCATCCAAAATCTGAATACGATTATTACTGCTAATGACAGAATGATAAATAAAGCTCTCGTGTGGATTCAAATTGGTTCAGAGAAAGGAAATTTGTGCAAATTCCCCGCATAGAAAGAAGTTAATGGGGTGCCTCAGGAATTGGAAATAATTAGTCGGAGAAAAGTAGCTAGCTCATTGAAGTAGCTGATGACATAAAATTATGTAGGCTGGGAAAAACCACAGAGAATTCTACAAACTATTCCAGAAGGATCTAATCAAACAGTCTGACCAGAAAATAGGACAGCAGCTCCTTTTTAACGAAGATAAATGACTTGCTGAGAAAAGGAAATAGGTTCAGTTTCTTCAGCATGTTGATTAACCAAGAGATATTAGAGGGGAAAGCAGTGTGTCATGGTAGCCGGTGCGTGCCCTGGAATGCCACAGCTCCATATATGTTTGTTTATTCATTCGTTCATTCGTCTGTTCACTGGATTGTTCCTTCAGCACTCCCCTACTGTCTGTGTGTCAGACACCAAGGGGAGTAAGGAATAAAAGTAAATCAAGACAGCCCCTATTTTTAAACTAGCTCATAGTCCAGTGAGAGGGATAGAAAGGTAAACAGATGTGGCTATTAAACCACCAAATAAGTAATCGTGTTAGTTTTCTCTTACTATGTAACAAATTACACAAACTTAGTGGCTTCAAACAACAGATCTTATTTCTCAATTTTCATGGGTCAGGAGTGCCAGCACAGCTCAGCTAGATTCCCTGCTTAGGGTCTCAGAGGACTGTGGTCAGCGTGTTGACTGGCCATTTTCTCACCTGACATTCAACTGGAGAATTCATTTCCATGCTGACTTAGGTTGTTGGCAGGATTTACTTTCTTGAGGCTATATAACTGAGGGTCTTGGCTTTTTGTTTGCTGGTGTCTAGAGGCCATCTTCAGCTTCTAGAGGCCACCTGCAATCTTAGAGATCACCTGCAGTTCCTAAAATGTATCTGTTCTTTGCCACATGGCCTTGCTCAACATGACCACTTACTTCCTCAAATTAGCAAGGAGAATCTCTTGTTCCCATCTGAGATGGACACTTATGTAACATAACCTGATCTCCAGGCAACATTCCCTCGCCCTTGGCGTATTTTATTCATTATAAGCAAGTCACAGGTCCCACCTGCGCTCGAGATAGAGACTACACAGGTCATAAACAACAGGAGGTAGAGTTATGGGTTGTGGTCACACCTTAGGGTCTGTCTGCCACTGTAATATATTAGAGGCTTCCTCACAAAGAGTATATCAGAAACAAATTCAGGAGGTTATCAGATGTTACTCATCTACCTCTCTTGGCACTTTTGGTTATCTCCTCATATTTAAGGTTACTGGATGGCTTTATTGTTGGACCTGGTAGGACTGTCTTCATTAGGTTGCACTTTGTTGTCCTGCTGTTACCTTGTATCAAAGTTCACAAATAATAGCAATAAGAATAATTATTGTAATTACTATTGCCATTTACCCTTATTGCTTTTATTTGTGGACTTTGATACAAGTTAATTTTCAGTTTAGCTTTCTTTTCAGCTGAACAAGTTCCTAAAAACAGGTTTGAAGTAAGCCAAGTGAAGAATCCTTCTGGAGTGTTATGTCACCTACTGTCCCCCACCCCTGCCGTCTCATTGCCTTCGGAGAGTCTTATAAAATTTTTAGGCAACTCACCTCTGTAATTTTTGTCAAAGCATTCAATCTCTTCATAGAAATCTCTGTGTGTGTGCTTGTGTTTCAGCTACAATAGCAAATACGGTCAGCCTAAATAGTTTTAGAAGTAAACATAACCGATTCATTGTAGCACAAAACATATACCTTCACATGGTTGGTTCAGACACCAGGGCAAAAGGTCTGTCCCTAAGTGGCAGCCTGGTCCCCTCTGATCCGAGGAAGGAACGCTCTAACCCACTGTGCCTCCTACTATCATATGAAATATTGCTTTTGCATTTGTTGTAAACCCTCGTTGTTGCCCTCCTTGTTGCTGTTGGTCTTTAGATCGCTCAGTTCATTACATAAGTCGCTCCATAAAAATTTATGTTAAAGTGTCAAATAAATCCTTACCCTACTCAAAGAATACCAATGCCTTGGTAATCAAGAGAGCGTCATGACTTCTGAGGGCCTCTCCTTTGCCCTGACTGCAGCGTGCAGCCACAACACGAGATGCAAATATTCTTGACCTATCGCTACTTTTAGCCACTGGGGTATCAGGCATTTGATTTTTAATACTGATATCAGTGCCTGGCTTTCTTACTCAATTTGAAACAAGATCATTTTAAGAATGAATTTGAGAATTAAATCTTTGAGAAGCAGTTACTATAATTTAAAACAGATTTATAGTCCCATTTCTTGATCCCAAGATGTCAGCTCTTTACAGATGTTTTGAAACAAAAATTACTAAACAATTCATATTCTAGGTCATCATGGAACCAAATTAGCAGCTGCCATCATTATGTTAGAATTGCACGCTGTTTGCCAGTCTGAACTCCAAAGCAGACCTCCTTTTTAATGTTTGGTAAACATGCTAGGAGTAAAATGTTTGCTTGGCAACTGAGATAAATAAATTATCCAAGAAGAAAGGCTACTTACTACCTACACAAGTATGACTAAGTGCCAGTATGAAGACTAATGATGTTTGGCATAAGCCAAACATCTTCACATTTCTTGGTGAAGCAGACTGGGGTGCACTGTTCTCCACGGACCTGAGTTCATTGGTCTCCCATCTGTAACATGGGAAGCACAATAGAATCTTATGTTGCAGGATTGTTTTGAGGATGAAAGATAATTAGTGCAGAGTGCCTAGTGCAGTATAGGATATATGAAATATGCTGTACATGTTTGCTGAATGAATGAATGAATACATTGGTGAATTATTATTGTGTGGCAGTTTCCAATCAGGATGGAAACACCAATGAGTTATCAAATCAAGGACTAACAGGTAACAACAGTGGTTGCAGATGCTCTGGTTAACTTTAGCAAGGTGGCTATAATAATACCCATTGTAAAAGAAATTCAGATACAACCTCTATGTCATGAGGTCAAAGCTCAATCTGCTACTCAGGTGATTCTAAGCCACACTCATTAAGCATCAGTGAAGTACATTCAGGAGGAAGTACTGTTCATCTGACAAGCCTATGAACATTCTTTTTTAAATTTAATTTAATTTAATTTTTTTAAGATTTTATTTATTTATTTGACAGAGAGCGAGAGAGGGAACACAAGAAGGGGGGAGTGGGAGAGGGAGAAACAGGCTTCCCGCGGAGCAGGGAGCCCGATATGGGGCTCGATTCCAGGACCCTGGGATCATGACCTGCGCCGAAGGCAGACGTTTAATGACTGAGCCACCCAGGCACCCAGATGCAGTGATCTGTGCCTTAGCTCTACACTTACGGTTGTTGCCATGAGGTGAAAGATGACGTGTGATGATGAGCTGGTTTAGATACAGTGACTCAGCTCAGTTCATATGTGGGTAATTGAGAGATCCAGGGACCTGTACTTAGCTACTTCTCCTTTTAATATTAGCATAGACAGAAATGTTCCCAGCTCTAGTTGTAGGGGATTCTAGAACTGCCCTTATCTTTTGTCATGCATCAAGCACAGCAAGAAATGAAGTTGGCTTTTTCTTCTAGTCTGAGAAGACAAATGAACAGTAAAAAAGTTCTAAAAAATCACAGAGAAATGAACATTTTTTCCTTTTTTTAAAAAAAAGGGACTCGATCCCAGGACCCCGGGATCATGACCTGAGCCGAAGGCAGATGCTTAACAACTGAGCCACCCAGGCACCCCGCCTATGAACATTCTTTAGGTTAAATTCGTGGTTCGCATCTTATAATATCCACATACCAACCCTCTCCTTGGAAAACTCCTTTAGCTGATAAAATGGGAACCACCAGCTAGCTGATCGTGTATGATTTCTATAGTTGAAGTGTCTGTTAGAGTCACAATCTGCAACCAGATTCTTCCTGAATTCCAGACCATAGAGCATGTGAAAGGAGGATTTTATATGCATAATGCTAATACTCACTTTGACCCAATTAATTGTTTCCAATGAATTTTCTTTAAAGAATAGGACTAAATAATAAATATTTTAAGAGGCATGAGGAATTTCCTAAAAGTATGATCAAGATGCTTTCATTTATCTTATCTGGGAGGCTTAATGTGTGAAAGGAAAGTACTTGATGGGCTTAGGAGACTGATCTTTTGTGTGACCTTGGAAGAATCCCCTAACTCTGTGAATTTTAAGTTTACACACACAACATTTGCGTTGTACCAGATGAATTCCATAATGCTTTCCACTTCAGCAGTCCAAAGTTCTTTGTAAGTTGGCTAATTTGGACAAATCCGCTGTTCTGGTGGCTCTTGACACTTGAGTGAACTGTAGTGGTGCATTCCAAATCGAAGCTAAGTTGTCTGGTTAGACAGGACAGGACAATTGCCATGTCATTACTATTAACCTATGAAGACCCTAAAGACGTCTCAGTAACTAGTTTAAAAACTTAGGTTTTCCAGTTCTGCATGGTAGAATTTAACTGATCAATTTTAACCAACCACCCTCAAACACACAATATTTTATTTCCTTTGGGAACAAATTAGCCAGTTCCACTCTGCCCCGCCCACCCTCACACACACATTCTGGCTGCCACTCTGCCAACATCTCTCAACCCCTCTGGGGAGCCTCTCCTCATCCAGTGTTACAACCACAAATGCTTTAAAAGGCTATCAGGAGACTCCTGGCCCACAACACTTTCCCACTGTGTGCTTCCATCTCCTGGAGGAGAAGGGTGCCCAGCACTGGGTGGCTCCCCCTTCACAGCATTGCCTCCAGCTCTGAGACAACCCCACTCGGCTTCTGGCTACCCACATGCCATGGACTTGATCCTGTTCTCTGGCTTGGCTCTTGCTGAGTGAGCATGGTATGCCCCTCCCTTATCCTCCCCAGTTCTCCTCCTCTTCGGTTTTATTTAACAGTGTTTCACTTGGGTTGAAAAAGGATTAGGTGATATTGTATCTTGTAACATTTTAGAATCTCTGAGTTTTATGTGGTTGGACGGAAAATAGACAGATACAGCCATAGTACTGATTCCAACCTGTACTTTCTGTTGCTCAGTGGAGAGGTTTTTTTTTTAAGAGTCAAAAGTGTAGCCACGTGGCTGGAAGAAAAACCAGTCTTAGGCACCTAAAAGATTCTAATCTTCCTCATTCAAAATGTCTTGACGGGTGGGTGGCAAATTCTTCAGATTTGGAGGTCTGTTGTTCCAGCTGTGGCTTGGCTGTCACCTTACTCACTGGTCCTAACTACGGAAATTACACACACGAAAATACTGTGTTTTGTAGACCAATTTAGTAGAAAATAAATTCTTAGTTGAGAACATTTAAAATTTATGGGAAAACAAGTTTTAAACTATGGATTTTCATCATGAACTGTATCATTGTATAATATCTGAATTCATTTGGTTACTCTTCAATTCGCAGATGCTTTTCAAATATTTAAAAGCAACATGAACTAATCTATACAATCATTTTACTTATTTTTCTTATAATATTGCAGAAGTTTATGGTCTTACTAGAAATACAAATGAATTAAAGGCCATCATCTCATGCATTATTAAACATAGCAAATTCTACCACTGGCTAAATCAATTAACCATTAACCTTCTCCCAACCAAATGTGCCAGGAATCAATTTCATAAATAATATACTTTTGCAACGATAGTGTAGAATGGGATTTCTGCACAGCTAGTATTAGAATGCCAGATAAAAGGCCAAGTGTCGGGACGTTACTTGATACTTCTGCAGGAAAAGCAATGCATGAAACGAATTCAAATTACCTCTCATCATGCCATATGCTACAGCTTTTGCTTATGTAGTTAATTGTCTGAGAGATTTATCCCACTTGAAATTATTTAATATGGCTGAGCTGGATTGGATTTCATGTATTACCTATTAACAATTCATAACCATATAGCTTTCCCTTATATATGGAGTCTATAATTTTTACAAAACTGATTATTTCAGAAAGAGAAGAAAAATCATTGGTACGAAGATTAAGTCTCATTAAAATAGCCCCTATCAACACGGTAAGTGGAAAAGAATACAAGTTTCACTGATGCTGGCTCCTGCTGATGGAATAAAATGCCATGAGCAAGGCATCCTGAACGCATAGGGATCTGTAACAAGAAAACTGGACCTATATTTTAAAGTTCCAATTTCATTTCTCCGAATTGTAAGGATGCATTTTCATGGTTAGGAAGGTTGATAAAGATAAAATATAATACCATCACAAGGGTTTAGAGGATTTGAAAGGTTTACCTATATTTGATGAAACTGTATTTTCTCCGATAACACTACATATGCTTTTTCAGTCTTGGAGAGATGTTTGGGTTTGTCACACCCCAATAGGGAATATAAGACTCGAGTGAACTGGGGGGTTTAAGAGGATCAGAATTTCATTAAAAGGGGCTGATAGCATTTGGTCTTTCCGTATCTCTATATAATTTGTAGTGCCCTTAGCAAAATAGAAAGACATAAAGTAAGTCCAGTGCATTTGATCTTATCTCTGGAAACAATGTAGACCCATTGTCTGTTGGCTTCTAGTCATGCATCATGCTTCAGCTAATTAGCACACAAACTGTGCCCTCATGAGATGAGCAGAATGGAATGAAAAGTGAAGGACAGGATCAGAAAGCAGCAGACTCTGGATAGATGTCCTCCAAAAAAGGATTCCAATATTTAATCCTCAAATTACAAAATCAGTATAAGACTGTGGAAAATTTGCATTGTAGAGGGAAAACCACCAGGAATTCTAACACCCCAACTCAATTATGTGTGTGTACATATTTTTCTTTCAGAACATTACTCTTTTTTCTGATTGAAGTATAATTGACATATGATGTTACATGTTTCAGGTATACAACATAGTGATTGGACAATTCTATACTCACTGCTCATCACAATAAGTGTAGTCACCATCTGTTACCATACAACATTATTACAATATAATGGACTATATTCCCTATGCTGTTCTTTTGATCTCTGTGACTTACATATTTTATAACTGAAATTTTGTACTTCTTAATCCCCTTCACATATTTCACATATCCCCCACCCTCTGGCAACCCCCACTTCTCTGTATTTATGAGTCTGTCTGTTTATTTGTTTTATTTTTTAGATGCTACATGTAAGTGAAATCATACGGTATTTTCTTTTTCTGTTTGACTTAACTTCACTTAACATAATATCCTCTAGGTCCATCCATGTTACTACAAATGGCAAGATCTCATTCTTTTCATGGCTGAGTAATATTCCATATATATATATATATATATATATATACACACAAATATTTATTTATAAACATAAGTAAATATAAATATCATATCTCCTTTATCTCTTCATCTATTGATGGAGACTTTGGTGGCTGCTGTATCTTGGCCATTGTAAATAATGCTGCAATAAGCAAAGGGGTGCATATACCTTTTTGAATTCCATGTTTTGGGTTTTTTTTGGGGGGGGGTAAATACCCAATAGTGGAATTACTGGATCATACAGTATTTCTGTGTTTAATTTTTTGAGAGAACTCCATACCATTTTCCACAATGGCTGTACCAGTTTGCCTTCCCACCAGCAGTGCACAACGGTTTCCACTTCTCCACATCCTTGCCAACACTTGTTATTTCTTGTCTTTTTGATACTAGCCATTCTGACAGGTATAAGGTGATATCTCAGTGTGCTGTTGATTTGCATTTCCTTTATGATCAGTGATGTTGACTGTTTTCTCATGTGTCTGTTAGCCTTTTGTATGTCTTCTCTGGAGAAGTATCTATTCAGGTTTTCTGCCTCAGATAATTTTTGTTTGTTTGTTTTTTTGTGGGTGGTTCTTTTTTTTTTTGGTGTTGAGTTGTATAAGTTTTTAGTATAACTTGGTTATTAAGTCCTTATCAGATATATCACTTGGCAAATACCTTCTCGCATTCAGTAGGTTTACCTTTACCTTTACTGTGCAAAAGCTTTTTTTTAGTGTAGTCCCAATAGTTTATTTTTACTTTTGTTTCCCTTGCCTGAGGAAACATATCTATAACTATGTTGTAAGAGATTACTGTCTATATTTTCTTTTATGAGTTTTATGATTTCAGGGCTCACGTTTAGGCCTTTCATCCATTTTGAGTTTATTTTTGTGTATGGTGTAAGAAAGTGGTCCAGTCTCATTCTTTTCATGTATCTGTCCAGTTTTCCCAACACTTAATTGTGTGTGTGTACATGTATTTTTTATATGTCTACATATCTCCTATGATTGTAATCATAGTATAATAACATTTTACTTCTGTTTTTTTCCCACTTAGTGTTGCATCGTAAGTAGGGTGATATTAAAGATACCTAACAACTGGTAGAGCATAGATACTGACCCAGGAGGCATGGGCAGGAACTAATCAGCATGGACACTAGCCATAAATAGTGTGCAGGCACACAGCCCCATTGCTACACTTCCACAACTAAAACACTAATGACAGAGTTAACCACACTTACCTAGTCCTTGTCCTACTGTTAATTAATTTAGGGTGCTACTAGTTTTGGGGATCATAAATAATCCTAAATCAACAAATTATGTTAAAGTATTTTTAAGAATTGGATTATAAATGGTTATAAACTTGGTTTTTAGTTCTAAAAACTGAAAGGTTGACAGTGGCTAGAAAGAATAAATGATGAATGAATCAAGTGTTCATGGTGGCAGTTATAGGTTCCAACACTGCTTTACTATATTATCCTGAATATATCACTTGACTATATCAAATTAAAATTCTACCTGCCATTGACAGAAGGCTCTCAAGTTACCCAGTACCAGGTACTGAAGTGCTCATTACAAATGAAGAGGTCTAGAAGGGTGTTGGGTGAAGAGGGAGAAGAGCTGCAGGTTTAGAACCCGGGTCTGAATCCTAGCTTTACCTCTTGCTGGCTGTGTGATCTGGAGTGAGTCACTAGGTGCTCTGAGCTTCAAAGGGAGGCATTTCCCCTGGTTACTTTAGGGCTACTCTGAGGATCCAGGTAGAGAGTCTCATAAGCTCCATAGCACTTTGGAATGGGAAGAATTATTACCTAATGCAAAATATTTGTATTGCAAAATATCTGTATTGATCACTTTTAAAAATTCTTCTAAAGTTTTCCAAACATAGAAAACTAGAGAACAATGTATGGAGATTAACATAACATAATAAAAAAAAAAAAGAAAAGAAAACTAGAGAATAGCAAACATCCATCTACTCAGCACTCACAGTGAGTAAAACTTAACTTTTATTTATTAATTTATTTCAGATCTCCTTTGAAATAAATAAAGCTGTGCAGACAGAGGAGAAGCCCCTTGTATTCTCCCAGTCACATTGCCCTCAGTCCCTCCCAGAGGCACCCTGGGGTCTGACACTACTGCATATACTTCCGGGGCACATGGTGGAAATAATGTGTTATCAGCACATAACATATAGTATCGTGTCTTTAAATACTAGATAGAGATATCAAAGGGTTCTGTGTTCTGTTCCTTGTTCATTTGTGATATTCATTCATGTTCGTCATATACACAGCTCTAATTTTTATTACTGCAGTGACACTTGACAAACTCCATTGTGTATATTTCACCTCATGCTCGTGGGCATTGAGGTTTATTCCCAGTGTGGGGCTATTATAAACTGTGCAGTAATGAGCATACCTGCACACGTCTCCTTGTGCATGTGACTGTTTCTGTGGGTCTAGAAGTGGAATTGTTCGGTCGTGTGCATATCTCCACATCTCTACTCTTCCTTAATTTAGCAAAATGCTCTGTAAGTGGCTCTGAAAATTCGCCCTACTCCCTCCATTAGTGTATAAGATTTCCAGTTTCTCCACATACTCACCCACACTTGGTGTTTTCGACTTTTTACTATCTTTAAGTGAAAAATGGACCCACAAATAAATATGCAGATTTTACGTAATTTAGAAAATGGTAACATTTTTTGTTTCAACACTGAACCATGGTAACCAAACTCAGTCCTTACCCTGAAGGAGTAGAGAGTCCCCATGACACTGAGTTCTGAGGCTAATGGAAGTCCCAACACTGTCTCTCCTGACCACAACCACTACAGGCTTCAGACATCTCTCTCTGTCCTGGAGAGACTGACTTCCCCAAATCAGGAACAGAACAGGAGATACTGTGTGTGGCCACCAGTGAGAATCACCAAAGCTAGAGCCAGGAGTCTGCATCTCCGACACACACTCCCAGGGTGAATCTTCACACCTAGGTTAGCACATATAAATCACCACTCTCTAAACGAGGTAGAAAAGATCAGTGTTGGACATAACATCAATCAGTGTTAATTCAAAAACTCTGTTAAAAGGGTTCTGAGAGACAAAATAAAAATAGAGGAAGAAGTTTCTAAGGAAACTTGAAAGCCAGGTTAAATGTCTGACTTTTTAAAACTCAACACTGACTCGTGGCATGAGTGCCTCCTCATGGTGGATTTTAACATCACAGTCTTAGTGACTACAGCAAATACAGTCACACAGGCACAATCAAAACGCTTCTCTCCAGGGTGACTGGCCCTCCTGGTGTCCCCCAGGTGTCTCTGCTCCCAGGAGGTTGAACACTTTGATCCCTGGGAGGAATCCCCTACAGGATCTATCAGAACATTACCAATTTTAGAGGACCTGCTAAATGCTGGGCACTGGGTTCTTTTCACCTATTATTTACTCCTCGAGCTGATTCCATAAGGCGAATTATTACTTCATTTTTGCCAGTTAAAAAGTGGGAAATGGCAGAGCCAGGGCTCAGCCCAGGTTATTCTGGAAAGCTGGAAATCACTGCTTTCTTCTCGATCCTGCAGCACCAGGAGCACAGAGGGGGCTGGACTGGGAGAGAAGAGCCTAGCAATTCAGGAGAGCTATTTTCTGTCAAGCAAGGAAGGCACAGAAGAAACAGCTCCTTGGCTTCTGTCACACTGAGGGAGTCTGAAAGAAATAAGGAGGACACATGTTTCTGTCTCTTCTGCCTCGGTCCACTGGTTCAGCCACACACTGTGCCCACCTCTCAAGAAGAGACAATGTGTGGGAAAAAAGAAAAACTCCTTCCAGCTGGCTAGCTTGCAAATCTGCCCTGGTGTCCTTGACCCCAGCCTTCCTCATTTCCCCCCTGGTTCTTTACCAAAGGAGTTCTGAATTCTTTGAATTTCAAGATGCTCAGGGAACCCATTGTCCCAGGATGTCAGTAATGAGAAGGAAGGATGGAGACCAGGGTCTCTTCCTCAGCACACCTGGCCCGTCCAACTCCTCCAGAGTAGGCACACCACCAGAGGACCCTGGCAGAAAGCAGCAGAGCCCAGAAAATGTGGAAGCTCAGTTTGGTAGAGTAGCACTTTGGAAGCAACCTCAGTGAACTGACCATGAAAGATATATTAAACAGATTAGAACGGTTGTATGGTGGGACACTGTGGAGCTTTGAAAATGTTGTTACAGAGAATGTTCATGATTGTTATTGAAAAAGTCAGGGGCACCTGGGTGGCTCAGTTGGTTAAGGGGCCATCTCTTGATTTTGGCTCAGGTCTTGATCTCAGGGTCATGAAATTGAGCCCTGTGTTGGGCTCCGCACTCTGCGTGGAGTCTGCTTGAGATTCTCTCTCCCTCTCCCTCTATTCCTCCCCCTGCTCACACTAAATAAATAAATAAATAAATAAATAAATAAATAAATAAATAAAATCTTTAAAGAAAGTCAGGTGATATAATCTTAATTTTGTGTTTTTAAAGTTTACATATACATATGTTTATGAATATATATGTGTGTGTAAACTTTTAAAAAACACATATAAGTGTAAACCTTGTAACACAAATACAAGAGTAGAAGGACATATACCAAAAAATAATGGGTAGTTTTATAATAAGTTTTGGAGTCACTTTAATGATGTGTATATACATATGTGTCTGTACATACATGTACATGCATATGCACATACATACTCCCAACTTAAAGCATAAAACTATTAAACTTTTAAGGAAAGAAATGGGGAAAAATCTTTAGGACCTAGGACTGAGCAAAGAACTCTTAGATTGGACTTCAAAAGCATGATCCATAAAGGGAAAATTGATAAATTGGACCTCATCAAAATGTAAAATTTTTACGTTGCAAAAGCCCCTGTTAAGAGGATGAAAAGACATGCTACAGACTGGTGGGAGATATTTGCAAACCACACATCCAGCAAGGGGCTGGTATACATAAAGAGCTCTTAAAACTCAACAGTAAGAAAAACCCAAACAGAACACAGGCAAAAATCACAAATAGCCATCTCACCGAAGGAGATATGCAGATGGTGTTTGAGCATGTGAAAAAAACGTTCCAATTCATTAGGCATTAGGGAAATGCAAATGAAAACAACAATGCATGTCACTTTACACACCTATCAGGACAACTAAAGTAAGAGATTATGACAACATCTGATGCTACTGAGTGCAGAAAATCTAGGTAACACATACACTGCTGGAGGGAATGTAAAGTAGTATACCCACTCTGTAGAACAGTTTGGTGGTTTCCTATGAGACTAAGCATTCGATTTCCATACAGCCCAGCAGTTGTACCCTTGGGCATTTATCCAGCAGTGAAGATTTATGTTCACGCAAAAAAACCTGCATACAAACATTCATGGCAGCTTTATTTGTAATAGCCCGTAACTGGAAACAACCCAGAAGTCCTTCAGTAGGTACACGATGAAACATGTTGTGCGTCCATACCATGGAATACTACTCAGCAGTCAAAAAGGGACATACTGTTGATATACACATCAACCCGGGCAAATCTTCAGAGATTATGCTGAGTGACAAAGGCCAATACCAAAACATTACATACTGTATGACTCCACTTATATAATCTTCTTGAAATGATAAAATTGTAGAAATAGAGAATAGATTAGTTAGCAGGTTAAGGGGTTACAGATGGGAGATGGGGTAGTGGGAGGAAGGTGGGTATGGTTATAACCGTACGTGACCAACATGAGAGTTCCTTGTGGTAATGGAATCCTTCTGTATCTTGATTGTGGTAGTGATAAAATTGCATATGAACACATGCACACACATGAATGAGTATAGGTAAAACTAGGGAAATCTGAGTAAGATTGGTGCATTGTATCAATGGTGATATTCTGGTTGTGATATTATCCTATAGTTTTCCAAGACATTACCACAGGGAGAAACTGTGTATATGGTATACAGGATCTCTCTGTATTCTTTCTTACGACAGCATGTGAGTCTACAGTGATCTCAAAATAAAAAGTTTTAGTTAAAAAGTTATATAATTTTTATGTTTGTATAAATGATGTAGCATATATTTATATAATTATATAGCATCTATTATATATAACAATAATCTAGTATATGTATTCTCTTATAGCTTGGTATTTATAAGAAATAGATTAATTACTAATATGGTCACTGAAGAACTTGACCAATTTGAAATATTCCAGTATTTTGTTGCAAGGTAATATTAATAATTTGCTCCTCTTTTCAGCAAAACTTTATGATAGTGTTGTCTGTACTCATTGTACCAAATTCTTCCATTCTCTTTCAAACCCACTTTAATAAGGATTTTACCAAAAGATACTGAAACCACCAGTGAGCTACATGATGTTAACACAGCCCCCACCTCTTTTGACCCAACAGCACCATTTGTCTTCCCTCTGTGTGTCTCTCTCTGAACAAATTTCCCTCTTCTTATATGTACATCAATCTTATTGGATTTAGGATCCACAATAAGCCAGTGTGACCTCAGCTTAACTTGATTACATCTGCCAAGACCCTATAGCCAAATAAGGTCACGTTCGGAGTTTCCCGATGGTCATAAATTTGGGGAGGACACTATGCCACCGGCACACATACCACATAACTATATAATTGATTTATTTTGTTATTGCATGGAATGGAATTTAATTTCCTTAGAGGCAGGAATTTTTTCTGCTTGGGCCTGAATATATCCCACCTTCAGGAGGTGTGTATGTTCCTAGCAAAGAGTAGAGTCACATTATATTGAACAGTACCCTCACATATCATATAATGAATTTAAGGGGCTTATTTTTCACCCTTTAGTGGTGTTCTCCGTGTGGACAGTCAATTCCTTTGACAATGTTTATTGAACACACAGGCAAATACAAACTACAGTGATCAAGTTAAAACCAGAGGCGTCACTTGTCCATTGAAAATAAATACTGTGTTTTCTAAATCGTATTATTCTGGCTCATTTTAAGTGGAAAGTTTCACTGTTACTTGATAAGATTCTTGGTGATAAGGGACAGCGTGAGTCTAATTCAGAGGGTTTTAAGTGAGAGCTTCTTCATGTCCTGCTTTCTGGTGGACTGTTGAGTTATTGGAGCCCATCAAACCCATGAGGATCTAAATAAAACTCACTGTGCCTGAGGCTGGCTGTTGGTCCTTGATGCCGCTTTGATTCTTGTCTGCTGGGGGCTGTGAAAGGAGCACAGAGAGCCAAATGGATTCTGAAAGCCATGAAAAAAGTACTTTGTGTCTTGTCTCTCACACTCCCTAAAAGTGAGATCTTGTCCAGTTCAGCCTTTGTGTGTGTGTGTGTGTGTGTGTGTTCGTGCATGTGGATGTGTGCATGGTGATGTGTATGCATGGGGTGCGTGTCACAGGGCCAGGATTAGGGTGGTGTGAGTGAAGGCTTCACCTTGGGCACCAAATCAAGTAAATAATCTTTTAATGCAATATTTTTAACAATCAAAAATAATTTAAAATTTTCACAACAAACAATACCAAATGTTTAAATTAAAACGAGCTATTAGTTTGGTTTCTGACCCTCTATTACTTTACGTGGGGCACAGCCAGCTGTCCCTGGTCCATGTGGCCAGGCATTCCATCCCCTGTTGGAGAGGTTCATGAGAGTTGACAATTGTGTAAGAACAGATTGAGGCAAGCAGGTATTATATTCAGTTATTTTTTGTTGTTGAGTTTTTACTAACTTTTTCTACTTGGTTCAAAATATGGGAGGATATTTTAGTAAGCGTCTAAAGGAGCACTACTCCATATGGGTCAGCACACCGGTGTACATGTGTGTTCTTGCCTGTGTGCACATGTGTGGGTTTGTGTGTTCACTTCTCATTCTGTTTGGCTCTGGCGCATCTTCGAATGGTCACGTGGTGGTCGGGCAGATTAAGTTAAGAAGACCCCTGGGGTTTGGCTTCATTTCAGCACCTCTAGAAGGGCCGATCCCTCCTGGATGATCCCAAGGTGGTCCAGGGTGGTCCAGAGCAGGCCCATGTAGGCATGTGCAGCCCATTCTCTCTAGCTTATTATAACGAGTATTGCAATCCGCATGTGTGACTTTTTTGGACTTCACGATGAAGGCAGTCATACATATGAGGGAAAGGGCTTGAGAGTAATCTCTGTGATCTTTCCTTCCACACCAGGAATCATGAGTCCTGAATCCTTATGTGGATGAGGACACCTTTGTGCCCAGAGCTCAAGCACCCTTTCGTTGAACGTTGCTGACTTCTCCAGTTTTCGCCCTTTCTTAACTGCCCTGAAAGCAACTCTGAGAAGCCAGAGCAAGTCTGTAGGCAGGTCCTCCCATCCCCAAGAGAACAGGGGAAGAAAAAAGAATTGTGATACAGCATTTCTTCTTCCCAGTGCCGCAAAGTCTACCCAACTCTGCTTACGGGTGGTTAGGCAAGATGACTGGAGGATGAAATGGGAGAGCAGGATTTAACAGCACGCAAGACGCACTGCCCTGGGGACCCTGTGCCCCCGCTGAAATGCAGGGTCCCTTCTTCCTCTGCCTTCCAGGCTCCATTCAGCACTGTTTTACCTGGTGGTGTTTTTTGTTTGCTCATATTGTTTGCATCATTAGTTCTGTCCTACATTTAGCAGCACTGTGCACCAAGCTTACGTTTTTGATAGCGATTTTGGCTAATGTGAACTGTGGTGGGAAGACAGGTGCTTTACATAAATCTTAATGATTTCAATGATTGTAAACTACCGTGGTACTCAAGGATGTTGGCTCTAAAATTGGTTAATGACAGCGCTTTTGGAGAAAAGCCTTTCTAGTGTTAATCTATCATGTAATATGGTTTGAGGAATTCCTGTCCTTCATCTAGGGATAACATGCATGAGAATTTAATTCACAGCATTTTTGTGACATAATCTCAAAGAGAAAATGACTAACGGTAAGATTCCTTTACAAAATATTTAAAATAGAGTACTTTCATGAAAAAAATTTTTTTTCTGAGGAAATCCTGACACGACAAATAATTATGTATTAGTCTTATGAATTAATTTCAAGTAGGAAATACTTTTTGTCCACCTTACATAAAAATAATTTAAAATTAGGGTGCTTTACTAGTATTGATGCACGAAAAGATTAAACTAACTATATAGATTGTTTTCTATGTAAGCCTTGAAATTATGGAAAAGAAGTTTCATTTAAGTAGAACTGTGTCATTACAAAGTGTTGAAAAATTTCTTAAAGGCTTATCTTCAAGAATAGGGATGAATATTTCTCTATAATCAGGAAAATATTGAAAAGCTTGAACCTAGATGGCTTGCCATGGCTCTTAGAATAACTACTCTGCATGGTAGGAACTCTGAGGTACAATGAGCTCTGCTTCCTCTCTGCTCTCTAGTGCCATTTCCCACCAGGCTGCCCTCACTCTCTCCACCAATGCAATCCTGACCATCCTTCAGGTGCTTGCATGCCCCCTCCTGACCCAGGGCCTTTGCATATTCTGCTCCCACCCCCAGGCTTAGGTTTCTTTTCATTCTTCACACAAGTTAACAGATCTCAGATAAAGCATCTCATCTTCAGGAAAGCCTGTCCTGGCCTTCTTCACTAGATTAACCCTCATGCCTCCCAGCCACACACACGATATCCCCTTTGCATTCTTTCCTTCGTGGCTTTTATCAGAGCTGCACTTTTAGAACATTTAGGATTGTTTAATAATCTCTCTCAACCTGTATATAGTCCAAGAGTCGCTTAAGAGTGGGGACTTAGCCTGGTTTTGCTTATCATGATACTCTCTTTTGTCTATCCTGATGCTTTAATAAAAATTTTGGAAGGAAGTGAAGACAATCAGTGTGAGACCAGTCCTTTTTTAGTGGCTAATTTATTGATATAAAGAAATTTCTTTTAGAACTCTTGCTCTGTTTCAGATGTGTTTTGATGAGTAGACCCTGTTGCAGAGACAGTTTTTTGAGATATAACTGACATATAACGTGTATGTTTAAGGCATACAATGTGTTAATTCAATACACCTAACACCTCTAGCATGTCATAGGATTTTCTTTTTTGTGGTGAGAACATTTAAGATCTAGTCTCTTACCAATTTAAAGTACATAATACAGTATTGTTGACTATAATCACTGTGCTGTACATTAGGTCTCTCTCATCTTCTCACTGCAGAATCTTCTCTTCTATATTTATTTGGCTGCCATTACATTTCTGCTATCCATGCAACATTAACAACACTGCATCCTGGGTGAAAGCAAAATATTTGAGAAGCCATTCCTACTGCTCTGATGCATTTTTTTTTTCTACTAAGGACAGCAGGGAAAAGTTAAATACCATGAGAAATTGAATTTCCACAAAGTTGATGCAGTGAGAAAGCATGTCTTTTACCAAAACACTTATGCCAAGGTACAGCTACTGGGGAAAACAGAATGCTGCTTTGACGGTCAAAAGAATGGCCTGGCCACTCATCCTACTTAGAATGAGGACGCAGGGTTTTAAGCTTTGTGCAATATCTGTTTCTCTAGGACTAAGATTTTATGTGTAAATAACGATACTTCTGGATTGGAAACATATGTTATACGGGCTTTGAAATTTTATTGATCCATAGAATTGAAGAGGAAAAACAGGCTGACATGGAAGACTGAAAGTTGGAATTAGAATTCCATATAGTAATCTTACAGCCAATGAACCCTTCAATAAACCTTCCTGAGATGTCATTTCTTACTAAATATATTGTGGGCTTCCTTGCTCTTGCAGTTCTAGACAAGGAACAACCTGTGAGCCTTCCTGTTGCTGTTGATGAATGGTCAGCTCCAGGCCCATTATCCACTTCCACCTTCCTGAAGTTTTCTCCATCTACCACTAATTCTCAGCAATACATGTCCAGGGTTCCAATGTATACAATTTATTTTTTTCTGTGTTTACATCATACTTACACAGCTAGGTTTTTATTGGGGAAGTCAAAATAGTAGCTGTTTACAGTGGTGGTTTTTAATATGTATTTACATATAGACTTCCAAACAGATAGGCTTTATGCAGACATCTTTTTAGACTTTACTTGTATGATAATTTGACACTGAAATACATACCAGATCAATAGCCTACCATTATTAACCATCAAATTTAATTTAGTTTTAAAATAAACCAGCTCGATTGATGATGAAAAGCCAGTGAATTTCAGGTGCCTTTCAGTATGCCTCTATGTAGTTAATTCAGTTTTTCCAACAATGTAATGTGTGTGGCTTTATGGAAAAGCAAGAGGATCTGTCAAGCCATATATCTTACATTTAGTATCACAGATGGTTTCTTCTGTTCTTAAGACTTAACTCTCCAGCTTTCTCTGGAAACAATTATTAGACTTTTTAAAATGAAGTATTTCTAATAATGCAGTTTCTCTCTCTCTCTTTTTTTTTTTTAAGAAACTACCTTCTAGATGAAACTAGCTTAATTCTTTATGTTGAATTGTACTGCATTTTCTCCCAATATTGATAACTAAGAATATCTATATGGCTTCCAAATTTGACCATTAGAAAATAATTCAATCTTTTAAATTGTCTTATTTCAACCAGACAAGTTAAAATTAGAGTATATTTTAGGAATAAACCACAATAAAGGAGATAATTAAGTAATATTATATTTACCTTCTCAAATTCATGCATGTATAATACTGAAAGAAAAAGAAGGGGTACATGAACAGAGAGACAAGAAGGAAGCAAAAACCACTGCTTTTGTGTCCTTTTAACCAAAGTACAAAAGGGACATAGTGATATATGGTCAATTAATCTATGACAAAAGAGGCAAGAACATGTGATGGGGAAAAGATAGTCTCTTTAATAAATGGTGCTGGGACAACTGGACAGCTACATGCAAAAGAATGAAGCTGGCCCACTTTCTTACACCATACACATAAATAAACTCAAATGGATTAAAGACCTAAATGTGAGACCTGAAACCATAAAACTCCTAGAAGAAAACAAAGACAGTAATTTCTTTGACACCAGCCATAGAAACATTTTTCTAGCTATGTCCCCTCAGGCAAAGGAAGCAAAAGCAAAATTAAACTGTTGGGACTGCACCAAAATAAAAAGCTTTTGCACAGTGAAGGAAGCCATCAACAAAAAAAAAGCAACCTACTGAATGGGAGAAGATATTTGCAAATGATATATCTGATAAGGGGTTAATATCCAAAATATATAATGAACTTATACAGTCCAACACCAAAAAACCCAATAATCCAATTAAAAATGGGCAGAGGACCTGAATAGGCATTTTTCAAAAGAAGACATACAGATGGCCGACAGACATGTGAAAAGATGTTTAACATCACTAATTATCAGGGAAATGCAAATTAAAAACACAGTAAGGTATCACTTCACCCCTATCAAATGGCTAAAATCAAAAACACAAGAAATAACAAGTGTCGGCAAGGATGTGGAGAAAAAGGAACCCTCGTGCGCTGTTGGTGGGAATGCAAATTGGTGCAGCCACTGTGGAAAACAGTATGGAGATTCCTCAAAAAATTAGAAATAGGATCCAGTAATTCTACCACTAGGTCTTTATCCAAAGAAAATGAAAATACTAATTCAAAAAGATACATGCACCCTATGTTTATTGCAACACTATTTACAATTGCCAAGATATGGAAGCAACCCAAGGGTCCATCAGTAGATAAATGGATAAAGAAGGTGTGGTATATACATACAATGGAATATTACTCAGCCATAAAAAATGAAATCTTGCCATTTGCAACAACATGGATGAATCTAGAGAGTATAATGCTAAGTGAAATAAGTCAGTCAGAGAAAGACAGATACCATATGATTTCACTCATGTGTGGGATTTAAGAAACAATACAAATCAAAGAAAAAGGGACAAACAAAAAAACCAGACTCCTAAATACAGAGAACAAACTGGTGGTTATCAGAGGGGAAGTAGATGGGGAGGATGGGTGAAATAATAAAGGAGATTAAGAGCACACTTATCATGATGAGCCCTGAAAAATGTATAGAATTGTTGAATCACTACATTGTACAGCTGAAACTAATACAACACTGTAGTTAATTATACTTCAATTAAAACAAAAGGGACGTGGTGAAAAATATTTTGTTGAGCTAATTTTCATTTATATCAGCTGACGTTTAGTGTATCTATTATGACATATTTACTTGATATTTAAATTAATGAGCAAACTTTGAAACAATCCAGAACAACTTACTAAATCCCAGAAAATGGAGAGGAGGGTTTATTCAGAACATTATCTGAGGGGCGCCTGGGTGGCTCAGTTGGTTAAGCGCCTGCCTTCGGCTTGGGTCATGATCCTGGGGTCCTGGGATCAAGCCCCACATCCGGCTCCCTGCTCAGCGGAGAGCCTGCTTCTCCCTCTCCCTCTGCCTACCACTCTGCCTACTTGTGCTCTCTCTATCTCTCTGTCAAATAAATAAATAAAATCTTTAAAAAAAAAAAGAACATTATCTGAATATTTTTTGTTACGCAAATGACTGCCCTTGACTTTAGGCCACTAAACAAGAAACTGCTGACTTTCCAAACCTCAGAGCCCTTAAATGTGACTTGTGCTTATTATGGACGTTGATGACATTTTAGACTTCAGCTGAGTGCTGCACGCCTTGGCGCTTAGAAAAGCACGTTGTTCCGCAGCCTCTCACTAAATAATAGGAGATGATGCTCTGTTCTTATCAAAAGCTTTGGCTTTGACAGTCCAACAGCCAGTGTTCTTTCATGAATTCTCTCCCTCAGCACTCTTTCAAGAAACATAATTGCCCTTCGCTTTTCATCTTACAGTTGAAGAGATTAAATAACCTATCGATACATAGGCAGTGCGAGAGCAAGGGTCAGAATTCACAATTCAAGAATCTCTGCCTGTGCCTTCGCTTGCTTAATTTTACCCACGTTTATCTGCTAATTTCCAGAAGAAACAGGAAGCCCTCATTTTCAGGCAGGAAGATGGGCTAGGCATTCAAATGTGACAGGACTGACAGCCAAAATATTTTATTTCCAGGCTTGTGATCAAATTGCCCCTTCTTCACTCCTCCCTAAATCTTTATTACAGTTATTCCTGGATCACTACATTACAGCTCAAAGCAGGAGGAAGAATTCAAGCTGGGAAATCCTGATTCTGTGATTGAAGCTTTGCCCCGGGGGGAGAATGCTGATGTTTTGCACACACCATCACATTTGGCTCCTCTCACTTGACTAATCCATGTGTATATGTGAAAAGAATATGTTGTATAGTCGGTATCATTTCTAGGTCATGTGCATGTCAATCCTGCCCTGATACTAGCAGCTCGATCCTATGTATGGAGTACTCACCAATGAGGTGACTTTCCTGTTAAGCTTGTGATCTGTCCACCCGAAGCTTTTGACGGGACAGCTGCCTCAGTTCTGATTTCTGTGCCCCAGGCTTGTTGGGGGGAAAACAGCAAATGAAATCCAAAGTAGACCTCGCTAATTCTCCTGAAACTGCATAGATGGCGAAGACAAGGAGATATATTGCTTGGCATTTCATAAAAGTGAGCTTTGATAGTAAAGTGGAATATTAACCCCAGGATGGGGTGCTCCATAGGTCCTCTGGTAAAATTCCTTCTATTTCACAGGAAAAAAGTGAAGCACATAGAAAATATGTGTATCTCTAGGTAATAGTTTCTTACCATTTAAAAATAAAAATAGTTGTGTAGAAATGAAATGGTCTTGAGTATGTGATTCATCCTTTTATACTGGATGTTAGAATATAAGAGGTAGTACTTGCAGCAGTGAGCTTCTATCAGAAAGATGAGACAGGCTTGTAATCTGTATGTATGTCAGAAGTGTTAATAGAATATCTGCATTGTATACAAGGGACTGTGCTGGGGCTGGGGCCAAATTATAGATAGATTAGATAGATAGGTAATTATATATGTGTGTATATTTTATACATATAAATATGACTGCATGTTCCACTCAATTTAGTAACATTCCTCATTTTACCTACTTCTTTCCTATACACATATTTAATTTTCTGTTGTCCTACTACATTTTGGTAAGCAGTTGAGGACATTTCCATCCGCTTCTCATGTGCTGCCCTTACGGGTCACTCTCATCCATTACAAGGACTGTCCAGCCAAATCTGTAGGAAGTAAAGGTGACGCTAAGCAAGGTATAGACACGCCCAGAACAAAGACTGGACATTTTGTATATGCCTTTCATAGTGCCTCGCCTTTCGAGCTGGTCAAATCTTGAGTGTTCTCCTGTTAAGAGACCCCTGGACCCTTCACTGCAAAGGAGCATGTCAATATATGAGAAAAGGTTCAAAGAGAAGCCACAGCAGTGATTATTAGTGAGAGCATGCAGAAATACAGAAAGCCTTGATAGAATTGCCTGTAGAAATGAGAACTTTGAAACAGAGACAGATACCCTTGGGAAGGAAGATGCTCAAGTATGAGGAGACCCACTATTTAGAAAAGGTGGAGGAAAACATACAAGAATATAATGAATCTGAGAAGAGAAAAACATAGGATGATGAGAGTTTCCAAAATGCAAGGGAGCTTGCACGATGACCTTCTTACTATTATCACTGTTACTCTATTATATTAACTTTGCCCCCATGAGACTGACACCCTGACACAAAATTGAGCACTACTCATTAGAGCTGAATTTCCACGTGAGGTTCATCAACCCTATGCTCCTAGTAATCATTCCAGAAAGAAACTCTGGGGCTGAACTTTTTTAATCAAGTGACAGGATGAGGGGCGCCTGGGTGGCTCAGTCATTTGAGTGTCTGCCTTCAGCTCAGGTCATGATCCTGGGGTCCTGGGATCGAGTCCCACATTGGGTTCCCTGCTCAGCGGAGAGTCTGCTTCTCCCTCTCCCTCTTCCTCTGTTCCTGTGCTCTCTCTCTTTCTCTCTCAAATAAATAAAATCTTTATTTAAAAAAGTGACAGGATGCATGTAGAAATGCCTTATCTGTAAAACTGAGGACAAATATTAGTAATTTTAAGTCCATTTCCAACAGAGCTCACCGATCTAGTTTCCTTACTGCCCCTGCACCCAAATGGGGCTAGGCATTTGCTCTCAGGTCCTGGTGTGTCTGGTGAGGCTCTCAGCTCACGGTGAGGCTAACTGGCAGCTTGGAGAAAATGCTAAGGACCCCAGTTTTACCTCCAGCCCCAGGTGATGATGGAAGTTCTCCTCATTAAGTGTGTCTCTTGTTTTGTTGTTGAGGCAGTAAAGTAATTCTATATTTAGAGGCCATGGATTACAAACAAACAAACAAACAAACCATCTTTCCAAAGTGTGGCAGCTGTTGCAGACTCGAATGGAAAGGGAGCAAAAATCACTGTTGGGCCAGTCTTTACATCAGGAGGTAAGATGTTCACTGCCTGGTGGTTTCACTTTTAGAAATATGCTGTACATTTTCCACTTTTCTCTTCTTCATCTGTAAACTGTGGATCGTTGTGCATGTTTTTATGAGGATAATTTGGAAACACGGGATTTTGATTTCTCTGGAAGGCTCGGTGAGTGGGGGTGGGGGAGGGGTTCTAGTGAATTAGATTTTCTAGTTAATGTAGAGCTAATAATCTTTTTTTGTTCAGGTTCTAGTCAAAAACTTTTCTGCAGTGTTTCGTTGTACTCTTTGCCCTACAAATATAGAACATTGAGTACAGTTAAATCCTGATTTAGTGAATAAGAATCTTGCAGGACCTGAGGGTACTCATTCTTAACACCAGTAGACTTCGTGTGCTGTTGATTTCATAGAAGGCACAGGATTCATAGAAGACTGAAATAGGATCTGTATGAGAGCTTCCTCTTTTGAGGGAGCAGTGATAGACTTATGTGGTGGGAGGGGCAGATATGGAGCTGTTCTGAATCATGAGGAAGATAAAGTGAACCTAATAGTAGCGGTAAAGGTGAGATCTACAGGTAGAGGAGGTGAAATGAGGAAAATATAGGGCATGTGGCTTATATCGGTCAGGATTAGGTATATCTGCATGTGACACAAAATCCATAACAATTAGGGCTTAAACAAGATAGAACTAATTTTTCTCTAATGTAAAAGGGACCTAGAGAATCTGGAACACTTGACTGGTTCGGCGTTAGAGACCCAAACTCCTTCTATTTTATTTCTCTGCCAACTTCAGTTCAGTGCCTCTACCTCGTGGCCCAAGATGGCTGCCTGCACTCTAATCATTACAGCAGCATTCCAGTGAGTATGGTGGAAGAGAAGTCACACCTGCTCAAGTCCCTTTCTTTTCACAGCGGTTTCCAAAAGATGCACAACACCACTCCACCTAACATTTTGTGGATCAGAATGTGGCCACTTGGTCATACATAACTGCAGGAGAGGCTGAGAAATGTCCTCTTTCTTCTAGGTGGCCACATGCCACACTAAAATGATGGGGTTATATTACTAAGTGGAAGGAGAAAATGCAAGTAGAAAAAGAGCCAGCAGTCTCTGCCATGAGGTTTGGAGACAAAGGGTGATTTGGGGGTCATGAAAACGACACCTATTTGTAGGAATCTATGTCTGGAATCTCCTGACTGCTTTGCCACTGACTCCCTGTGACACTGATGGGTCATTTCACTTTACTGAGCCTCAGTCCTGTCATTTTTAAAGTATAGGTTTAGGTGTAGAACTCAATGATTTCTGAGGTCACTTCCCCCCCCCAAACATGCCATCTTCTATCCTCCTGAAAGTGGTTTGTCAAAATGGGACCAAAATGATTTGTGATTTTAGTTATTTCAGATCCAATACATCGAGGACTTACTATTGCCCATGTAAATGCACTTTGGCCTGTGAAGAGAAAAGTCACCCAGTAAATTGAAGCATTTAATAAACTGAATAAAATGGTGTAATGAATTAAAGGATTAGTCAGACCTGATATTTCATGGGGAATTAAATGTTGGCAATGTCCAGTTCAGTGTCTTCTTCAATTTAGGATTCTTGGCTCTGACTGAAATTAGCATTATAATTTATTATAATAAGATTCAATTGCACACTCAAGCTTGAAATCGTTCAAGGAGATAAAATTACAAAAAGAGCCCTAGGCAGGAGGATTGTTTATCTCAACAAAAATTGGAGCATCTACCAAGTACCAGGCACTGTATTAGGGACAAAGAGACATTTCTAGGCTAGTGTGGGGTCACAAACAAGCACACAGAATCACATTAAGGTGTAATCCATGCAGTGGATCTCTTCTACAAAGAGAAGGAAAATGAAGCTCAAACAAATGAGTTCAGATCGGGACAGGCTCTGTTTGGAGTGCATGTGGGCCATGTAAATGAAAATAGTAGGCAAGTGGCTATGTAGGCAGAGAACTAGGTCAAGTTCAGTAAATATGTAGACATAGAAACCATCGCTGTGTAAGTGGTGGGAATGTCAGAGCCCCACGAAGAGGGCCTAGACTGGGGAATCAGGATGATGGCAACATTCAGGGTAGAGAAGAATCAGCGTAGAGAGTTGGGGAGGGCCGACAGGGAGGAGGGAATTCAGGCGATGAACACTTCATAGAAGTCAGGGTGCAGTCACTCCCACAGGAGCAGCCTGTGTGTGTTTGCACATGTATGCACTGTTGTTTTTGACCATTGTCAACACCGTCAAGTGTGTAGCATAATATCTGAGTCACAGCAGCCCTTACTGAGTGTATGTTGAATAAACGAATGCATGTGTGGTGAACAAATGAATGTATATAAATATGAGTAAGAAGTTAACAGTGTCCATTGGATTTAGAAATTGCAAGGTGCTGAAGTTGGGGAGGGGGCAGAAGCCATCTGGGGGTAGGTGAGAAGCGGCTGGGGTGAGGGAGTGGAGATAGCATGATTGTACTATTCTGCAATGACAAAGGAAGGCGGGAGATTTGAGGACCAAACCAGAAGGAGCACATTAAGGCATGAAGCCCTGTGTGTGTTTAGAACCTGAGGGGAAGGAAGAGGAAAGAGCTGTGTCTGCCCTCAGAACCAGGGTGGTCTGGAAGCCTGAGAGAGCCCAGTGAGGCTGCTCAGATGATCCGGGTAGGAGATGGACCAGCCTGGCAGGGGTATGCCCTGGGCAGCTACACTGAGCCCTGCATTCAGAAGGGCTTCCCTGCTTGATTCAGTGTTCCGCTCTCACCATCTTGAACTTTGTAATAATGTTTAAACAAGGGGGCTTGCATTTTCATTTTGCATGGGGCTTGTAAATTATGTCACAGTCACAGAGCATAGGAATCAATGAATGACATTCTCCCCTTCGTCCTGTCCCATCTCTGCCTCCCTCGTATGTGCCAGGCACGCTTCTAGGCAGTTAATTCTTTTCTCTGGGACTTGTTTGTTTTGGTTGCAAAATAATTGCACCTGTTCATTTTTTTTATTGTAGTTCTTTTTCAGTAGCTTACTTTTCCTTGTTGATATTTGGTATCATGTATTAAAATCAATATCTCTGTATCCTCAATCTTTTCTTCTTGGAGTGAGACATTCCACTCTAAAGATTTGTCGGTTTGCAAATAGAAAATGAGAAAGGATGCAGATACTTGGCCATTTCACGTCCCAGGATATGAAAGTAACTAGGCCTAGAGGGCTTGTTGGCTTCAATTCTCCAGCCACTTGCTTCAGTTTTAGACTTTATTTTGTCATCTTTTTAGGCCTCCATGTTAATGGTCTTAAGGAAATAAACTTCATAAATCTGTGTGACGTTAAATATTTGAGTATTAGTTCTACCTCACGTTGTAATTTATATATTGGCTTATAAAGCTCCAGATTTTGGTCTATTTCCTAGCTATCTATACTTTTCATCTGTGAGTGGAAAGGCGGTTTAGTAATCTGAGATATCGAGGACTTTGGTACTGTGTCAAACATCTCCCATTTCCTTAGGAAAAAAAATATAGCTCAGGGTGAATGATTAGGATGGAAATAGCATATCGATTCTCTCCCAGGGAAGATCAAGATGGTGAATTATTTGAAATCGTCTGAGAAAATTATGAGTGCATTGGTACTGCATTCAAAGAGATTATATTGCTCTTCTGGCTTTTATTTTGTACCTCAAATAAACTTATGTTTTAAAAAGAGCCCCCTTTATTTCCTGAAATTAAAATTGCAAAAACATGTCTTTTGTATATATTACCTTCTGATAGCCTCTTAGACCTAAACTCAGATTTTAATTGACATATTTTTAATCTCACCTTCCCATGTGAATATTTAGATGGTATTTCCTTGTTTTCTTCGGGGAATACAGACTTCTATTCTCCTTTCCCTCTGATACATATTGTCACATGACGCTGTTATCAGCAAAGGTGGTCTGATTTCATTTGATTTTATATTAACTTGAAACAACATGCCTACGAGTTAATAGTTATTTCATGTTCATTCCCCCTTAAATCAGCTTCTCTTTACTTTATGGGAAACTGTGCTTCATTGATCCCAGATGTTTCTCTGCTACCTGGACATGCAATGATATGCCTACCCCATTTATTTTGCATAATGTGACATATGGCATGTTTGGGTGCACTCTTAATATATGCTGTTTACCTCTGAGATGATCAAGAAACCAATTTCTTGATGACAAAAGTAGGAGGGTCCCATGGTAGTTGGCACATTTCTATTTACTGTTTTACCCTTGAGAAATCCTTCACGCTGTTTAAGCTTCAACATTTAAAAAAGCTAGTGAGCCATCAGAACAAGAACAGTAACTTGCATGCTCTATTCATTAGTGTTTGTCATGGTTGTCCATATTGAATTATGGAATTTGGAAGTACTTTATTCCATGGAAACAGGGTTGGATTTGAACTGTAAAAAATGAGTGATCCATGAATCCAAGATTAGCCAAACTTCATTCTGTACTGCATTCTAAAATTACCCCGCATTTGCCTAATCAAATATATTTGCTCTCCATTGATTAGGGACTTTGTTGCCTAATTTGGTTTGCAGCAAATTATAGTTTCCTTCTAATACCCAGTGGTCATGTGGACAAGAATTTCCCCTCTGCATAGTATTGCAGAACTTGGGTGGAATAAATTGAAGGGCTTGTTCCTTTGTCTCAGTGGGACAATGGTGATTATTTATGGTCAGTGTTTCATGAAAATTAAGTTCCCTAAGATTTATGTTTTATAAGGATTAACTGTTTGCAGAGTAGATGTAAAATGCTGAACTGGGACTGGCCAGCATCTTTCCAGCCCTTAAATTAGAACAGCCCACTATTCCTTTCGCTGACAATCATTCAGCCCCTTTATGCCTCAATTATATTTTCAGCCAATAACATGTTCATAAATCAAATGGATAATTTGAATCTTGGTGGAATATGCAAGTCTTATACATATCCAGGACCTGAGAATCAGATTTTTTAGATTCTTAACATATCCTTGTTCAATTCTGTTTTGAGAAAATTTACCTTCTTTTATTACAAGCTGAAAATAATTTAAAACAGAAACATTGGCACTGAAGTCCAATATTATTTGTACATTACAAACATGAAGCTTAATTTTTTTCTTTGAATAATGAAAGGCATATTATAAGAATATGTCTCTTATTTTGGAATGTAAAGATTAATGGGCAGTAAAACATAAATATTTATGGATAATTATAAAAGAGAGGGGTTCGATTCCGCTTTTCCCCAGGGAGGTGGATTTGCTGTCCCTCCCTTCATGATTATAGTCATTTCCATTTGAAACTTGCATGGGCAGTAACAGAAGAGAGAAAATGACAATACTCCGTTGCAATAGCCATTAGACAGTGTATGTTCTCCAATTGATATGTGTGCTGGAAAAAAATTGCTTTAGGATGGTAGCAAAGAAAGCAGCCTGTGTAGGTATGTGTTGTCGCTTCTTCGTGCAGACATCGATGACTTTGGGATGCATTGTGGCATTAGAGGGTTACAGTATTTCCAGTGTTTTGTGAGATTGCTGTATGTATTGAACACACTAATGATTGCCTTTGAGCAAGACAATAGGGTGTTGCTACCAGAAATAGATCTTTGGCTTTACGTGCACGTGACCAACAAATGCTTTCTGGAATACAAAGCTCGATTATGCAGCCCTCAGTAATATGCTTTATGTATTTTTTTTTTCTTGAAACTTACAACAGAGACTTGGTTGCATCCTGTGGTGGCTGATGAGCATTTATTTAAGTTTCACACATATTTTCAATTTATAACTTATGTAAACATTAAAGTACAACTGTAACAGAGACAGATTGGCCTTTTGACTCAAAGCCACGTGTATTTATATGTTCTGTTTATATGTTTAATGGGTTTGAAGTTTACAGTTCCAACATGGTCATAAAGAGAGTCATATTTTTTTTTTAAATTTTTTAATTTTTATGTTAATCCCCATACATTACATCATTAGTTTTAGATGTAGTGTTCCATGATTCATTGTTTGTGCGTAACACCCAGTGCTCCATGCAGAATGTGCCCTCCTCAATACCCATCACCAGGCTAACCCATCCT
>NC_138371.1:109992703-110065044 GCF_054177405.1 Leptonychotes weddellii
ATTCCTTTTGATGGCTGCATAATATTCCATTGTATATATATACCACATCTTCTTTATCCATTCGTCTGTCGATGGACATCTTGGCTCTTTCCACAGTTTGGCTATTGTGGACATTGCTGCTATAAACATCGGGGTGCACAAAGAGAGTCATATTTTTCTTCGTTTCTCTGTAGCTGAACTCAACTCAGTCATGAGCCACCATTTCTGCTGATAACGGAGAATACGATTTTGCTGCTTCAGGTAGCTCTTTTTGCAGGGTTGAAAATGTCTTTTGGATAATATTCAGTTCATTCAGTTTTTTTCCCATTTTTTTTTTCAGTGCAGATTTAAAAGTCTGTAACTGTACTGCTTTTTCCTCTAAAAGTTTTTCCTCCAGCTGCCCCCAATCCCACTGGCACTGGGTTACAGAGAGCAGGTTATGTGGCATCATGGTGGAGGGCAAATGTGTCTGGTTCATATTCTGTCTTATCACAGTGAGTAGTCTTTTCCTGCTTGGCGTTTCATATCTGCATTTATCATCCCAGCACCCACCCCTGCGTTGGTCTCCGTTATCTATTCTCTTGGTGCAGGTGGAACATAGTACTGCTCCCAGGGCTTGACCAGCTCTCTGTGTTGGTTGGGCCATCTCCATATCATGGCTGTCATCGGCACCCGCTGCCCTGAGACCCTCCCTTCCCATGCCCTGCATCATGGCTTTTTACCCTCAACTGTCTTTGTTTACCTTAGAGAGAGATTGTGGAAAGATTTTCAGATTTCTTCCATGCCCCAATACATGGGCATTTGGCGTGGGTCATCTCACCCAATGATTTGCCCAGATAACATCCTTACTCCCCTTGTGGCCACCACGTTGGGGAAAGGAACAGGTTTGAGGGGAACATCAGTTCACTTTTAAACATCTTACATTTGGGTTGCCTAATAGGCATACTGGTGGAGTAGGCAATCAAATACACAAGTCTAGGTTTAAGGGAGAGGTCTGGGCTGGAGATAAGAGTTCAGAAGTCATTAGCCTTTAAGTCATCCTTCCATCCAGGAGACTGGGTGAGATCCCAAGAAGAGTAAGTGTAGCTAGAAAAGGGAAAAGACAAAATGAATTCATTTAAAGGAGGGAAACCACTGAGAAGCAGCTGCTGTAAGTAAGAATCATACTTAAAGAAAATCATTATAGGCTGTAGGGCCTGGTGGGATGTTAAATTCTCATCCCTGAAAGTTATAGGAAATTGATCTAAAAGGGCAGCCACTTCTCCTTATCACTTCAGCTTATCTTCACTGACTGATCTCAGAACTCTTTCCTGCAGAGCCTGGAATCTTATACTACTCTACACAGTGCTTTCAACAGGTTGAAATTGACGCTTGTAATGAAACTTACTTGCCGACTCTGAAATAGATTTTAGAGTTAGAAGAACAGAAGTTGGTTTAAATTAAAAAGTAAACCTATTTCTCTCCTGGAGATTTCTGGTCCTAAAACACTTGAAAATTCCCAACCATGACCCACAGACCAGAATGCATCCTTGTTAGTCTGAGACTGGATCAGTACGGCTCTGGGACAACTGTCCCCAGGGTTTGCTCAGAAGAGGACCCTGAGGTACATGTGTGGAGGAATCTAGATGCAAGGAGACCTTCAACCATTATCTCCCAGAATCTTTTAAGTCCTCTTAAAAGATTTCCATCCATTCTTTCTGAGAATAAAAGAGATCCAAAGCCTTGAATATATGATGGCAGTGAATCCTCTAGGATCCAGGAGTCTTGGCAACACATAAAAGGGCTGAGTCTTAGAGCTGTATGCTTATCTGGAGAGTCCAGATACTGGCCTGTGATCCTTCATGAGAGCTCATTCTAATCACTTGGTTGGCTTTATAGTTATTACTTTATAGAATTTTACAATGAACTATTGGACATTTGGTTTATGGGTCAAACCACATTGAATGCTGAGCAGCATTAATCTCATCAAATTTTTAATTGTTTAATTTGACTAAAACATTTATATCCATGAAATTCCAACTTGTTAAATTTTGTTGCCTTGCCAGCTTTGTTTGGTGACCCTTACCCAGATGATCATATTGCTTATATTCTTTTCCAAATTAAAATAAATTGTAATTAATTTTGAAAAATTAAAAATTCCTGAATGCTGAAAGACATGCTCAAAGAATTACAAAACTAGAATTAAGAATTATTGTGTAAAAGCAAGGTTTCTGAAGCTTAGTACTATCAACATATTCCTGTGGGGTATTGTCCTGTGAATTACAGGATGGTTAGCAGCATCCCTGGCCTGCACCCTCCAGGTGCCAATATTACCCTTACCCCAGATGTGATGATAGAAAATTTCTCCAGACATTGCCATGCAAAGCAAAATCATTTCTGATTGAAAACCATTGGTTTAATGGAACATAAAGGAACTCTTATCTCTATAGGAGATATATTTAAGACATTCTAATTTATATGTATAGATTTTAAGTCTCTCAAATGCTTTATCTTTTCCCTGCTATGTGGGAAGCACCAGGGACTGGGGAGTTTAATTGACTAAATCACATTTGACATGATAATATAGGAAAATCTGGTGGCCTCTTAGGATTATGTGGCAGGGGCTTGTACTCATGGACTAAGATTTAATGAGGTTCGGTAAATCAGGCAGGAGCACCAGAATGTAAACAAATTGGGTATCAGGCACAGGAGTGGATTTTGAGGTGGATGTGATACACCCAGAGATGTGCGAACTCTCTGAGTGGATGTCTGCCTTGACTTTCCTACATCACTGTTTTTTGGGTTTTTTTGAGTTTTGGGGGTTTTGTTTTGTTTTGTTTTCAGAAAACTGTGCTGTAGACTGAGAATCTTTACTCACACATTCTGAAATTTCTGTAGTGTACTTTATTTGCATTCATTGGTTTAATAGAACATAGGCCAAAGCTCAAAATAGAAAATAACACATGGGTATTGATGAACCAAAAGACAAGGCCCAAGAAGTTAGAAAGAAAGAATAAGCCTCTTATTACTGTCCAAAGTTATTTCCACATTAAGCCCACGCAAGGGAGGGATGAACACGGGTTAGTGTAGTATGATGCAAAGTAGTTGTGTGGGACTGAAAAGAAATGAGCAAACTTAAATATAAAGGGAGTTAAGATTTTAACAGATTGATTACTGGACTACATTTTGTCAAAAAATATTATCTGGGGCAATGACATTGGAAATATTTAGCAGCAACTATGGTAATAACCACAGAGAAGTTCCTCCTTAGAGGAGAGAGGGGAAGCGTCCATCTGGATGACTGAGGAGGGGTTTTCGGTTAGGTTCTCTGAAATTCCTATCCCTAGTCTCAGCAAACTAAATATTGTACAATGATGTTATGCATCCTCAAACCGTGGGATTTTTCTAGGAAAAAAAAAAGCACAGGAAGTAAATATCTTTTTTTTTAAAGATTTAATTTATTTATTTGAGAAAGAGAGAATGAGCAGTGGGAGGGGCAGAGGGAGGGAAAGAGAGAAGCAGACTCCCTGGTGAGCAGGAAGCCCTAGGGTTCAATCCCAGGACCTGGAGACCATGACCTGAGCAAAAGGCAGATGCTTAACAGACTGAGCCACCCAGGCACTGCAGTAAATATTTTTCTTAATCAATTAAAAACAAACTGAAAAATTAGTGATTTTTTGTTTATTTGGAAAATCTGAAAATACCTTTGATTTGCACTTTGATTCCAGTGGGTAAAATGTTGCTTAAAATTTGTACCGATGATTTTTTTTAAGATTTTATTTATTTGAGAGAGAGAGAGAGAACGAGCATGGGGAGGGGCAGAGTGAGAGGGAGAACCAGGCTCCCCACCAAGCAGGGAGCCTGACGTGGGGCTCAATTCCAGGACGCTTAACCGAGTGAGCCACCCAGGTGCCCCTGTACCTATGATTTTTGAGCAGGTTATTTAGATTTCCAGATGTTCTGGTTTATGTCATTCGGTATATAAAAACAGCTAGATTCTTTCATTTAAAAACATTGGTTGGAATTTTTTTCCTCAGACTGAGGAGAAATTTTATGGATGGGCTATAAATAAACTCTTTAAAAACTAGTAACTGTTGCTGTGCTCTTAGGCATCAATACCACGTAGGCATTTGAAGTGAACAAACTTTATCCAGAAATCAGAACATAAAATGTGTTAAGTGACAAGAAAGCTTTTCAGTCCTAAGTTTGGTTAATTAACTATTTTGTCTTTGGTTGGTTTCCAAATGAAGATGTTCTTTCAAAAGGAAAAGTGATTGTAATAACTTTGAATATTTCTCTGTAAAACCTTCTTCTATGGGTTGAATAATTTATGCATCTTTAATATTGGAGAGAGAAGTTATTCCTCAAAAGCTAGCTTTTCATAACCACTTTGCCATGGCTGATTGATCTTTCCACTCACGGTGATAAGCCTCCATGAAGCACCCACTTAGTGGGCCACCGACCCCCAGGACCTCCAACACATAGGAAGTAGGCCACAGAACAAGTATACACAATATTGATTTTAATTGCCAAACACAAGTATTATAAAGAAGCAAACATCCCTAAGATAAAAAAAGAAAAGTGGGATGTGGGGCAAAGATAGAAGCTGTGTTTAAATCAAATTGCAGACCTACACTGGCAAATTTTAAGTTGTTAAGGTCACACATTTTGGGAACTAAGTGCCTGAACTTTTTCCGGAGAGATTGGACTTTCATGGGTATCTGTGGATATATGTTTATATTTTTAGACAGATCTGCAGTGGTTCCTGATCTATTGTCTATTTTCTTCAAGCTTCCAATTATCCCAACTCATCATTTGGTTCCAAGTCACAGGTCACTGACCAGTTTATAGGCTGGCTTCCCTTGAGTACTGCAGACATCTCTGGTCCAGTCTGTTACGAACAGGGAGGCAGGGTTGGTCACGTAGTATCAGATCTGGCTACTGTTAGTAGGACAGTGCCAGGTGAGAGGGAATGTCTCAGGGTAGGCCTTCTGACCTCATTAATACACTCGTACTCCTGTCTTCTAATGACAGTGTAATTTTCCATAAGTCATGTTCTCCTCTATTACATAGATATTAATGACAAGACTTAAGAGCCTGATTGAAAAGTGATTTTATGTATATCCACTTGATTTTAAGTCTACCCGTTTTAATATCTCCTCAAAAAATCCTTATCTCACCTGAGACTACCCTCTCTCCTCTCTTTCATAGGCCAGATCTCAGAGGTGTTAAAATCTTCCTGAAAAAAAGCAAAAAGGCAATTCTGTCCCTTTTCACCATGTCAGAGAGTGACGCATGGATGCCAGGACAACCACAGCCTCGTTCTCCTGACCAGCCCAGTAGTTACTGTACTGGCACTTTGGTCCTCACTGCTAATGTGTACCCCTGCCAGCCACAGTGGCTAAGAGTGACCCACTGATAGGTCCATTATTTCCACAGGTGACGAGTGTAATTTTCTTCAGGAACCCACTGAAGTGACAACCTGGCGGGAACAAGGTGAGGGTCAGGGAGGCCAGCTGCTGCATGTGCCATATCACACCTGAGTTCCTAGGGACCCCTGAGCCTGCCCATTTCCACACTGGACCCCAGCCTGCATGTGAGCAGACTGTAATTGCAGGAAGGTGGGGTCTTAATACCAATGTTCCATAGCTCTTCTAGGTAAAGTGTTGCTATTTTTAATCCCCAAACAAATGACTTTGGGGCAAGAAGTGCTTAGTTTACTTGCTTTGGGCATTAGAATTTAGTGGTTTTAAGGATGTTCAGCCTTTTGATAGACATTTGCTTTCATCTCTTTTGAGTTAATCTATGAGAGTCGAATTGCTAGATAGGTGTGTACTTAGTTTTAGAAGAAACTTTCAGACTTTTTGCAAAGTCGTTGTAACATCTTATACTCACAGTGACAATATATGAGCATTCTGGTAGCTCCAGAACCCTTGCCAACATTTGTTGTTGTCAGTCTTTTTAGTGTTGCCATTTTGGTGAGTTTATATTATTATCTTGTGGTTTTAATTTACATTTCCCTGGTGGCTAATGTTGAGCACTTTTTCTTGTGTCTATTGACTTTTCATATATGTTCCTTTGTGAAATATCTGTTCAGAACACTTTTCCATTGTTATTTGTTTGTTTGTCTTTATTACTGAGTTGTGAGAGTTCTTTATATAGTCTAGATACAAATTCTTTGTTAGATAAATGTTTTACAAATATTTTCTCATAATCTGAGGTTTGCCTCTTCACTTCCTGACCAGTGTCTTTTGATGACAGAATTTTAAAATTTTGAGTGAAATATATGCTTTTTTTCTTTTATTGTTTCTTTTATTTTAAAATATATGGTTTTTTTCTGTTATGGGAAAACCCCTGTGGTTTTCTTTTCTGTATCAAGTCTAAGAAACCTGTGCTATTTCCATTTGCAGAGATATTCTCTAATGTTTTCTTTTATAAACTTTATATTTTAGGGGCTCTTGGGTGGCTCAATCGGTTAAGCGGCTGCCTTTGACTCGGGTCATGATCCCAGGGTCCTGGGATAGAGACCCATGTGGGGTTCCCTGCTTAGCAGAGTACCTGCTTTTCCCTCTCCCGCTCCCCCTGTTTGTGCTCTCTCTCTCTATCAAATAAATAAAATATTTTTTTAAAAAAACTTTATATTTTAAACTTTTCAGTTTAAAATTAATTAATTAATTAGTTTTTGTCTATGGTAAATATTAAGGGTTAAGGTTCATTTTTTTAAAGAAATATCCAGTTGATTGATTTAGCATTATATTTGGAAAAGCTGTCCTTTTCCCATTGAATTGCTTTGGTACTTTTGTGAAAACTTGACTGGGTAATGTCAGAAAAAAGAGTGGAGAGAGATCACTGAAAATATTCCCCTTCATAAAAGCAATGAGAACACTGGCAAAAATGATCACAATCCTTATTTTCAGAATTCTGTAAATTGACCAAAGGCTTACAACAGTCTGGGGAGTGTTTATTCAAGAAAAACAACCAAATCAGGGCATTGGGTGGCTCAGTTGGTTAAGTGTCTGCCTTCGGCTCAGGTCATGATCTCATGGTCCTGAGATTTAGCCCCGTGTCAGGCTCCCTCTGCCCCTATGCCCCACCTCTCTCATACATACTCTCTCTCTCTCTCTCAAATAAATAAAATCTTTTTAAAAAAGGAAGAAAAACAGCCAAATCTCAGATCAATGAGTTTTATGGCATTTTTACTTGCCCTATTTCCATATCCTTTTCCCCAGCTGTGTGGTAGACTTGAAATCAACAGTATGTGGTCTTAGTAAAACCCAGCAGCCTGGTAGTCATTGGAGGGAGCAAGACAAGGTTGCAACTCCTTAAAAGGCACATTCTCAAAGAATTGTCGTTATTTAACCCCTCAGATAGTTCTCTGGAAGATCCCACTCATAAAGCTGTCTTAATGGGACCTGACTCAGAACTTGTCAGTGCAGCTTTTTTTCCCCCCTCGAGACATTGAAAGTAGCCAAAGGCAATTGTTAAACATTGTGACTCTTTGAGGCAGGGGATAACAGTCGGACAAAGAGTGGGCTAACCAATATTCTTAAAAAGGAAAAGTTGGGCAATGCGGTATCCCTAAGGGGCTTTGAAAAGCTCTGATATGTTTCTGGGAATCTAGAAGGCCATGCTCATACTTAGGTCTGTGCATATTCCCCAGGTGGTGTGCATGCTCAGGGAAGAGCTGCGGAGACCCTAAGTGCTCACTTCTGGCTACACTTGAGGCATTGGACAAACAGGAAGTAGGGGCTAAGGTGGAGCTGTGTGAACTGCCTAGCTGAGTAATGAAGGCATGCGCCACTAACACACAGAGGCCACTCAGCAAAGACTGGGAAACTTATTAGTTCCAGGCATTTAAGGCAATCTCTGTTCAGTCATTAGCTGTCTGCTAAGCTGATAGATCAGAGACTTCAGTGGCTACACATGATAATGAATACAGACTTTACAGAATTCATTCAGAAAAGTCACTAAAAAAACAGCAACAAAAACCTGGGGGAGAGGGGAAAGTCTGATTTCCAAAATTGCCAAATTACATCATTTAAGGTGTTTGGTTTACAACAAAAAATGAAATACACAAAGAATAAAGAAAGTATAGCTAATCACCAGGTGAGGAGGTTGCACGAAAGAGAAGGCAGTCAATAAGAACCATCCCTGAGGAAACCTACACATTGGATGCACTAGACAAAGATTTTATTTTTTTTTTAAAGATTTTATTTATTTATTTGACAGAGAGACAGTGAGAGAGGGAACACAAGCAGGGGGGTGGGAGAGGGAGAAGCAGGCTTACCACCAAGCCGGGAGCCTGACATGGGGCTCGATCCCAGGACCCTGGGATCATGACCTGAGCTGAAGGCAGCCGATTAACCGACTGAGCCACCTAGGTGCCCTTAGACAAAGACTTTAAAGCAAATGTTTTAAATATGTTTAAAAAAAATGAGAAGAAACCATATCTAAATAAATAAAGTGTGAGAAAAATGCCTTGACCAAATATAAAATATCAAAAGAGATAGCAATTATAAAAAAAATTAAAGCGAAATTCTAGAGCTGAAAAGTACAGTAATGGAAATGAAAAAAATCACTAAAGGGGCTCAACAGCAGATTTGAGCAAGTAGAAAAATCACTAACTTGAAGATAGATCAATTGAGATTGTCCAGTTGGAGGAACACAAATCAAAAAGAATGAAGAAAAGTGAAAAGTCTCAGAGACGTGTGGGATTTCATTAAGCACACATGTGCATGATAGGAGCCCAGAAAGAGAAGAACAAAAGGGACAGAAAGAATACTTAATGAAATAATGGCTCAAAACTTCCCAAATTTGACTAAAAACATTAATCCACACATCAAAGAAACTCAACAAACTCCAAGTAGGATAAACTCAAAGAATTATCCTAGACATCATAATTAAACTGTCAAAACCCAAAGAGAAGGGTGCCTGGGTGGGTCAGTCGGTTGAGTGTCTAACACTTGATTTCAACTCAGGTCATGATCTCAGGGTCATGAGATCAAGCCCCATGTCAGGCTCCATACTCAGTGGGGAGTCTGCTTGGGATTCTCTCTCTCCCTCTCCCTCAGCCCCTCCCCCGATCACAGTGCTTGCTTGCTCACTCTGTCTCTCTAAAATAAATAAATAAATCCTTAAAAAAAAAAAAAAGAAAAAAATCTTTTTTTTTTTTTTTTTTAAAGATTTTATTTATTTACTTGAGAGAGAGAGAATGAGAAAGAGAGCACATGAGACGGGGGAGGGTCCAAGGGAGAAGCAGACTCCCTGCCGAGCAGGGAGCCCGATGCGAGACTCTATCCCGGGACTCCAGGATCATGACCTGAGCCAAAGGCAGTCGCTTAACCAACTGAGCCACCCAGGCGCCCCTAAAGAGAAAAAATCTTGAAAAGAGAAGCAAGTCATCACAAGTTCAAGGGATCCTCAGATATATTAACAGCTTATTTCTCATCGAAAACCAAGGAAGCTAGAGGGCAGTAGATGAAATAGCATGCTCAAAGAAAAAAATTATAAACCAAAATCCAGCAAAACTATTATTCAGTAATAAAGGAGAAATTAAACATTCCCACATTGACAAAAACTCAATTTGTCACTATTATACCTTCCCTACAATACTAAAAAGAGTCCTTTGGTAAAAGAAAGAGGAATTAATACAGTAAACTAGAAAATATCTATTTAACACAAAAGAAAGCAGTCAATAATGGAGGAGTGGAAAAAAAAAGGATATAATTTTATAGAAAACAAATGGCAACAGCAAACAAATTCTGCCTTATCAATAATCATACTAAATGTAAATGAATTAAACATTCTAATTAAAAGATGGAGAATTGAACACTGGATTTAAAAACAAAACAAAACAAAGTATGATCCAAGTATATGCTTTCTATAAAAGAAGCATTTTAGATTTAATTTTGGCACAAATAGATGAAAATAAAAGGATGGAAAAAGATATACTCTACAAACAGTATCTAAAAGAGAACTGGAGTGTCTATACTAATATCAGACAAAATAGACTTTAAGATAAAATTGTTACTAGAGAGAAGAATAAAATGATAGAAAGGTCTGTCTATTGAGGATATATAGCAATTATAAACATATGTGCACCAAATAACGTGAGCCCTGAAATATATGAAACCAAAACTGACAGAATTGAAGAGAGAAATAGAAAATTTAACAATAATAGTTGAAAACTTCAAAACTCAACTTTCAATAATAGATGGAGCACCTGGAGAGCAGATCAACAAGGAAATGGAAGACTGTTAACAACACTGTAAATCATCTAGACCTAATAAACTTCTGGAGGACACTCTCATAAACAGTAGAAGAACACATAGTTTTCTCAAGGGCACATGGAACAGTCTTCAGGACAGATCATATGTTTAGCTATAAAACAAGCCTCAAGCATAAGGAAGGAAATAATTAAGCCTCAATGACAAAGTAAATGAAACAAAGTACAGAAAAAACAGTAGAGAAAATCAATGAAACCAAAGGTGGATTCTTAGGAAAAAAACAACAAAATTGACAAACAGGAAAAAAAAGAGAAGTTTCGAGTTACTAAAATCAGCTATGGAAGAGGAGAGGAACATTACTACCAACCTTAGAGAAATAAAAAGGGCATACTATAACCAATTGTTTACCAAGAATTAGATAATGTAGGTAAAATGGACAAATTCTTGGGGAAAAAAAGTGCTTTGAGCATTAAATGAGATGTTTATAAAGCTATTATTATAGGTACCGGCCCATACTTATTGCTAAAGGAATGCTAGCTAGTATTACACTCAGGCTTATTCATTCCTGGCCATCCTCATGTCACAACACATTTCCATGAAGATACTTCAGTTCCCATTGCAGATTGCTTTACCTGTTAGCAGAATTAATTTAATTTAATTTGGTTTAATTTCTGAACCTGGTTGTACAAAGATTAAAAATCTCTGTTGAAATTCTTTTGCCCTAAAATCTCCAATGATAGGCTTACTAATAACCAGAAGAAACAAGAACTTAGCCCTCCTTCTACCCCATTTCAAGGTTGCATTTGACATCTCAACCTTGTTTGTATGCCTTGTATAATTCCCTTCTGGGTTACAACAAACTGGAACAGAAATGGTCCCCATTTCTATGTGCCTTATTCTGAATGCATGACACCCTTCCAAGGTTTTATTATGCATTTTTCTTCTTTATGCTTTCCTGCCAAATCTGTTTCTCTTTTTTCTTATCATTTTATTCCTTTAGTAACCACTGAATCACAGAATGAATAATCTTACTGCTATTCCTCAAAAAAAAGTTTTAAAAACCCTGATATGCATATATAGATTCACTTCCAAATTGGTTCATTTCTGTCTTCTAGTTTTGATTACTTTCCTTTTTGTAGTAGTTTCATTGTACTTAAAAGAGTTAATATAATTCTTATATGAGTTCAGTTTCATTGCACTGGAAATAATACTGGATTTGGAACAAAGAGAACTAAGTTGATATCTGTAATTTCTTCCTCACTATTATGTGGCTGTTGACAAGTTCCTTAGCCATCTGAGATTCTGTATTGTCAACTAGAAATTGGCAATTTCACCTGTCTCAAAGCTGTTGGAATTAGATATGATTAAACATCGTAATTTTATGAAAGTGCTTAATCCATATGCTCATACAGAGTTTCAACAAGTGTTTATTTCCCTCCTTTCCTTGAGCAAATCAATTAATGCTTTGTCAATAAAATTAAATTACAAACCTCACAGGGTTTGAAAAGATGAAATATTAGAAATAATTGATGTACTCTGCCAATGTAAGATATAATTATTCCCTTTTTTGTTGTTAAAATGTCTTATTTGTTGATAGTTTGACCTTGCAATGTAGTTTTGTTTAGAGAGATTTAGATACTCATTGTAGGTCAGTATCTGTAATAATGCAATTCCTTATTCCACTGGGCGAAGGGTAAGAAAAGAATTTCAGGGCATTTATCCTCCAGACATTGTAATGCTTCTATTTAAACCTCCATTTTAACATCTGATTAGAAGTCTTGAGTATATATAGTACATGAAGTTGGAATTAAGTGCTTTGTCTTTAAAAGTAATATCCTCAACTAAACAAAGCATTGAAAGGTAAGAAAGCTGATTATGCCACTCTGAGAAAGTGAGAGAAATTTTCATTCACTCAGTGTGATTTTTAAAAAATCTCTTGTGGCAAGGATGAAAAAGCAAAAAATAATGGAGTCAAGCAAACAATGATTTGTTAAGATATTAACTGATGATAAATTTTGCAGAGCTTAGTTTTAAAGGGAAAACACTCTCCAGTTGGCTGCTAAATGTTAAAAGATAAATATTCTTACTTGCATTCACCAAATAGCAGTAATGGACATTTTAAAATTGTGTATGTTTTGAATACTGTCCAGGTAGGAAGAGTATAATTATAATAGCTCCTGGGAACATAAGAGGCTTATGCACTGTGGGTCCCTTACACCATTTCCTTAATTATTCTAAATGCATTGCTTGTCACTAATGATGTGAATGGAACAAGTGAACCATAAGTGCCTAAAATTTCTTAAATATCATGACTACATGAGCCAAAGTTGCTACCACAACATCTTATTATGGCTTTATAGTCTTACCATCTAAAAGATGTTTCAGTAGGAAATTTTCAACATATTCAGGGGTGGCATGGAATCCAGATGGGGAAATTCTAGGACAGCACTTCCCAGTAGAAATATGTGTGCCACATAGATAATTTTTAATTTTCTGGTAGTCACATTAAAAAAGTAAAAAGGAGGAGGTGAAATTAATTTAGTAATACTTTTTATTTAAGTCAATAGATCTAAAATATTAACATTGTTAATTCTTTTTTTTATACTATGTATTTTCCCATCATAGCACATCTCAGTTTGTATTAGCCACATTTCAAGTACTGAACAATGTGTTTATTTATTACATGTGTACTTACAATATTTCAGATATAGTTTATATTCTAATCATACACATAATACATTGGCTCTATAGGTGTTTTCTTTATTTTTCTTTCAAATGTACAATATCTTAAAAGTATATATTTCACAAGAAAAGGAAACCTCTCCTAATAGCAAAGTTTCAGCAAGTCTTTCATTTCTGTGCACCGGTTGGTCATGGTGAGAGGCTTTATATCCAGACTGATATTTTGTTGATGTTATTCTCCTATCTTTTGATGTTTTCTTATTCCTGCCAGAGTTGGTCAGTATTCTCTTTTCTGACTGACTCTATAGTATGACTCCAGTCCAGCCTTCTTATTTAACCTAAATATCTCATTGCCCCCCAAAACACACCTCTGATAGAAGTTATGGTGCTTTCCTCATTGGCCCATAAAAATTCTGTGCTGACTTCTCTGGTATCATTCATGATTTTCTGTTACCTAAATGGAAAATTTTCCCTTGCTTTTCTGTTTCCAAAGTGCATCTCTCTTGTTTCAATAAAACAACAAGAAAATTGTTCCAGGGCAGAGATCATATCTTGCATTTCCCCATGGAAGCTCTTAGAATCTTGGCTTACAGACTGGCTTCCTATCACCTGGAGAACTTTAAAAAAATAGAGATTACTGATTTTTAACCTCCCAGGAATACAGATTTGATAGGTCAGTTGGGATCCAAGAATCTTTATTTTTATCAAGCAACTGAGGTGCTTCTCATGGGTCTTCTCTAGGACTTGATTCAATGGCAAGGCATCAAAGAGAAGTGGAATAAACATGAATAGGCAATAGACTTTTCCAACATGGGAACTATGGCTTTATTCAGAGGAATGAAGTGATGGAATAGCAAAAGAATCAGAAATTACCAATAAGTTCCTAGGTTAAATGACTTAGCCATTCAGTATAAATTATACTGGTCAGGAAGATATATGTCTTGTAGTTCATTTAGCCTGATAGGCATGCTCTATGAATGAGCCAAAAATGGCCTTCGTATATTGGCCCCCAGGCTGTTTATTTCTTCACAGCAGGCTGAGACTTGTTAGCTCAAAAGCCCACCAGCACCAAACTTAAATTTTTACACATCTAATTGTTTTGAACATAACCCAAATAAGCAGACTCTTAGCCATTTAGAGCCTGCCTACTTTGCATACCCAGCAAAACTGTACCCAACATCTACAAACCACAGATAAGCCATGGGCTATAAGGACCCCAAGCTGCTGCTGCCCTGCAGAGCACTCTGACCCTGAGACTCCTAATGTGCCGCCAAGCAACTTCACAAAAGGGCCCTCTCCCATCCCTCTCTTCCCAAGGAGTTCCCTTGCCTTCTTTCCCGTCTAAGCAGCAACCCAGTATGGTGGTCTCTGGACAGTCTGCTGCTGTGAGAGGCCTCCCCTGCATGCAAGGTTGTCAGAGCATCATCCAGTAATGCATGTGTGTGCTACTCCCACCTCGTGGTCACATCTTTCTCCTTGCTTAGCCCTGAAATCCCTTGACCCCCCTACAAAGGCACCATAGGGGTAAACAGACCATGCACAGATTCTGGAAGTCAGAAAATATCAGAATGAGAAGCACCAGTGGCCAGATAAGATGCAGGTCAGCTCTAACCTGCAGGAAGCACCTCTGTATCCAGCAGGCTGGAACCCAGGATCTCACTAGGAGTTGGGGTAGTCACTATGTAGAGGGTCCCCAGGAGTCCCCACAAGAGCCTGGGCTGCTGGACTGCATCTGTAAATTATGTGTTTATCTCATCTCTAGAAGGGGTGGCACATAGGACAATGGGAAAGACTGTCAGGACTTTCACAAACATTAAGTTCCAGAATTCATTATTGGGAACTTTCAGAAATTTCTAAAGAGGATAGAAAACCAAAAGTAATTTTTTTTTATAGAGATGTTTTTTGTTCCTCAGGAAAGAGACAGTTAAGATTTTTAATATTTATGTTATGCCATGGCCCCATGTGTTAAGCTATCATAACAGTTCTTCATGTTCTCATCATAATATGAAGGCTATAAAGCTATAAAGCTATCTTTGTTTTAGTTAAGCCATTAAAGCTGGTAATACCCATCTAGCATGAAAATAATTTTCTCTAGTCCAGGCAAGGGGGCACTTAAAAAGGGAATTCACTGGAGAAAAAAGAGGTATTTCACCTCTAATTATTTAACTTGCCAATCTACTTGACTAATCTTTTGCTCTTTTATGTAGCTCAACCACGTGTCTTTTTGTTTGTTTTTCTTTGTTTTACTTAAGCCATAATTTATTGCCCTTTGAATTAAGTTGGGAAGCTCCATTTCACAGCTGAGGTGGACCCTTGGCAGTCAGGCTCCGTGGTGCGGGGAGGAGAAAGTTTCTTCAGTGATAAGCCCCCAGAGGGTCCACCTATTTTCTCTGCTCCAATATGCTCTAGTCGTAAGAAAAATAACATAGTGATACCCGACACTTACGTGGCACTTATAATACCAAGTGCTTTTCACATATTAACTCAATCCTTCCCCCACCTATGGTTTGCATACCATTTTAACCCTGTTAATCAGATGGAAAAATTGAGGCAAAGAAAGCTTAAGTAACCTGACCTGTTAGATTTATCAAGCTAGCAAGTGGTGGCGCTGGGATTCAAACCCAGGTCATGCAGCTCCAGAATCCAGTGGTCCACATGCTCTGCCGCCTTTGCCAAGCCCCACGCCAAAGAGTTGTTTGGGGAACTTGCCTGTCTTGGAATTGATTTGGCCTCACTATGGTCATGGCAGTGACTCCCAGGAGAGCTCAGGGACCTGTGGGTGGTGGGCACGGGTGAGCACAGGGAAATGCACTGTATTATCTCCTGATGCAAGTGTTCAGTGCTGCCTGGGGAGAGATATACTTGCTTGGCATTATTTTTCCTAATGACCACATTGCCATTCTCAGGCGAGAGCACTGCACATATATAACTTAGTTTATTGTCATTTCAGGGTGACAGTGTTGTGGCAATTTGTCAGCAAAGGGCTGCTTTCCAGGCATTCCTGGACTGTGAAACCTTGACTACTGGTTGTCTGGGGGACATTTACCATGACCTACATCATCACCATAGTGGACTTTGGTCATTCCACAGTTTCCCTTTTAATACAGACAACCAAATTCAAGAGATTTACCCTGAGAAGATACCATACTGTTGGCTTGCTAACATAGGTGTGCTCACCCAGGAAGAGCTGCCAGGAATCCTGTGCAGAAGCAGGCAGCACCACCATACAGCTGCCACCCAGCTGCATGTGGGGAAGCCCAGAAGGTTGTGGTCATAGGCGTTCTTGAATATTCCTTTCACAATCTCATAGTGCTTCAGCTTGCCCAAGTTGTATGAGTCACGCTGTTGTTGGGAGTTCAGAGATCCAGTTGGAGTTTCTTCCCCATGGTATCCTCCTCCCACACCCAGTGTGCCCTACTGCCATTCTCTTACCTTTTAATTGACCATCCCTGCTCTTCATCTACTCTGGTCCTTACATAATAAATTAAACTGTAGAGCGCTGTTCCCAGATGTACTGTAGGCAGTCTCTCTTTAGACAACTAAAAGCTGTAGAAAATGGGAAAATGTCAGAAAAATCTCAGTCTCTCGGTGGCTTCCCATTCCATCACTGCCACTAACATCTAATATACAAATGTGTTTTTCTTTCTTTCTTTTTTTTGTTTTTGGTCTTTTTTACATAATTGACTCACAGGGAGTCTGATACAGGTATAAAAACATGATGAGCAGTAGTTGTTAAGGTAGAAAGGTGATAATTAAAGCCTGTCTCCCTGGGTACCAGCATAACTGAGATTTTGTTATCTTGGCAGCTGGGACATATGTCTGTGTTCTCTATGCTTCCGGAAACTCTTTTGCAGTGTTTATGAAGGCGGGCTACCTAAAGTACAATTGATGGGCTGGGGCTGTGGGATGACTGGGCCGTTATGCCCAAGAGACCACAGCTGGACCAAGCAGGTGCTGAACTCCCAGACTTCTCACTGAATGATGAGCCTGGGAAATTCTGGAGATGGAGCTAATTGTCAGCCCACCATTTCCTGCTCACAAGAACCTTCCTATTCAGACCTAGAAAGAAAGATAAATACCCCAGGGTATATTTTCCCTGAGTGTCCTCTCTGATTTTTCTGAATGGCTATGGTTGTGTGGTAGCTGGTCATGACTATGAACTTGCATAATCATCAATTTCTATACCTTCCCCCTCACCATAGTGAAGTCTCCATACAATGAGAGTAAGACTTTGCATGGCCTCTGTAAAAACATATTTGTCAGTGAAGCGGTGAGTGTAATGCAGTGAGTTATTTCCCAAGTGGTAAATAAGCTGGGAGGAGATGTTAATAGCATAGAAGTCCATAAGGATGAACATAAATCTCAAATTTTACTTTGTCCCAAAATATTTTATTATAGCATTGATGGTACTTGGGCAAAGTTTATTGAGTAGTAAATCAGTCAAATTAAGTAATTATAGTTTGTGTGTATGCTCATAAACTTCATCTAGGTCTTAAATATTTTGGTCAAATTTTCTAAGACGTTTGAGATTTAGTGAGACATTTGTCTCACTTGGAAAAGGTCTGGGTTAGTAAGTAGACAGAATAATAGGTGTGTGATTCTGTTCAGGGCATGACACCTGCCTGGTAAAAATGCTAACTAAGCATGTCACATTTCCCATACATCACATTTCAGGCATTTATCTCTAAACCTAAACCTAAACACTTTATCTCTGTGGCCATAGTCAATCAAGCTGCCTACAGTATATCTGGGAACAGCACTCTACAGTTTAATTTATTATGTAAGGACCAGAGTAGATGAAGAGCAGGGATGGTCAATTAAAAGGTAAGAGAATGGCAGTAGGTCACACTGGGTGGGAAGGGAACGGGTGGGAGGAGGATACCATGGGGAAGTGCTGGAAAAGAGAATCTGACCGAACAACACATTCCATATTTTCTTCCAGGATTAACTCTTTGGGGAGACTGAGTCAATAGCATAAGTTTACATTTTAGGCCAATGAGTAGAACATTGGAAAGGGATCATTTCCAGTCTTGTAACTGTAGAAATCCTATAAAAATATACCTTGACAGTCTCTCCATGGTTGCTAACCAATGTAGGAGCTGATAGGAGAGTGACTGCCCCGATTCCTGAGTGTATTTCTTGTTTTCTTATGCAGTGAGACAGAGTACTGAATCAGGGAGAACCAGAAAAGAGCAAAGTAGCAGTAAATATAGAACACAAATGGGTTAGCCCGGTGATGGGTATTAAGGAGGGCACGTATTGAATGGAGCACTTGCTGTTATTCGCAAACAATGAATCATGGAACACTACATCAAAAACTAATGATGTAATGTATGGTGACTAACATAACATAATAAAATTAAAAAAACAAAACAAAACAAAACATTCAATTCATTTAAGTACTTCTGGGCCAGGCACTGTATAAGTCTGAAGAACTACAATAACCAGTAAGTCAGCATCCTTCAGACTCGTGTTGAAAGATACACAGTGTCAAATTCCAAAAGACAGGAATGTCAAAGGCTCCATGGAGGCTGGAGGAGGGTACCCAGCCCAGCCTGAACCAATCCAACAGTTCATCCCGGTGAAGGCAAAGGCTGAGCCGTGTTTCAGGACAGTGAAACCAAAGGACAGTAGCAAAACAGTGTGATGTGTTCAAAGGGACTAAAAGAAATTGACATTTTGGAAGCATCAGATGAGGGAGAAACTGGGAGATGACGCTGGACATGGATGTCTGGGCTGCATCAAAGGCTGCATGCTTGCGGAGGATCCTGAAGATGGTGCCTCTGCAGGCTGACCTGTGTGATGTGATCAGATTTATGTTTTAAAGAGCTCACTCTGGCAACAGGGAAGGGAGGAAGATGAATTTGAGAGGTATAAGCCCAGAATCACAGAGGCTGTCAGAATAATCAAGGCAAGGTAACACAAACTGAACTATTGCAGCTGTTACAGGTCAGAAAATGTGAAGACTTCGATTTTGTGGATTTCTTTATTTTTTTTTTTTAAAGTAAGAGCTATTTTAAACATGTGGAAGAGTATAAGGAATAATACAAACACCCATGTTCCAGCCACAAAGGTTTAACAGATATTAATATTTTCCGTAATTTGATTTTTAAGGGGATAAAACATTTTAGTTCAGTTGAATTTTCCTGTGAACATCTTGTCAACCCCAATCTCCTCTCCCATCATGAATTTGCTGCTTATCATCCCCTTGCATGTGTTTCATATTTTGCTACATATATTTGTACCTATACTTAAAATATATATTTTTTACATATATTAAACATTTATACTGGTGGTATCAGACTAAATGTAATATTCACAACTTACTTCTTTAAAATTCTTACTTGTGAAATATATCCATATTAATACATAGCTTGAGTTTTTCCTGTTGACCATGATGCAGTTCCTTGTATACACTGCAATATGTATATCCATTCTCCTGCTGATGGACACATAGTCTATTTCACTTAGACTATTTCCAGCAAGGGGGCTGGGAGTGCTGCTCACCCAGGGTTTCCTGGAGAGTTAACCCTAAGGCCCCATGTGACCCATTTTACATATGAATTAGCCTCTCACCTGTGCAAGATGGTGCTAGTTATGTACCATCCTTGGGAGATTTGAGAAAATAATCCTGCAAATTATTTTCTGTTTCAAGGTTCAGATGAGAGCCACTTGTTAAGAAAGTTTCTGCATAGAATTGCTGGATCAGTAGGGTACATGCATAGTTCTTTCTATCAGCTATGGCCAAATGCCATTCAAAGGGATATTCTAGTTAGTTCACATTTCCTAGCACTTTATAAACAGTTTTTTTTTTTTTTTTCCTGATAGTTGCTATTGTTAGATTTTTCTGTTTTGGCCAACTGAGGGCGAATAGTATCTTACTGTTTTAATTTTCATCTTCCTGATTTTTAGTCTGTGTGAGCATCTTTTTCATATGTACTTTTTGTGATTAGGATTTCTTCTCTAAACTGACAATTTATATACTTCCATGTTTTCTATTCAGGTTTTGTCTTTTTCTTTCTTATTGTGGGATTCTTTATATATTCTGGTTGCTAATCCTATGTTGGTTATATGGTTATCAAATATATTTTAAGTGTCCTTAGGGTATGTTTTTTGGATAGAAGTCTTAAATTTTAATTCTAATCAAATTTATCAGTCTTTTCCTTCATGGCCTGTGCTTTTTGTGTTTCTTTAGAAAGTCTTCTCTGGGGGCGTCTGGGTGGCTCAGTTGGTTAAGTGACTGCCTTTGGCTCGGGTCATGATCTCAGGGTCCTGGGATCAAGCCCTGCATCAGGCTCTCTGCTTGGCGGGAGGCCTGCTTCTCCCTCTCCCACTCCCCGCTGTCTCTCTCTCTGTCAAATAAATAAATAAAATCTTTAAAAAAAAAAAAAAAAGGTTTTCTCTGGCCATGTTTTTCTTTTCCCCAATATGTTTTTCTCTAAAGTTTGAAGTCTCACTTTTCATATTATAGGGTTTTTTCCTACCACTGATCAATTGGTGAGGCAGCGATCTCATTCAGTTTTCTCTTTAGAAATAGCCTGTGATCCAGGAACTGTTTATTAAGTAGTCTGTCTTTACATATGCCCATGGTTCACTGCCACATCATTGCTTTTTACATGTATGTAGGATTGTTTCTGAGCCCTTTACTTGGCTGCATTCTGTTTATACATGTGCCAACACCTCACTGTCTTAATTACTATAGCTTTATGTTAAGTTTTTAGATCTGGCAAGGAAATTTCTTTCACTCTTTTTTCTTATCATCTTGCCTATGCTTGGACCTTTGTTCTTACATATGAAATCCAGGATTAACTTGTTTAGCTAAAAAATAAAACCATTAGGCTTTTTATCTAGTTATGCTTTGAGCTAATAGAATGATTTGGGAGAACGGATATTTATGATATTAAATTTTCTTTTCCCTGAATATGGTATATCCTTGCCTATATTCAAATGTAGTTTTATGTCTCTCGGTAACATTTTGTAATTCACTTCAAAAAGGTCCTTCACATCCTTTGTATGACTGTCTGGGGTGACTTATAATTTCCCAACTGCTATCTCTTCAGATATTTCTCCTATGTTTCATCTTTCAGGTTGCTTAACTATTCTCTTTACCTCTTTGTCTTTTTGTGGTGTGATGGATTTCTCAGAACTCCTCTGATTCACCAGATCTCATTTCCACTGTCCAGACTAGAGTTAATCCCACATGGACTGGTTTTATTTATTTAAGTGGCTAATTTGCCATTTCCAAAAATTCCAGTCAATTCTCTTCTGTATCCATATGTTGTTTCATTTTTGCCTCTTCTCATCCCATAATGTCTTATTGTTATTGTGTTTTTAATGGGTATGTTTTAACTTATTTCTCTGAACATACTTATTTTAAATCTTTGTCAGACTAGTCCATAAAATGAACTCATTCACAGTAAACTCATGTAGTTTTTGTTGGCTGTCTTTCTTAGCATTAAATGTGTTACTATGTTTTGCAGCTTTTGTTTACGGGCTCATTTAGTTGTTACAGTGGTTTTTCTTTTTCTCTTGCCTTCCCTATTTATGGTTGTGTCTGCCTGCCAAACTCTGGGTTCTCTAATCCAGAATAAGGTCTATTCAGGGGATTTGAGTCCCTGTGCCATGATGATATTATCTCTGATTCAGTCACCATACCCAGACATAGTGGGAAGTGAGGGGGCTGCTGTGGTTCCTGGTCATCAGGCTGTGTCTGCCTCTTCCAACTTCTCTAGGTCTGCAGTGAGCTGCAGGTTTGTTCAACATTCTTTACAAGGCTAGCTTCTTCTCTGATGGCTGCCTTAGACAGTGGAGCACTGTGTGTCCCTCGCCCCATAGGAGCCTTCTTCCAGACTGAGAGCCTTGTGGTCCTTCCCACAGCTTCTTGTTCTGTTCAAATTCTGATTCACAATTCTGTCTTCATTTGGAAGATGACCACAGTTACTTCTATTTATATTTTAAATCTGTCATTGGCATATGTTGGGAGCAGAGGATATACATCAAAGTATGATTGTATTTTGCTTTCTCAACTTGTCCCCAAACCTGATTTTAAAAAATAATAATTTTCAAAGTTATGTGGTGTTATCCTAACATTTGTCTATCACAACAGTACAATTCTGTATCCTTTCAACCCCTGCTTCCATCTGTCTTTATTGTCGTAGAATTGAGGGTGGCATTCTATCAGTGAATCATATCATGATCCACCAGCTGAAAGATTAATTCAGGAAGCATGATTAGAAAGAGACATCTGAGTAGTTTATCTGGGCCATAAGGCATGGACATCAGTGACAGGATTTAAATAACTGAAATGAATTCTCTTTAGTTCTCTTGTCTTACCAAATTAGCATCAAAGTGTTTTTACCAGTTTAGGTAAGGTGATGTCAGAAAGTCTAACTGCTTTGCTGGTGATAAATTATCACTGTGTTCTTTTGCTGATGGAAAGAATACTTTCTGTTACTAAATACCTGGTTTGCCTTGTGCAACAAGAATGATAATATGACATTTATAATTAAGAATAATTAATGTCTGGGATGTACTAAATTCTGTATAATTGTTTTTAACAACGTGTCAACAGTCGAAGTAAATAAGAAATTGTGCTTCTCTTTAATAAACTCTATATATTTATTACTCCACAACCTGGAATTGGTATGTCTGTTAGAAGTAAGGCTGTGTCTCCCAAAAATGCCATATTAAATTTAAGTTAGTGCTGGCTGTACTTTTCCGGTGTTTCGCAGAGTTAATATTAGCCTGTGTCTCATCATCATCATGTCATCCTATCTTAGAACATGCTAATGAAACAGCCCCTCTCAGATTAAAAAGGTAACATTACAGATTCTTCATAGATCTCTCAGATTTATGTTCATTTTTAGCTCAAATAAAAAGTTGCACGTTTAAAAGATGAAAATGGTATAAAATATCTGGGGATAATTCATTGTGGGTTCTGCCAAATAACATTTGACATTATGACCAAATTTAACTATTAAACTTCTAAGTTGCTTTTCATGTTCTCATTTATACCATGGAGAGGAGAAGATGACAGCATTAGATTTTTAATATTAAAATATCAAAGCTTTTCATATGAAGAATTCAGAGAGGTAGACACACTGTCAAAAGCCACCATCACTTGATACTTCAAGGAAACTCCATTTGAATTCCCAAAACAGGGTCTAGATTGTTTTTTTTTAAGTGTTTTTAAATTTTAAACATAAAATAAATAATTTTTTTCCCAAAGCTTTCAAAACTATAGAATTCAGTAGGGACCATCAGGATTCATAGAATGTGGAAGTAAATTCTTAAAAACTTGAATTGCTTTTATTTATGCCTGAGGCCTCTTTAATATTAAAATCTTTGCTGAGGAAAAGGGATCTCTCTATGTCTTTGAATAGCCAAAGAAAGTCATTTGAATATATAGAGATAATCAACAACCACACAGATAAGTTCTGTGACTTGTAAAGCTTTACTTCAATGCTAAAACTAAGCCATTGTAAAGATGATGTTTGATCTTAGAATCCTTTCAAGAAGAGCAATTACAGAAGAGCAGAATGATAGCAGAATTCCTTGAGTCCTCTTTTCTCCTCACTTGGGCCTGGGACCCTAATCTAGAGGTAATAGAGGTGGCTCCATCCTGAACAGAAAAGTCCCTGTTATGTCAGGAAACACTGAGAGAGATCGGCCTCTGGTTGGGGGTGCCAGCCATCGAATATCTCCTTTTCACAGTGGATGTATCTGTAATGTTAAGGCAGATGACCTGAGGCCTTATTTCCTGTCACTGATGGAAGAAACCTGAACCTTTTGACTTCTCTTCCAGCCAGGAGGAATGAGCTGAGTAGTCAATCTTGAAGTTGTCCCTCGACAGCTTCCTCTCTCCATCATGCTGAGGAGAATTTGAGAACTCTTGGGCTACTTGGGCTGTGCTTCTTTCCTTCCGTGAAAAACAGGAAGATAAAATTACAGGCAGAGCTGATAAATTACTTTAATCTCTGAGAGAGAAGTTATTTTATCCTTGGAGTGGAATCATGTCAGGCTTGCTGTTGTACACTCCACCAAAGAAGAGAACAAGAGTTACGTACCATTCCTACAGGTTAATGCGCTGTTTCTGTCATATAATCTGGCACTTCTCTAACATGTCAGAAGAAAAAACCCACTCCCTAGAGAATATTATGGTGTGGATGGCTCAAAGTCCCATGGTTCATTGAAGGTTTATATGTTTTCCAAAAAATAATGTAAGATTTGCATTTTATTCCAAAATATATCAGTTTTATATTAAAAACTATATTGTTACATTTGTGAATTGTTATAGCCTTTCTGGTAAGCAATTTGGCAATATCTGTTAACATTAAAAATATATGTACCCTTTCACCCAGCAATCTTACTCCTGGGAATTTGTCTCATAGAAGTAAAAGCATTACTACATGAGATATATGTATAAAGATATTTATGACCACGTCATGGCAAAAATTGGACTAATGAATGGCATTCAACAGGGAAGTGATAGAATACATCATTAATCATGGAGCCATCTCATCATCAATTGTGCAGTCATTAAAGAGAATGAATTGGGGTGCCTGGGTAGCTCAGTTGGTCGAGCACCTAACTCTTGGTTTCGGCTCAGGTCATGATCTCAGTGTGGTGGGATTGAGCCCTGCGTCAGGCTCCGCACTCACTGTGGAGTCTGCCTAAGACTCTTTCTCTCCCTCTCCCTCTGCCCCTCCCACCACTCATGCTCTCTCTCTCTCTCTAAAATAAATAAACCTTAGAAAAAAAAGAGAGAGAATGAATTGGAACTCTACCAGATGACTTGAAAGACTATGAGTAAAGCAAAATGCAAAAAAGTGCATATAAGGGGCGCCTGGGTGGCTCAGTTGGTTAAGCGACTGCCTTCGGCTCAGGTCATGATCCTGGAGTCCCGGGATCGAGTCCTGCATCGGGCTCCCTGCTCAGCAGGGAGTCTGCTTCTCCCTCTGACCCTCCTCCCTCTCATGCTCTCTGTCTCTCATTCTCTCTCTCGCAAATAAATAAAAAATTAAAAAAAAAAAAAAGGAAAAAGTATGTATTTAAAAAAAAAGTGCATATAAAAGCCCATTTTTATAAAATGATCAATGACAGAATAACCCTATATGTTTCTGTATGTTTTATAAATAATGACATTTGCATCAGGAACTAGGTAACTCAACAGGTTGCCTGCAGTAGAAGGGATGCAAGGAGAGTAGAGGACAGGGAAGCAAAAAAGAGAGAAAGAGAGAAAGACATGGAAACAGAAAAAAGAAAAGAAGAAAATATTGTATTTATATAATTATGTGGAATTAGAAATGTATATGTGGTCTCTGTCATACAAATTTTAAATAAACACATTGCCAAATTTGGAAAATGCACAGGCTCATGCTGAGTGGCTTTACATTTTCACTATCCCATTAAAACATGGCCCTGTGAGCTGTTGTACATTGCCTTGTATATGGGCATGACAGCATCCATACTGTGGAGATGTGAGGGCTGTAAGCCACCACACTGCCTCCAGTTGCTAGTGTATCTGCACTCTTGGGAAGTTCTGTTGGTTCTGCCATGATGTGAACATAAGGAGGTAGGCTGTGGTCATTTTTAAGGTTCCCAGACTTTGGTACGTTGGTTCTGAGGCTCAGTTTTTGCTGGTTCTCCTACCTTTGATGCATCACTTGATTTGACCTCCAGCTTTTGGCAGTGAATCCTGGTTTTTTCTGCAGTTCCATCTTGGTTATTGGCTTTAATCTTGTCTTGACCTCCAGCTTTTATGTAATTTCTGCATCTGAGCCATTCTTTTGTTGTTGTTGTAAAGTACTTTAGTCTCATCTTTTTCCTTTATTCTCTTCTTGGCCATTATTAAAAACAGCCTGTCTTCTTGATCTGCTTTATCATGGTCTAGGATCAAGGATACTTTTAGTATGAGCTATATTAAATGCAGTTTCCTTTTCCCTTGACTTTTCTGCAACAGCTATATAATTACTAACAACAGAGATTCAGATGGATCTGTTCCCTGTTTTATGTTGCTTTTGAAGCATGAAATCTAGTTGAATTTGGATGTTTGGGTTGCACTCTGTCTCATTTTAGCATATTAGTTTGTTTGCCCCCAGAACCCACAGAATCTTTTTTGTAAAGGAATCTCAAAGGTTATTTAATCCAACCATACTTCACATGCCATAATCCTTTATGAAACACTTCCACAGAGTGCTTGGTCAAATTTCTGGACATTTTCCTGTCAGTATAAGAAATTCACTATCTCCAGAGGTGACTCATTTTCATCTGTGTACAATTCTTCTTTATTTATATTGTTAAATCTGACTGTTTATCTGCCTATACTCTTACTGGCAGCCAGATAAAAACTAGATCTTTTCTTGATGAAGATAACAATATCTAGAGCCTCTAAGATGTTTCATACACAAAAAGTAGCATTATGTTTAAAAATTACCAAGTATTCCAGGGCGCCTGGGTGGCTCAGTTGGTTAAGCGACTGCCTTTGGCTCAGGTCATGATCCTGGAGTCCCGGGATTGAGTCCCGCATCGGGCTCCCTGCTCGGCGGGGAGTCTGCTTCTCCCTGTGACCTTCCCCCCTCTCATGTGCTCTCTCTCTCTCACTCTCTCAAATAAATGAATAAATAAAATCTTTAAAAAAAAAAATTACCAAGTATTCCAAAAGAGAAGACCAAATAACTGAAAACTGAGAGAAAAACAAAAAACAAAAAAAACCAGACAATATCACCTTGTGAGACTGCTGGAAGCTTAGATTGCTGCTCTGTACTACAGATCAGCAAAGGCTCCAAGAGGGGAAAGCAGTAGGAGAAGTCTAGCTCACATCTTAGTGTGTTTTTCTTCATGCTGGTATGTTGGCTGCTCAAATCCTGGCTACTTTAGTTGTTCTCTGATGCTTTCAAGAAGCTAAATTATGTATTTTGTGTATTTTTTATGGTTGTTGATATTTTCAGTGTGAAAGTTGACCTGATACAAGCTACTCCTTCATAGTCAGAAGCAGACTGAACACATATGATAATGAAAAATGTCAATTACACATTGGTAATTTATTCTCATAAGCTTTGAAATCAGATAACAATTTGGAGGAATTGTTTTCAACTTTACAATTTGGGGACTAGAGTTCAGGCCCTCATTTTCATTTCTTGAGACTGATTACAGAATAGGAAAGTGAACTGAATCATTCATACTAGATGACTTTACCAGTCAATTCCTATATTCATGTACTGCTTGTGAGTATCTAAACAGAAGAGTATTCAAAGTATTTGAGATGGGTTGCAGCATCACCAAGAATGCCAAGTCTTTGATCTACTTTTTCACCATCACAGTTTTGCTTGCATGATGAAAATAAATTTATTCCTTTCAACAATGAAAAAAAAAATCTTCAGCACTACCACCTGACTTTATATTGTATAGCTAAATACCATATCGTATGTCCAGTTCATCCAGCCAAGCATTGAATTGTTGTGGTTCAAGCCATAGGAGTGTTTCTAATTTATAATTTTATTATGTTCTGTTCTTAACTCTTAAGTGCAAAGCCTTTCTTGGTGAATTATTCAATGAACTGATTTAATTGCTCTTCAAAATATTGTTGAGGGGTGCCTGGGTGGCTCAGTCAGTTAAGTGTCTCACTCTTAGTTTCAACTCAGGTCATAATCTCAGGATCGTGAAATTGAGTGCCACATCAGGCTCTGTGCTCAGTGCAGAATCTGCTTGTCCCTCTTCCTCTGCTTCTCTCCCTGCTCGCTCACTCTCTCTCTCCACCCCCCTCAAATAAATAAAATCTTAAAAAAATATATTGTTGACTGTCACATAACATGAATATGTTATGTTTGATAACATATGAAATTACTACCCACAGAAAGGCTATCTTTAGACATGCTTACTATACTAAACTTCTAAAAAGAAAACCCAAAACCAAAAATCATAAAAACCTTTTTCAGCCTACTAAAATAAATAATTTCCTGCTGCTGTTTCACAAGCACCATGTCCAACAGTTCAATCATATCAAAATTCTCTTTGCCCCACAAATAATTGTGGCTTGTGATGCTCTCATCAGTTGCACTAAAAAATATCACAAGTGATTTACCTTTTTCGTGTAACTTGTCCTGTAAGTTTCCCATTAATTCTTCAATATCCTGAACACCAGTTTCAGATTACACTTACATTTATACAAGGTTATTCCTGCCTGTTCAGAAAACATAACTATAGCTACACTCAATGCACATTTTTGTAAACCCACCACCCGTAAGAGGTTGAATGCCCAGCCACTTTTTCACTCAGACCACTCCTTCACAGATGCAGCAGCCATTTCCCTCACTTGCAAGAAACAGAGCTCGTGGTTTCTAATAGAAACAAATAAAAAGGTCTGTTTCTCATTTTATTAAGTTTTCATCACAAATCTTTCCTTATGCCAGCATTTATTGTGGTTTATTTCAAAGTGGCAGCTTATGTTGTGTTCTTCCAATGCAGACATGCTTATTTGCATATTAAACACCTATGATATTTTTATGTGGAAGTGAAGAATATTACTTTCTCACATTTTTTATGGCACATTCAGCTGTTCGAATCTGTCACATTTCTGCTTTTAATATGGATACAAGAAATATTTCACTTTATTTCCATTCTAGTGTAAGAGAAGCATCACAGCATGAAGACCGATGGCAACTGACTTTGACCTTTGAGTTATGTGGACAGTAGAGAGCAGTGGGACTGTGGCAAACTGAAGAGGTAGTACCTTGTTTAAGGATGAAAGCCACCACCCAACTCCAGCCAGGAATCATTTAGTATTTCCAGATCTTACGATTTAAAAAAAAGAAAAAAGCCAGAAATTCAGATTTTGGGGTGAAATCCCTCAATTTTGAAAATTGCTAATTAATTCCATGATTTCCAAAAGCAATGTGTGAGCCAAACAGAATGTGTCTGTTGGGCTGATTTGGCTTGCAGTTGTCCGTTTGGAACCTTAGTACTTGTATGATCATAGACTCCAAGAATGTCGGAGCTGGAAGGAACTAAGGCTTATCAGAAATAAACAGCTGATGAGGGAAATAATTTAGACCAGAAATTAGACTCCTGACTCTCATTTCAGGACATTACAGGTGTCTAATCTCTTTACTAGAAAATCTTTTTGATCTGTAACCATTAATGCAAAACCCTGGTATAACCAGGTGGTGAAAGCAGAAAAATTTCAAGGTCTGGTGGTTGGTGGTTTTAAGTGCCCTGCTTCTTACCTGAATTAACTGAGCAGTTCTAGCCATGTTTTGCTCATTTTTAGCTCAAGAGATATGACTGTGGGAGGCAAGAGGGAGTTAGTATGTCTGGGTTTCCCCACATTACCAGGACTAGAATTAATCAGAATAATTACTGCCTGCTTTCTGCTAGTTTCTTTTTGTTTGTTTCTGTTTTTGTTTTACAACATGGGGCATTAACTATTCCAAGAGAAATGTCCACATGACATGTTCTGGGAGCACAGCATTCCTCACAAGGGTTAAAGTGTTTGAATTTAGAATTGCTTTTTGTTCTTACTGTTATTAATGTTGTTCAGCTGAATCCGGAAGGATTTGACAGTGAATGTCTGTCAGAGTAAACTAAACTTTCAGAGTCTCCTTTCCAGACGGGCATGAAGGCTTTGGGCTGGACAGACTCTGAGGTGGTTTCACCGCAGAGCTAACAAATATCCTGTGAGAGTGTGAACAGTCATGTTGGTCCTACTATTACCTTTTTAGAAATTAGGTAAATAAGGTTTAACCTTTCTTTCCACTCTATTCCTTCCAATTGGGAGGTGGTTCAACTATTGCCCAGTGCCATTTAGCGAGGGCTTGGGGTTTTGCATTTTTTAAAAAAGCTGTTGGTGATGTGGAAGCATCCTGAGCCTGGCATGGTGGGGAGTCGGTGAGTAAGGGGTGGACTTGGCCCAGGCAGAGTCCTGAGGGGAGAACAGACATGATGCCACCAGCGGAGACAGTGACACCGACCCTACTGGCTTCTTGGGAGTGAGTCAGTCAGTGTGCCCAATGTATCTTTTCCCCGAAGTAGAATAGAAAATATTGTAGTCAATGTTGATGTCATTATAGATTTTTCTTATATAAACTTTATAATCTGCAGCACAAAGATAAACAATTTTATTACTGGTACTGGTGAGCTGTAGTCTGCTGGAGATGCCATGAGAAGCTGTAAATCAAAGTGTGTGCTGGGAGAAATGGGACTTCGTATTTTCACTTGCCCAGACATTTTGTATTTGCGGTGATCCAATCTCAGCTTTTTAATTCGAAGAAGTTGCTATTTCCAGGGAAACATTTCTGCCATCATTTGGAAAGGGAGAGGTAAATCTACCATATCGCCTGGAGGTTGACAGAAAAAGAAGGAAAACAACTCCTTTGAATGCTTTGGAAGGAAAACAAAATGAGCCATTTTAGTCATTCCGATTTCAGAGGGTTATTCTCATCTGAAAAAATATATTTGAAAGTTTGAAATGGAATATTGCCACCACTATACCTCGCATGGTGAAGAGAAGTAATAGGCAATTATTTTTGTAAGGTGCTTCTCGAAAGAAAAGCTACGTAGGACTGGACCTACATTCATACGATAAAACAGGGAATTGAGCAGTTATTCAATGAATTTCAAACAGTGTCAAGAGCCAGTCATGAGTTGTGCCCTAAAGTACGTAGATTGACTTGTCTAGAGTGAAAATGGCTTCCAGTCCCTGTTCCACTATAGTGATAATATGGTTTCATGTTAAAAAAAAAAAAAAAAGGCAAACAATATAGAAAACTATACAAAAGAATTTATTTCAAATTTTCCCTTCAGACATATTTATTGAGTACCTACTATGTGCAGGTTGGGTGTTGGGGATTCAGTGGTGTACAGACAAGCATGGTTCTTGCCCTCTCTGACCACTGCCTGGTTCTTCCAGACATTGCTCTATGTTGACATACACACATAACCCGGTGGATAATTAATTTTGTAAGATTGTGTCACAATACGTTAGCAGTTTTGCAACATAATATGATCTGATAGGAGATTCTTTACTGATGAATATAACCACGTATCACACTCTTTAATGACTACGTAGTGTTCAGTTGTGTGACTCTACCATTGTTTAGGTGGTACTGAAAAACATTTAGATTGTTTCTAGAGTTATTTAATTTTTATTTATTTAATTCTTCTTGCTATTTTTTAGACTAATAGACTTCTCCTCAGATGGTTGATTGGCCCCACAAATGGCATGCCCTACTTCCCTTAGCCAGTGGTTGTCTAGCTGCCACTTTGGTGTTCTCTCCAGCTCATGCTTTCTCATTGTTTGCAATACAGATAGGTTGAGAATGTTCCAAATCTTCAAGTTCTGGTTCCTTGTTGCATGACACTTCTTTCTTCAATATCATCTCTCTCCTCTCGGAGTTTGCTTTAAACAACAAAGAGAAACCAGCCCTTCCCTGCTTAGAAATCATCTCAGCTAAATATCCAAATGCATCACTTACAACTTCTGCCTTCCACAGCATAGCAGAACACTATTAAGCCAAGTCCTCTGCCACTTTATAATGGTGATTACTTTTCCCCCAATTTCCAGTAATGTGTTCCTCATATCTATCTGAGACCTCCCAGATGTACCTTTAACCTCCATGATTCTAGCAACAGTTGGTTAGTCTCTGTTGAAGTATTTCTCTTGAGGGCAGGCCTTGTTAAGAAGAATAGAATGCCCTGGGTTTATTTCAAAAATGCCTACTTTTCCCCCTCCCTCTGCCAGAAGGACAATGGGATTTTCCTCTGATCTTCAGTGTGAAAACTTGCTAGGGCTCCTGGAGGTAAAACTCACAGAAGTGGACGAGCCCCCCTAAGACTGAATATCCCCTGGAGTTTTTAACTCTCAAACATGTCCCCACTAAGCTTCCAGTAACCCCCCAATTACATAATAAGTCTTCATACCACAGTCCTGGTTTCTATAGAGAGATCTGCTCATTGGCTTCTGCTCCAGGACATTGTGATTCTCTGTATCTGCCTGTCATCTCTCCAATTTGGGGGCAGTTGTTTGCCCTGTGACTTCAGTTTTCTGATGGATCTAAGAAGAGTTGCTGATCTAAAGTTTGTTCAGCTTTTTCTTGCTGTGTGGGTGGGAGTAATGACTTCCAAGTTCCTCACATTCTGAACTGGAAACTGACATCTCTATTTAATGTATGTCTTTGATTTTGTGTAGGGGGGAGGTTGTTGGGGGTTTTTGCACTGTTACTAACAATACTACGACTTTGTATATATGACCAGTTGCCTTCTGCAGATTAATTCTTCTAAGTGGATCAAGGATTATGAAAAACGCTAATTGATATAATTAGCCAAATTTCCTTATGCTAAGGTCACTATACTCCCACCAGTGTGGATGAGTTTGCCTGTTTCCACACACCCACACCAACACTCACTATTGTCAGACTTTGTATCTTTGCCAGTTGGAGAAACAGGAAAGTAATATCACATAATTTTACCTGCATGTTTTTGATTAACCATGAGTCTGCCTTTTCACATTTATTACCCCTTTGTATTTCTTCTTTTATAAATTATCTATGTATATTTCACCTATTTCTCTATTTGGATGTTCATCTTTTTCCTATTAATTTATAGAAAGTTTATTTTAGGATTAGTAAAACCGTGTATCTTATATTTTGTAAGTGTTTTTCCTACATGTATGTTGTTTATATTTTTAATTTCATTCACAGTAGGATTTTTAAGTTTTTTTATTTTTTGTAGTAAAATGTATACACCTTTATCGTTAATTCTGTTTTTGTTGTTGTTGTTTAATATTGCTAACAAAGATTTTCCCCCATTCCTGGCATATTCAGTTATTTATGTTGATTCAGATCTTGGTTTTTGCTCAGCCGTATTTTCTTCTAGTCTTTAAAATAGAACTCTTTGGTTCAGCTGGAATTTGTTTTGGTGGAAAGCCTGAGAATGGGGTCAAGCTTGATCCGGAGCCAAACAACCAGCCAATTGCACATTTAGGGAATAGGTCCTTATTTCATCATTGTGTAATGCCACTGTTACCACCTGCTGGGATCTCCTTCTGGGCCCTCCATTTTATGGATTTGCTTATTTCACACTGTATAATACTGTAGCATTTATCTCTGGTGGTGGTACACCCCCTCTACTTTTCCTCTTCTATTCCTCATGCCCCCAGCTATTCTTACAAATTTATTCTTCAAGATAGGCTGTCACAATCACTTTTTCAAGGTCACTTCTCCCAAAAAGACGAGTTAGTACTTCTTTTTATTATTAGTCTCACGCATTTTCTTAAATTTGCATATGATTTTTTTATTTATAAATAGTTTGAAGGAGACCTTTTACATTCTTTCCTAAACTAAGAAAACTATGTTATTTGAATTTTTAGCTGGTCATTTAATTGAATGCTTATTGACTATAATATTTTCAGTTGGCTATTTTTGGACTCTCTAGGTATGTTAGTATATCATCTGCAAATAATAATTTTCATTTTTAATATTCAAAATTTTGCTGCGGTTTTTAAATAATGTTAAATGATAATGATGTAAATGAATACTTTCATCACATTTTGGGGCTTTGTTGGGAATGCTTCTAGTGTAAATCTTAATGGTTCAAGCTAATGCTGTGAAATACATGCATTTGCCATTTTAAGGAATTATCCCTATTCCATTTTTATTCAGTCTTTTTTTTTAATCAGGAATAAATGTTGAATTTTGTCAAGCATTTGCTTAAGTCAATAATCAACAGACTCCTGTATTTTTTCTCCTTGATTTTTGATATAGTCCATTTTTTTTTTAGATTTTCTAATATTGAGTTATTTTTCTCTCTATTCTGGAACTAATTGGCATACTGATTCTTTCTAATTCACTCATGAAACTGTCTTGGCCTGGAGCTTATTATAAATGAGTAATTTCCGGCTTCTTCTATGATTCCTTTGTTTTTTGGCCTATTTAGGTGTCCCATTTAATTTCTATAACATATTTTCCTACAAAATTACCCACACACTCAAATTCCCTAACTCATGAGCATACAGTCTTTCAGGTTTTTGCTCAGCCAAAAACCTGTATCTCCGTCTTCACTTCTTATAGCCAATATTATATATTTGCATTTTTTTTCTTGCTAGCTAGAGATTTGTAGGGTATATTGAGCTTGTTTTCTCAAAAAAACCTCTAATTTATTAATCTATCATTTTTTTCCCTTTTTTCTAGTTAATTACTTTTTTTTTTAATCTTTAAATCAGACTTTTGGCTTTCCAAGGGCATATTTCCTTACACTTTTTTATAGCCTCTTCTGTTGTTTGTTTACTTCATTTCTTTCATTCTCTCTTAGCACAGAAGGTATATTTTACCCTGGATATATCTTTGAGTGTATTCTGTAGGTTTTATAAACAATTAGGGTGAGATTGGTGCTATTTAATCATATTATTGTCTAAAACTACAAAGACACAGAATCCTGACCTCAGCCAATCACCTTTTCCCACAAGGTTCCTGAGGACTCAAGCCCCAGTATAAAGAACCTAGAAAGCTAGGATGAACAGGGTAGAACACTAATTTTCCTAGCCAGAATAGACTTAAGTAGCTTCTAATAAATGGCAGTATCAAGGCTTATTCTGTGTTACTCCTTTCAAAATGCACACCCAAATCCCATACAGTATTAGAAAAGTCTAGTACCAGCACTATCAGAAATAGAAACAGAGAAAGGTGTTGTCAAGTAAGAAAATTGCCAATTCTTATTCTGCGTGGGGAAGAGCAGGAAACAGAAAGACGAACAGAGAAAAAAACATAAATAGCTTATTCCTAGAGGTCAGCTGTCTTCATGTGGTTTTGATGATTACTGAGTTGTTTAGAAAACCATTTAAAAACTTACCAGTGGGTCTGGTTCACTTTTGTTTTAGGTATTTATGTCCAGTTATATAGAACTGTGAACAATGGAGGTGATGTAAAAGGTCTTTAACAGGTTTTAATTTATTGACTGTGAGCTCATGTTCTGTGTAGGGGCTTTCCAGAAGAGTCCTGTGTGCTCTGGGTCATAGAAACACCCATAGAGATGATTTTGTGTCTCCAATAAGGCCCCAGGGGCTTTCACTAGTTCTGGATCTGTTTTTATGATCATTTCTCAGTCCAGGTTTCCTGTGCCTCAGTATCCATCCCATCCCAGGCCAAGGGGGCTCCTATTTCTTTGGGTGACCCTGCTACCCAGGCCCCATGCTCATGGCAAGCTTCTTTGCTGCTTCTCTAAGCCGAAGGTAGAATTCTCTGGTCCTTGCGTGTCCTGTTTTAGGCGAGTAGCTCAGTCCAGGCCCCTGTTGTCTGTGGTCTGGACTCAGCTCCCACAGAGTTGTCAGGACCCCATAAAGGGCATGTCAGGTGGGTGAGTCATTTGGCTTCCACTCCTGCTCGCTTCTGGGATATTAATTCCTTCTTGATGTTTTATAGCTGGAAATTTCCCTTCCTTGGTTTCAGCTCAAATATGTGGCTTAATAATTATTTTGCAGTATTTTATACACATTTTTCACATTTTCACATTTGAGAAACAACGGGGAAGAGACAGGAGAGCATCCCTACATGCCAGGCCCGTGCACACCATTGCCTGGGAGCCTGGATTAATGATCACACTCATCCCATGGTTAATGGTTAGGTTTGGGAGCTTCAAATTATATATAACTGTATGATCTATACATGACATAGCTCCTTCTTCTATTCACTTCAGTGAAATCGAACAAATTCTTAACCCATTACAGGGCAGTTACTGCATTGGATGCTGTACAGAAACGGTTCGATCGCTAGTGATTCATGATCTGGTGGGAGGGACAGAGCTTAGAATAGTTAGAATATGCATTTCCTTCTGTGCTACTGGGGGTCAGGCCATTTGTTGGATTCTTGGGGTTGAACTCACCAGACTAGAGAACTGTAGGTGCATTCCCAGAGGTTCTCAAATTTTGGGTAGCTCCCACACTCCTTTGAAAATCTGGAAAAAAAAAATACCTATGGATCTGATTCTCAGAAAAATATTCATTCATTGTGCACATGGTTTCTGGATTTCTGAAGCCCCTCTGTAGACCTCCCAGGGTGAGGTAAGTCTAAAGTCAAGGTAAGATAAACCTGTCAGATCGTGGATCACCACATCAAAAACTAATGATGTATTGTATGGTGACTAACATAACATAATTAAATTAAATTTAAAAAAAAAAAAAGATAAACCTGTCAGGTTTGGATTGCAAGTCCTTCTGGAAAGAGAAGCAATTTTGTTTCCGCGGCCCAGTCAGTGAACAGACACCACTGGTGCCATGAGAATTGCTGTCAACATGACCAGTGTTTCATCAAGATCTATTTTATTATTCCTAGCGCTGTCTAAATCTGGTCCCCAGCATTACTAACTGCAGAGGTGTTTGTAAACCCAGTGCCCCCCCCCCCCCAACAGGCAGAGTATGCTGACAACTCTGGCCTAATTAGCACTCTGGTCAACTGTTAAGAATTCTAGCATATAAAAATCCCAACTACCTATTGGGATGCAGTAGAAGCCATCTGCAAACTTAATGCCCTTGTAATGGTGATGGAAGGAATCTTAGCATGATAGTGAGTATCTGATCTTTGCTTACAGTGCTGAGTATGCTTGCTCCCACTTTGTTTTTTAATTGCCTTTGCACGGCATGAATCACAATTGTAGCTCTAAGAACTAAGCTTTTGTCAGTGTAAGGTAAAAATAAATAAGAGATTAATTTTTTCTTTAATTGGATTCTCAATGCACTGTAAAAATTTCAGTGTATTGTCATCAGTAGGTGATTCGGTGCCGAGTGATCTCGTATGATTAAAATTCCCAACTGGTGAGGTTCTGATTGTGGACTGAATATTCTCAGCAAACAAATGCAATTTTTACCTTCCTTGGGATTTTATCTTATGAAAAGTATTTTCCATGGACTGCATTTGTTTCTATCTCTAATCTGTCCTTTTACCTTTGATTTGCTTTTTTTGGTTAAGAGTCAGTAGGTTTGACAGTTTTATGAGAACTTTTATACATAAAATCGAACCTTCCAGAAAAGAAAAATTATAATTCTTTTAAATGGCAAGAGATGCCTCATTCCTCCATTCTCTCTCTTGCTAGCTTTTTAAAAAGACGTTAACATATTTGTTTTTAAATTATAATTATTGACTAAAAGAGAGGGAAAAAAGTTAATATAATTTTAAACTTAACATAAATCAAATGCAGTTGTCCTAATCTGAAATTATGAAAAGGAGACCTTTCAACAAGAAAGAACCCCAGACCTGGGTTAGAATATCCAGAGGCTGTTCCCAGCTCTGAGCTTTGCCACCTTCTGTGTGACCTTGAGCAATCCACTTCCCTCTGTCAGTTTCTCTCTTCTTACCTCTGTAATCGACGTATTTCTATAGCAACTTTAAATGAAAATCAGCCCATCCAACACCTTCATCTTCTCTTTTCTCAGCAATCTGCTCATTTTGTAAAGGTGGATTAATTTGTTGCCTTTTCACTTAAAAGGGACAGGGATTTCCATGCCCAGTGCCTAATAAGTGCCTGCCATATGCTAGCCTGCCCTCTTGTCCCTTCTAGGGTCACATGCCCTTGGAAACCTTCTGATCTGCCTCCCTCCTCCTCGTAGGTAGAATTGACATTTTGGTCTGTCTTCAAACCCCTACCTACTCAGTGCATATTTCTAAAAAAGCACATCTTGCACTGGATTGCGTTTATTTTAAGTTGCTTTTGTCCTGCAAGTCATCATGTGTCTGTAGGGCAAGGACCCTTCCTTACTCATCTTCATATATCTAGCATCTAGGATGGTGCTTAAGATATAATAGATGCTTAATTTTTAAGTGAAGGAAAAATTGTGCATGTTGGGCAAGCATAGTAGGTAAATTGACTTATTCTCTGGTGCTCTGTCCTGTTAATCTCAGAGACCAGCCCATTTCTGGGTTGACAGGGAGTTGTTGGTCTGTGAGGTGTTCTGACGTTCATATCTGCTCACCTTGTTGTCCCATTCGGTTTAGTGGTCATCTCAGATATATGTTATTTTGAAAGTTAAGAAATAATTTTATTTTTGAAAGTAGTTTTTAATAAAACTGGATTATGTTTTTTATAAATAGAAAAAAATTTATGTTTGTCTAATTTTAACAGCTTTATTAGGGTATATTTTGCGTATCATAAAATTCCCCAGTTCAAATGCACAGTTCAATGATTTTTTTAGTATATTTACTGAGTTTTACACCATAATCCACTTTTAGCACATTTTCATTACCCTGATAAGGTCCCTGATGCCCATATATACCGCCAACCAGGTATCTGCTTTTTATCTCTATAAATTTTCCTTTTCAGAAAATTTCAGCTAAGTGAAACCATGCCATATATCATCTCTTGTGTCTGGCTTCTTTCACTGAGGTTAATGTTTTTGAGGTCTGTCTATGTCATAGCATGTGTTGGTAGTTCATTCTTTTTTTTTTTTTTTTGCTGAGTAGCATTCAAATTTATGGATATGTAACATTTTATCTATCCCTCTAACAGGACTGTATTATAATTTAAAACTGATTATTTGGTAATAAATATTTCAAAAACACTGTATAATTATTTCAGTGTCCCTTTCTTTCCTGAATTACCTGTTTGGTTGATATCACTACCCTGGTTATCGTCCAACCTGTCCCTGGGTGGTTTCCAGTGTAGAAAACCCTTGGGAAGCCCTACTGGTTCTATTTCTGTTCATATCAACATTTATTGAGCATCTTTGTGCTAGGCCCTGCAGATGCAAAAAGGAATATGCCATCATCCCTGCCTTTGAAGGATTATTTTTTCTGCCTTACAGAGTGGAGCCACAGAAGCCCTGTCAAGGTAGGGGACAGCAGTAGACCCAGGAGGATGAGACCAAACATATCTCCTAAGTATGGGAATGTGAAGGCTATTGATTACATATGTTTTCAGAGCTTTAGAGATGTTGGAAACCAGTTTGTAGTGGCTTTAGAAATTGCTGGGTTGTGATTAGTAGGATCCCAAGTAGGGGCTACTCTTTCAAGAGCTTTAAGGACTAAAGTCTTGAAGTCTCTGAACATCAAGGAAAGATTTTCTTTTCAATATAACTGACTTGAGTATATTTATAAGCTTGGGGCAGAAAGCCAGGGAAGGAAGAGGGCTGAAGATAGAAGAGGGAGGGACTGATCAGAGGTTCTCAGCTCCAGCTGCATATTGGAACCACTTAGGCTGGGGGCAGTAAGGAGTTGGCTGCTTAAGAAAAACAGAAACTCACATGCAGCTGGTCTGATAGGGCTCAGACGTCCATACAATTTGTGTAGCTCCCTAGGTGATCCTAATTTACAGCAGGGTTGAAAAGCCCTGGGATAATTGATGGAATGATGTTCTAAAGGAGATGGTAGCAGATGGAATTAATAACAATGTGGAGGGGTTGGCCTTGATTCAAAGGAAGGTTTCTGAATCTCTGAGACCAGAGGTGAGGATCGGTGTATTCATAGACAGGCTTACAGTTATAGAAGTAGGAAGGTGAAGTAGTATGTGCCTATTTAGCTCAGCTTTCTCAGTTGAAGGGTGAGGCTAATCGCACAGTGAGGGGTTTTGAGGTTAGCTGGCTTGAGAAAAGAGGCAAAACTTTGGAATACATGCTGTTGGGAGTGGACAGGCAGATGAGCCGTGGTCCGCTGGTACTCACAGCCCTTCTACCGTCAAGAGAAACACAGTGTTAATGCAGCTCTGATGCAGATACAGACGTGGCGGGGCCATTTTCTCCCGCAGTCTAGGAGCAGAAAGGGAGAATGGTATTCCTGATCCAGGGCCTGATTTTGCTAAGGAGAGGCTCAGTGAGGATGGGATGGTGAAGTGGAAGACCCTACGGATAGAACAGTTCTGGTTTTCAGCTATGGATTCTAGGATAAGCAGAGAAGCAAGTAAAAGCAAGAGGAAGCTGATTGGGAGAAAATGAAGGGTATGGAGACTGAATGGGCCCCTGAGATTCCAGTAAAATGCTTGTGAGGTTAGGGGCAAGGGACAACTGGAAGTATGGGAACTTCTGGGTGTGGGATATTGGGATTTACAGTCTAATACGCATCAGCGCCAAAGTGGGTGCTTGGCTGTGGTTAAGGTTGAACGAGGTAGATTAAAAGTAAAAGTCTGTTGGATTAGAGAAGTAAAAGAACTACTAGGTTGAAGTATTGGGTGGATTACTCATATGGATATTGAAAGCATACTGTTAAGGGCTTCATTTGGGATGTTAAAACATGAGCCTGATGCCAATGTTTTTGATGAATAAGCAGGAACAGTAGTCGTAGTGGGACAGGATTATTGGAATAAGGAAAGGTGGTGTCTCAGGTGAGTGGAGAATTTCACAGGAAGGTGGTGACTCCTTGATGGGGTGGGCTGGAATGAGGGCAACAGAGATGGCACATCTGTCAACCCAACTCAACTCCCTAGAATCTGGGCCATGGAAGAATAAGCACTTAGGTAGGAGAAGGCTGCAGGGGAAAAAGGAATCCTTGGAAGAGATCAGTATTGGGTAAGCAAGAAAGTCCAAAGTGTGTTCTAAGCAGAGCTCGTGTGGAAGGGAAGTGTTTCTCAAAGCTTGGCATTGAGTAAACGAGAACTGCATTAGGTCACAGGGACTCTCAAGTGTGAGAACTTGATTCCTGCATCTGTTCTCCTTCCATCTTTACGTTAATCAAGGAGAAAGTCCTCATTTCTGCTGCCATTCTTTAAAGACCCCTCCAACACTTGCTAATCTTTCTTTTCAGAAGAGGGAGAGAGTGTAGGCCTCAGGAATAGAGCTAGATCTTAATATGGTCTTGTTAGCATTTCATTGAATAGTTATTTTGTATTTATGGAAAGTGATAGTGGTGTGCTTATGCTGTGACATAAGATCCATTATAAAAATGTATTTAAGTTTTTACAACATGAGTTTATTTTCTGAAGACTCAGTAAATAATAGCAGAGCAGCAAAAAGAGGTGGCAAAAAAAAAAAAATAGCACTGGTGGTACAGGAATGACTGAGGTTTCGGAAGTATTGACCCAGTGGATGGTTTACAAAGGACAAGATGCAGGGGAATTTCTGGCAAGCAGGGACAGATGGAGTGGCAGGGCCAGAGACTGAGAATGCAAACTGTGAGTAGAGAAAGGACTGACCTGGGAGTGCCCTGAGACTAGCCTTCCTTGGCCCTAGATCATCCAGATCCCCCAGCGTCCCCCAAAAGAGAGTCTCCAGACCCAGAAGCCCCTAGAGCTCCCTCAGCTCAGATCTCACGCTGCACAAGACTTGAAACTCAGGGACAAGGTTAGAGCCGGCTAATCTAGGGCTTCTCCAGGCTGTGCTGCCAAGCAGTGAGTGAGCATCTCTCGTGTTCACTAATGAAGGTTCTTAAGAGAGAGACAAACCTCCGACATCAGCACGCTGAACCCACCCAGCACCTGGCTATGGCTTTCTTCCCTCCCAACACTCATTTCATTAGGAACAAGGTTCTCAGTAAGCGTTGCTGAAGGGCCCTTGGGTTTGTAAGCAATGAAATTGGTCAAGAGCAATGTTGAGGTTTTTATAGAAATGGGAAGGGGAAAACAGGTGGCAAGATAGTACTCTAAACAGCGGAAGAGGAAAAAATGTTTACATTGAAAAGTTTGGATTATGTTGTGGTTACGCTGGCTCTTAGAGTTCTGCCTTGCCCTGGGAGCATTTTATTCTGTTACCAAAATCCCAGAGAGTTTGGCTGGATGATTTCGAACAGGAAAATCAGTGAGCTTCACTACCAGCACGATTTCCTAATGGCCTCAGAACAGTGCTATTGATTACAGCTGTTCAAAACAATATGCTTCTCATTTACTTGAAAAATGAAGAGTTGCCCCATTGTCTTCATCCATCTTTGGAAATAACACCATCATTTTCTCTCTCCCGCATGGCTGAATTTTGCATCCAGATCATCTGTGAGCCTCTCGCTGAGTTCCACTTCCCAGGGAGGCATTGCGCCTCAATAGAGGAAGGGCCTGAAGTCGCTGGCGTCCGCGGAACGTGGAGGTTCTCACTTTTCTCTCCTCCCCCTCATTTTCCAAGGGCAGGGAATGATGTTGATTTTAGGCTTTTGGAAGTTTTTCTTTAAATTTCATTTAAATAGGTCTCCTCAGTTTGAAAAAATGTTGATCAGCGTCATCCTCTCTAGTCTCTTCAGATAAACTACACGTTGGATATACATTAGAAAATTTCTTAGTTAAGTACCAAGAAATTCTAATTATTTTATTGTCCATAAATTCCAGTTTAATACCTACCTGTGAAAAAAAATAATGTTCAGTGCTGAGAAGATGTGAGATTCCCATAAACCTGAGCAGACTGCCCATGTCGACGGAGCTTTACTCCCCAGGGAGGCGCAGATAGCGTCAGCCTGTGTCTCAGGGCATGTGTTCATCAGACATTCAGTCACCGGGTCTTTCAAATTTCATGAGATGCTCCCTTTTTTCACTGACAATTCAAAGTGAAGGAAAAGAAGAAGGTGACTAGATGATGATTTATAGTTCAAAGCTGTGTGTGAGGCTGGGTCAGAAATTGCAGAGGGAATACCAGATCTTTTGGCCAAGTTAATACGAACAACACGATTTGCCATGAAATGAACACCCAAGCTCTGCACTTAACTCACGTGAATCTTTTAATATCACTCAGCCTTGGCTTTCTCACCTGTGAAATTGGGCTAGTAGTGCCTACCATCTGGAGCGTTATGAGGCTTTTTGGCTTGTTTGCTTGCTTGTATGTTTTCAGTTGTGGTAAAATAGGCATAACATAAAACCTGCCATTTTAGGGGCGCCTGGGTGGCTCAGTTGGTTAAGCGACTGCCTTCGGCTCAGGTCATGATCCTGGAGTCCCGGGATCGAGTCCCGCATCGGGCTCCCTGCTCAGCGGGGAGTCTGCCTCTCCCTCTGACTCTCCCCCTCTCATGCTCTCTCTATCACTATCTCTCTCAATAAATAAATAAAAATCTTAAAAAAAAACACAAAACCTGCCATTTTAGCCGTTTTTAAATGTACAGTTCAGTAGAATTAAGTACATTCACACACTGTTCAGCAACCATCACCAGCGTCCATCTCCAAAACTTTTTCATCTTCCCAAATTGAAACTCTGTCCCCATTAAACACTAACTGCCCCTTTCCCTTCCCCCTAGCCCCTGATGGCCACCAGGCTTTCTACTTTCAGTCTCAGGGAATTTGGCTCTTCTTGGTACTTCTTGTAAGTGGAGTCATAGAGTATTTGTGCTTTTACGACTGGCTTCTTTCACTTAGCATGTCTTCAAGATTCATCCATGTTGTAGCATGCATCGGAATTTCATTTCTTTTTAAGGTGGAATAATATTCCATTGGATGTAAATGTCATATTTTGTTTGTCCATTCATCCATCTGTGGACATGTGGGTTGTTTCTCCCTGTTGGCTATTGCAAATACGCTGCTGTGAACATGGATGTTCAAATATCTGTTCGGGTCCCTGATCTCAATTCTTTTGGGTACCTCTACCAAAGTGGAATTACTGGATCATATGGTGGTTCTGTGTTTAATTTTTTGAGGAACCACCTTACTGTTTTGAGGTTTTAATGAGAAATTCGAACAAAACATTTGGAATCCTTCTGAACTTGGCAGTCGAAGCTTGGGATGGAAATAAAATGAATTTGTCCTCCAGGCTCTAGGATCTTAGCTCTTGTCTAAACTAATTTTACAGTTATAATAATCCCCTTTCTTCAGATTGGTGGAGAAGTAATTCCGAGGCATGGCTCTAGTTGGAGCATGAAATATTTGTTTACAGGCGTGCCTGGGTGGCTCAGTTAAGCGTCTGATTTCAGCTCAGGTCATGATCTCAGGGTGCTGAGATGGAGCCCCATGTCGGCACCCTGCTCAGCGGGGAGTCTGCTTCTCCCTCTCCTTCTGCCCCTGCCATTCCTTGCTCATTGCTCTCTCTCTCTCTCTCTCATATAAATAAATAAAATCTTAAAAAAAATACATGAACACATTGTATTTTCTAATTGAGTTCTTAAGCAAGGTCTAGTTAAAACATAACATAACCAAACAACAACAATAATAATACATAAACATAAACCGTTGGGACTCACCCCAGTAATTCGCCTTTTGTAGGAGTGGGACAGAGTGTCCTGGCCACACTGAGTGAAATACACTGCAGGGATTGCATGTTGAGAAAATGTGAGTAACCAGAGAGGACACATTGGTTTGAAATGGAAGTAAGATTTTAGGTGTTGCAAAAAAATTTCTTGAGCTGAAGCAGGAAGAACATTCTGCCAGAAGGGTAATTTGGAGAGAGAATTGGTTACTTATACTAAATGTGCCTTCTTGGAACTTTCTATTGTTAACACCTCATTTTACATTTTGGGTTGTGTTTTTTTTTCCCCCCATTTCTTCTGAGGGTTTTATCCTTTTCTCTTCTTCCAACAATCTTATCCATCCAATGGCTTCACAGAGGATCTCTGTTCACTGCCTACTCCCACTTTCTATCTCCAACCCAGTCCTGAGCTCCTTTATTCATTTGATACATTTTATTGAGTCCTCACTATGTGCCAGGCACAGTTCTAGATGCTGGGATATGGCAACAACCAAAGCAGATACAGTCCTCACCCTGGGGGGCTGCCATGGTCGTAGAGGTTCCTGCAGTTGGGGGAGGTTCCTGCAGTGCTTCGGGAGGATGGTCCAGGAAGGCTTCCCTGAGGGTGGAGGGTCTGAGCAGACAAAGAATATTTCTCTCAGCATTTCTATCTGAATGACACCAAGCCTCTGAAACTCAGTTTGTCCGAAGCTGAATTTATGACCTGCCCCCTTTCCCTGCAATTGGTCCCTGCCCTAGAACATTCTATCAAAGGAAATGATATTACCATCCTTCAGGCTGTTGAAGGCAAACACCTGGGAGGCATTTGCCAGAACTTCCTCCTCCACCACATCTAATCACCACCAATTCCTGTCCATTTTACCTACTGTGTGTTTCCTGCATCTGTCCTCCTATCTGTCTCTCCCACCGTGACTGTCATCTCAGGACTGGACTACCACAAAAATGTACCCCTCTCTCCATAACCTCTCTGCATCTCCTCACCACAACCAGAGTGATCTTTGAAAAATGCACATGAGATCGCCACTCCTCTGCCAGAATCTTTTAGTGGCTTCTCATAGCTCTTGGTTGAAAGCCAGATATGTTACCATAATCTACAGGCCTGTGTGGTCCAGGCCCTGCCTTACCAGACTCAGGTTCACCCAGCATCACCCTCTGTCCCTCGTGCCACCATTTCCTGATATTGCCATCCTTCCTTCCCATCCCAGGGCCTTTGCACGTGCCACCCCACCTCCCCGAATGCTTCCCACCCTATTCCCTAAGCTAACCTCATCCTTCAGGTTTCAGACTACATGTGACTTTTGAAGAGTCTTTCCAGACCTTCCGCACCCCCAGATTAGGTTAGAATTTATAGTTACTCTTTCCCAAAATCTCTTATACTTTTCCTCCGTAGGCTTTACCATGTTCATTCATCCATTCAGGAGATATTTAACAGATGTCTCCTATAAGCCAGGTTCTAGGTGCTTGAGATACATCAGTGAACAAAATAGGCAACATCCCTGAGACTTCCATTCTAACAGGATGAGACCCCCCCCACCCAAAATAAATAAACACAGTAAACCCAGAAATGCTCTCCTCTAGTAGAAGGTGAGCCAGGCTCTTGAAAAGAAATAGATCAAGTGGGGAATTTGGATGGAGACAAAGTTGGGGGGTTGATGTTACTACATGTGTAATGCCTTCCTGGCGCTGTTTGGTTCCATTGGGACTTGCATTCTGTGGTCTTCCCCTGGCACAGAGGGTCTATTGAGTGAGTGAGTGAATGAATGAATAAACAAACAACAGACATGAAGACCGAGATAGCATAGCCTGGACCCAGACCCAGACTGTGGGACAGAATGGAAGAATGGATTCGAGAACTATTTTAGGCAGGACCGGGCAGCAGTATTTGGTTGTCCAGCGTTCTTGACTTACCGTGGTGCGGGGCAGTTAAGACTTCATGACACTGAGGTTTCTTATCTGGAAGATGGGGGCCACATGCCCATTGGCTGCTACTTTGCAGAAGCTAGCCCTGTCAAGAGCGCTTAAGGGTTCTCCACGTTTCATTGGCATGGGCCATGGGATTTCCCTTCCGAGAAGAATTTTCCAGTACCACTTCAGTTTAAAAGTAAGTGCCTCTTAGCTCCTCTAACCCTCCAATCCATTTAGCTTTCCGTGTTTGCACCAGTGATTCCTTCCTTGTGACAAGAAAATAGAGTAGCACTTCACAGAATATGAAAACACTGTTAGCTCAGATTACCTCCACCTCACCTCATTCTGCGTGTTTTCAACTTCTTGTGCTGTTGATCCCGAACCATAAAGCTGCCAGCTGAGCCAGGAGTCAAACCATGTAATCATAGGCCACCTGCTTCCTTCTTTCTCCCTCTCTCTCCCCTGTTCAGTCGTTTTAAAGTTCTAAGACCCATGCCACCACTTTAAATTTTTTTTTCTTTTCTCACAAAATTGCTTACTTGAAATAAATGTGTTCTTTGATTTTTTTTTTCTGAGAGATGCGAAATTCTGAGTATCCCCTAGCTTACCAGCAAAATGATTTTTGTCCCCCGCGCACCCTTGCATCAGCATGCAGCTGTTCCCGGGGGAGCGGGGGGGGGGTGGTATTCTCTGAATGCAGCCACTGTAATTGCGCCCCCCAGAGCTGCAGGCCTGGCGAGGGAAGCCGCCTCTCTAGAGTGGAGCAGAGACGGAAGGGTTGGGGTAGGGCAGGGATGGGGATAAACCTTGGCCTTTGTTTTGGGGATTAATCCTAGGGCTTTTTCATTCCAGTCAAGCTTAAGTAAGGATTTCCTCCTGTGTTGGATGCGTTTTTATTAGGATTGCTTGCAGCCCCCTCGGGTCCATCTGTCAAGCTGTCATCCCAGACTTGAAATTCTGACTCTTTACACACAAAGGTAAAAGAACTCACCCGTATTCAATATTGGTTCTAAATTTCTCTTCGTTCATTTGATGGCATGGTTCTGTGATGGTGACGCATTTGTCTCGAAGATCAAATCAAAGCCTAAGGAACACTGTAAGAAATTAAAGACATCTCTAAAGGGCCACATTTTTAAAATCCTAGGATTTACCCCTTGGGATTTGAGGAAGACAGGAGAGCGCAGTTCTCTGGTTTGTGGAATCGTAACTCTTGTCTGCGAGGCAGAGCTGTCTGGTACAGCTGTCAGCCAAGCCTGGGAGCTGGGCGGACGGATGGCGAACTCTCTATCTAGAATGTGAATCCAGACGTGCCAGCCCCAGCCACCTTCAGTTTCCGGGCAGGCTGGCTTGAATTGTTGAAAGAACTGGGACTTTGGAGTCAGACAGACTTGAATTTGACTGCTCACTCTGATTTATGGCCTTTGTAATCTGGCGTGGTTCACATTGGTTGGCCTTAGTTTCTGTTTTTGCAAAATAAGCAGAAGATTACAGATTGAGTTTATCTATGGAGGTGTTTAATAAAAGTATTTGACCTGCATTGGCCCTTTGGTCAATGTTGGCTCCGGTTTCTTCCAGGCCTTGGTAGCAGAGCAGCGGCAAGTCTTCTCTTAGAAGGGGACTGGAATATTAGCAGAGCATCAAGCAATAAATCAGAAATGAAGGGTACTTGGTGGGTGTCCCAGCTGTGTGCAGAGTTTATCAAAATGCCAGCCAGTGGCGGCGAACAAGGGAGAGCCCAGTGACAGCAGGGGTGTGTCTTTGTATCTGCCAGACAGCGACTCAAGAACAGGAATCTGGTGGCCAACACTGGGACATCTGGTCCTGAGCCAGCTTCCCGGGAAGGCGCAGTGGTCTGTACTGAGGCACTGAAGTGGGTCTTGGTGTCACTCGTGTAGGGGGAGGTCGGTGAGCCTGAGCCCCAGTGCTGATGGCTCAGGGCACGAGGGGCTGCAGCGAGGGGCACAGGCTGAGTCTGGACAGGGGGGTGAAGAGGGCAGTGCCTTTGATCGGCATCATTATATTTTCATTACCGAGGTGTTTCTCAGATCTGTCCATGTATATGGCTCTGAGACTATTTTGAACAGAATAGACTGATATTTCATTTGCTAAAACAAAAGAAGGAACGAAAGAGAAGACTTAATACTGGTATTTCAAAATGGGTGACACTTTGCAGAAAGCAAACGGCATCTCCACTAGTGAAGGACAAGTCAGTCATTTGTAGTTGCCATGATTTGCTCCAATCTTAACTGTTCCTGAACCGGCTTTCTCTACAGCGAAATGAACATCCCTCACACCTCATTCAGGATCCTGTCACAACTTGGAGTCGGTCCAAATTAGGGCTCATGAGCACATCTTAGCCCCTTAAAGACTTAGGCCAGCTGGTCTTCTCCAACCAGTGATGCCACGTGGGCAGTGCTATGGGCCCCTCTCACCGGCTTCTAAATGTTTCTTCCCTGAAGTTGCCTTCTTCCCGTCATTATTCCAAAACAGTTGATGTACCCAGAAATATTTACAATGGGGATTACTTCATGTGCACCCTGACCTTTGTCTCACTGATGTACCCAGACTGCGTCAGATTATTCCCTTGCCTCCAGTCTCGTCCCAGTCAAATCCACATTCCCACTCCACGACTGTGGTGACTTTTCCAAAATGAGCACATGACTTATGTCATTCCTTTGATGAACCCCTTCAGTGGCTTTCTGTTTCCTTCAGGATTGAGCCCAAACTCCGTAACACGACCATGTGGCAAGTCCACATGTAGATAGGTGTGCAGAGGACTTTGGTACGTCAGAGCGAGGTAGTAGGTCCATTGTCTGCAGCCTTCCCAGAATGGTTTACTACAGTTGTCATGCCTGAGCTGGGTTTTGAAGAATGAAACAGAGTTCACCTGGTGGAGGGGAGTGGGAAAGGCATTCCGGAGAGAAAGAACCACTTGTTGAAAGGCAACAAAGCCACCAAACCCCCCAGCATGCAGATTCCCAGTGTGATAACTAGTCCAGTGATGTTGGACCAGAAGATGCAAGGAGGGGGTGGGCCTTCGAGCTCCTGAGGAGCTTGGATTTTACTCTATAAGAGGTGAGGAATCACTGAATGGTTGGCAACTGGGAAATGATTAGCTTTGTGTTTTAGAACGAGGAGGATGGCAAAGAGACTGGAAGGGAGAGAGAAGGTAGCCTTCACTGAATATCTGCTGTGTGTCAGGAACTCTGCTGGATGCTTGATCTAGATTATTTCTGTAAGTTTGTACCAGAACCTGTTTTACAGATGAGGAAACTTAGATTCAGGAAGATTGAGAGATTTCTCTGAGACTGTCTAGCATGGGTATGCTTTCTACTAGGGTCGCCGGCTTCAGGGGGTCAGCATTGCCTCCACAAGTCCGTGTGGGGCGTTGTGGCCGGGGTGGTCCTGGGTCTGTCCTTGCCTTCCCCTGAGCCCGCCTCTACTCTGTGCCAGGCTGGACCAGCTCTGGCCAATGCACTAGTAGCCTGCAGGGGTTTGCTATTGCTGCCTTACCACCAACCTGGCCACTTACTTCTTTTTTTTTTTAAGATTTTATTTGTTCGAGAGAGAAAGAGAAGACAAGCTGGGGGAGAGGCAGAGGAGAGGGAGAAGCAGACCCCCTGCTGAGCAGGGAGCCCGATGTGGGGCCCGATCCCAGGACCCCGGGATCATGACCTGAGCCGGAGGCAGGTGCTTAACCGACTGAGCCACCCGGGCGCCCCCAACCTAACCAATTAAAATAGCACCTACTTATTAGCTCACACATGGCAGAGTGGAGCTCTCTGCTCAGGGCCTCAAAGGCTGAAATCAAGGTATGGGGAGGGCTGGGCTCTCATCTCCAGGCCTCTGGGGAAGAATCCACTTGCGAGCTCATGTGGTTGACAGAATTTACTTCTTTGCAGCTCTAGGCCTTAGGTCCCCCTTTTCCTGCCAGCCGTCAGTCAAGAACTACCCTCAGCAACCAGAGGCTGCCCTCCTTCCTTGCTACTGGTCCCCTCCACCTCCAAGCCATCAACAGTGTATTGAGTCCTTGTCGTGCTTTGACTCTGACTTTCTCTTCTGCCTCCTGCTGGAGAAGCTATGCTGTGCTTTTAAAGGGCGCATGTGATGAGGTCAGGCCCACCCAGGTAGTCTCCATTTCTTAATAGCAAATGTGCCATGTAACATGACCTAGTCATGGGAGTAGCACCCATCATATTCACCATCCTGGGGATTATGCAAGGGGTGCACTCCAGGGACCAGGCATCTTGAGAGACGTCTTAGAGTCCTGCTCACCACACATGCCTTGATTACATTTATGGTCAGAATTTGCCACTACTTAAAATAAAAAGTTTCCCTCTTGGAGTAGCCCAGTGTTTTGTTCCTATCTGCTGTCTACCACATCACCAGAAGCCTCTGCAGGGAAGGAGACCTTGGCAGGTGCTGCATTTCATACATATTTTAGGAAACAGTTTATTCCGCGTCTGCTTGAGCCCTAAGGCTGCAGACCCATTCTTTCCTTTCTGCACACACAACCTTTGGGGTGTTACTGTTCAGGGTGGAAGACAAACAAGGTTCCAGTCATTATTCCCCGTATCTACCTGGCCCACGGCTACTGCTTCTTAATTAAGGTGAAGCTTTCTCATGATTCTGTTTTCTTCAGCCATATGTTAGGACTAATGAAGAATCCAGATTTTACTATGAATTAAAATGCTTCCTCTTATAAACCTTGATTTGTGAATTTTGAGTTCTGTGAATCATATTTATACTTGTTTTCTATTTACAAACATTCTCCAGTTTTATAGATTTTTTTTTTTTTTTTTTTAACAGCAAAAACAAAAAGGTTAAGGGGACTCATCTGCTGGTCCTTGCTCGGGTTGGGGGCTGACATGGAGAGAAGGTATGATCATGTACTAACTGCTGGGTGCAGCTCAGATGGTGGGATGCCCCACCCCTCAGAGACTTGGGGAGACCCTGGTGTTTGCCTGTGCCTGGTGAGCCCCCCCACCATTATCCAGCACAAGACTGGCTCTGTTGCAGGCTCTGAAGAGAGAGAGGAGCGTGCGCAAGAGTCGAAGCTCATGGGGGCACGAGCTTGGTATTAGAGGTTCATAAAATCCAAAGGCAAGAGACGGGCCTGGCTTCACCGCCTTAGGCTTAGGGTGGAGGCTGCTGGCACCCTCCCTGAGGAATTTCCCTGTGGGAAGCGGCCAACTTGAGCCTTTGCTTATATCTCACAAAACTGGAAGGCTTTAAAGGCTGTAAAGTCCATTGATTAGGTTATGATAATTTGCAAAAACAGTTTGATGTTTGCTTGAATGATTTTATGATAGGTTTTTAAATAGGGGAGATTTTATTTGGCATGAGTGATGGTGGGGAGAGCAGGTACCAGACATAGCTTAAGCCATAAAAAAGAATGGAAATAGGACTTTCAGTTTTTGAAATTTTGTATTAGAAAAGACTTTCAAGGGCGCCTGGGTGGCTCAGTCGTTAAGCGCCTGCCTTCGGCTCAGGTCATGATCTCAGGGTCCTGGGATCGAGCTCCGCATCGGGCTCCCTGCTCTGCGGGAAGCCTGCTTCTCCCTCTCCCACTCCCCCTGCTTGTGTTCCTGCTCTCGCTGTCTCTCTCTCTGTCAAATAAATAAATAAAATCTTTAAAAAAAAAAAAAAAGAAAAGACTTTCAAGAAAAGGATTGTGTTCATGAACCAAGGAGTGAGCATAACGTTTTTCAGAACCCTGGAGAGGGAAGCCTACCATTCATCTAGTGTTTACCATGGATGAGATACAATATACGTGGTCTTTTGATCCCAGTGGTGCTTGATCCTCTGATGTTACAAATGAGGACTCAGGTAAAAAAAGTTAATGACTGTCTCAGGGCTGCCATGTTCTCAGTACTGTGGCAGCACCTCCCATCGGGTTCTGTGACCATGGTCCTCTTTTATCCGAGCCAATAGCCAGAAATACATAGACAGCCAAAGGAAAGCAAAGGAGAACTCTCTTTCTTTTGGTTTGATTTGTAAGTCCAGCAATTTTAGTGCTTTAAAAACTGTTTATTTCTCGGTGTGATTCTTCTAAGGAATGACGTATTCTCTATTAAACCATGATGATTTAAACCCCTCAAAGAGCATTACGGTTTGTCTCCTATTGGGGTTTCCCCCATGCAGTCTCAATTGAAATCAGTTGCTGTGTATGTTCTCAAGATACTTTTATTTGGACTCTAGTGCAGCTCGTAGGGGCTCAAGGTTTGGTAGTGAGACCATCAGAATCAGAAAGATTTCAGTCCAGCTTCCCAGTCTTGACTGAGATTGATCAGAATAATACATATGGAAAGCAGGGGAGCTTTGTTAAAACATTCTTAAATATTGAAGACAGCATATTCATACAGTCCTCATTTATTGAAAGGGTTAACCAAAAATTCACTATCAAGAATTATTAAAAAATTAGCTATCAAGTTAACCCAGCAGGATTTTAGGTATTACTAGTCTCATTTTCCACTAAGACAAATAAGTACTATATTTTGCCTAAATGTTTTAGTCTTTCAGCCAGAGCAGTGGTTCTCAACTGGGATGGTTTTTGTCCCTAAAGTATATTTGGCAATGCCTGGAAACATTTTTTTGATTGTCACAATTTGGGGATGGGCAGAGAAAGAGTGCTATTGGCATCCAGTGGGGAGAGACCAAGCATCCTGCAGTGCATAGGACACCCCCCCCATTGCAAAGACTCACCTGGCCTAAGATGTAGATGCTCCATTGCAAACTCTGGGCTAAAGGGAAAGAGTCCTGAAGTTTTTATTGAGAAACACAACCAGCATGTTGAAAGAGAAAGAAAGGAAGATGGCTATCCTTATGGAGCCTGAAGGAAGAGAGGGAGTTTTCTAGCTCTAAGGAGGAGAGAGATAATTCTTAGAGACCAAGCGTTGAATATTATTTTGCTTTACAAATTGACACACCTCCTTAAAGCCAATATGCTGTTTGTGTCCTAAGAGGCTCTTCAATTTCTTCTCCCTTAAAGGTTTCGTATTCCCCAGAAGCTACTAAGTAGAAATGATTTTTTTTAAGAGTGCAAAAATTCCTAGCTAGATGGAACAACCTGACTGCTTCTCGCAGTCCCTCTAGTGTTTAAAAATATACGGGAAAGGAGGTTGGGGCTCAGTTGCAATGAGCCACTTTTCGACATTTGACTTGGTTTCTCAGGGTTTGATCTTGGTTTGCTGCCATAATGTGGCTCACTAAAGCAGTGTTTGACATGGAATAATCCATGAGTCCCTCAGGTGCCTAGAAACAGCTAATTAAATCTGTGACACAAAAAAGGAGACTATAATAGAGCACAAAATCCAAGCTGTGGAAATGGAGCACCTAAGCTTTCTTATTGTTCTACTAATAAAAGCCAATACAGGAGCCCTTGATCATTTCTATAATTTCTTATACCATATTAATAACTTCAGAATTTAAATTGAGTTCAAATCAGATGCTCTTATCTTTTAACAACTCCCATATTAAGTGTATAATTAAAATGCTCCAGTTTAAATATTTTCCCCAAGGTATTCACTACTAAAAGATTCACACAGTGATGAACCAGGGCGTTCATGGATGATGGCTCAAGCTTTTAAGCACTTCAGGTAGGGAAAAGGAATCTGTTACAACTGGTCTAATTGATATAAAAGGGGAATGGTAAAAAGTTGCTTTTAAATACTAAAACGTCTCTTGATATGTCATATTAGCCCTCGGTCTTTTAAGTAACTAACTGCCATCAATATTTGACTAGGTCCTCTCCTTTGTGAATGTGACTTGGTAAATATTAAAAGAGAATTTCTCAAATTAAAGGTAAGCTTTAAATGATTTGTGTGCTGGGAGTTCAGAAGTCCTGGGCTGGGTGATGCTGGCTTTCATCTTTCATGGTTACTTCTGTGGATTTTAAGAGAGATGCTTTTATTACACCTAGCCTTTGCTTTCTTTGTTAACCAGCTGGGTCTTTCTTATAGCGGCTCTGTTAACCTAGAAGGGAACTGAGAGAAGATGCTATACCGAAGGTGGCATTTAACCAGGCTGTGAAGGCCTGATGGACTTGCCCAGGTGACAGAATGTCACAGGTCTCTCAGATGGGGGACCCAGGGGGACCATTCACCAGGCCTGCTTTCCCTTTGACACTTGTGTCCCTGCACTCTGAATCTCACTTTATCAGTTCACCTGCACCCATATTCCCCCTATTTCCTGCGAAGAAATAGGAAAGAGGATCCTCTTTGCTCTGTTGTTAGTATGGACTCTGGGGGGGAGAAGTGGAAGCTTTTCTGGGGTGCGTGGGGGCAGTGGGAGGATAGAGAATTGCCGGGACAAAGGCATTTTTCTCCTCTGTGATGATTTAGTTGTGATCATTGTCAAAAGAAGAAAACATGGGGGATTATGCCTTGCCCCGGGGCTCTGGGAAGACTGCCTGTTGGAGCAGTAGGAACCCGCAGAGGCGGAGGTGGCTGTTGGTGTCGGCTTTCACTACTCGCGGGGACCATCTGCTTCTGCTATCGATCTGGTGGGGTTAGGGATGTCTTGAGGGTACTTCCATAGGGATGCATGGAACAGGATCTCATAAAATGTGGTGCCATTTGGTGTCATGTGGGATAGATGGAGAGCTTGAAGAAACTGGCTAATAAGAGTGCTTTATCTGCAGATGCTGGGGCTCCTACTGTTGATGACGGCTACCATTTATTGAGTACAAGACACGCTGCTTAATGTTCACTTTCTCATTTTATTCTTAGATTAACCTAAAGACGGAGGATAAATAAAGAAGCCATTTCATAAAGGAGGCTTAATTAGCTTTTTTTTTTATGTTCAGTTAGCCAACCTAGAGTACATTATTTTTTGATGTAGTGTTCAACGATTCGTTAGCTGCGCATAACACCCAGTGCTCATCCCAACACGTGCTCTTTTTAAAGAGAATAGTACGAGTAACTTTCTAATCTGGCATTGAATTTGGGCAGAGCCTATAGTGTTCATGACTATGCTATATGGTACTTTTATTATTATTACCATTAATCTTACTGTCACAACCCAGCCAGAAGAGTTTAGGAGCTGAGGCCTTGCAGCAGGAATCCAGGAAGTTCCTTTGGACCTAGAAGAATCCTCTCCCCCTTAGCCCCTGACCTACAAAAGTGTGCCCTGCTACCTAGTAAGAATGCTGAGTGTATGAGGATATGTCCCACCTAGTAAGGGTGGTGAGTGTATGAGGATATGTTCTCTGGTCCAGGGCTGGGATCATTTACTGGCCTCCTGGAGTGCTGTGTTGAGAAAGACTCTGAGGCCACCTCCTGGCTTAGTGAGAAGTAACCATTTGCTCTAGGTCAAGAGGAAGTAGTGAAACAGACAATATATGTTTCTCTTTCTTTCACTAGGACTTAGGCTACTGAAGAAAGATGGCTATCAAAAGAACCACAGTTCTCTAGAGCGGCCTGGCTCTGAGCAGGATAGATGCAAAGCCTTGGAAAGATGCAAAGCCACGAGAGATGGGTGGCTGGAAGAAGAGTGGGGAGGGCCGATGGGCTTCACATGAGCCTCTGTGTTGGGTTTAGTGGGCAGATGTCAATGTTACCATTTACTAAGTGCTTATGTATGCCAAACGCTATTCTGAACACTTTATTCTAAACATGTAATAACTCTTACAAGAACTCTAATTAGTAGGTACCACTGTTATCCCCCTTTAAAGATGAAGAAATGAAGCACAGAGAAATTAAACAACTTGTCCAAGTCAGACAACTAGTAAGAAGTGGCTCCAGGGTTTGAACCCAGGCAGTCTTAACCACTTAACTATTAGCCTCTCAAACTTTATCAAACCCAGAGATTCAGGCTTAAGGTGAGACTGAAGCAAAATTTGAAATGTAATATAGAGGAAAAGTATTAGGTAAATGGGACCCTCTCGGGGAGAAGGGTAGTGGTGCTTGGGCAGAAAGACAAAAAACATTAAAGAAAAATTTTTATTTGAATATAGTGGACACACAATGTTACATTAGTTTCAGGTACAACACAGTGACTCGGCAAGTCTATACGTTATGCCGTGCTCCCCGCAAGTGGAGCTCCCCTCTGTCACCAGACCACGTCATTATAATACCGTTGACTTATCCCCTATGCTGTGCCTTTCATCCCCGTGACTTATTCATTCCGCCCCTGGAAGCCTCTACCTCTCTCTCCCCTTCACGCATTTTGCCTAAGCACTGATGTTTGTCTTTCTGTTTGTTGTTTTCAAAAATGCTCAAACCCCACCATACCACACCATAGACAGTCCTCACCTTGACTGTGCTCACTCCACATGACTACATTCACGGGAGCAGTTGGGGAACGTGTGAAGCTTTTTGAGAGCCTGTGGGCTCAGAAGTTGAGAAAAGAAGTGTCTGTGACAGGAAGCACTGGTCATGGGACACAGTCGCACTGAGTACTTTCCTCATTCATACAGCATGTGGCAAGCACAGCCTTGGTTCTAGCAGAGCGGTAAGTCCCAGGGGGAATCCTGCCTGCAGTTTATACTGCCCTTGATGTGGCAGCAGGAAGTAAGGCAGGAAAGACAGCTGGGACCAGATGATGGAAGAATTTGAATGCCAGAAAGCAGAGTTGGTGAGTTACTTGGAAGACTGTGTTCAGCCACTTGTACTTTGGGAAGAAGAGCAGGGCACAGTGAAGAGGGTGAACTGAAGGGGGGGAAGGGGAGGAGAGTCGACACCATTGTCTCTGCAGAAGGCGCCAAGAGACTGACTAGGGGCCAGCCACAGGAGCAGAGAGGGGATATAAATACGAAGCCCAGAATGGAAATGGAAGCACATTGACTTGCATTGGTTGATGAAAGGGAAAGAGAGATGAAAGGAAGATTGTGGCACTCTGATCCTAAGTTTCTAGAATGATAATGATATCATTAATAATAAAGAATAAAAGAGGTCAGGTGCTAGTGTGCAGCTGAGAGAAATGTTTCCTTTAGGTGTCACCTCCTCCAGGAGGCCTTCCCCAAGCACCTGATTTTCACCCTTGAGTCTCCCTCTAGCTCTGCCCCTTGTGTTTCTTTCAGTCTGTGTACTTGTTTGTGTCCGGGCGTCCCCCTGTTGAAAAGGTACATTGTGTGAGGTCAGGACCATGTCTGCCCTGAGCCCTTTGCCTAGCGTAGAGCCTGGAACCTAGGAGGCTTAGTCTACTTCATTTTGACAAAGAAATAACTTTGGTGAAATGCTAAGATAGGGGGTTTCCTTTAACTTTTTAACGTGAGAAATAAAATATACACCTGGGTTAAAATATGCACAAGGTAGGAAATGAAATATTCAGTTGGTACTCTAATAATTAACTAAATTTTGCCACCGAGTGATAACTACTGCTAAATCAATGAAATAGGAATCAATTAGGCAATCATGCAGCCAGACATTATACAACTTGATTGCCTAGAATTGTAAAAAAATTCAGTGAAGAGAGTAGTTTAATCATTATAATACGTATAAATACTCAAAATCAGTGAAACATGTTTCTTAAGGTTTGGCGGTAATGCTCTCACATTATTAATAACGGTTTTGCTTTTCTTCTATAGCCTTCCCTTAAGAACCTCATTCTGGTCTGGTTAGTGTCTGCCCCTCATTGCCATTCTTTCTTCTTTTTACGAATCAGGCTAACTTCTTGGCATTCCAATACATGAAGTAGTGAAAGAGCACCTTGGAATATGGATCAGAAAGCCCAGCTTCTCATCCTGACCTCAGCGGAAGCCAGAATTACCCTTCTGAGAAGGTTGAGTAGGTGCCTCTCCTTCTCAGGGGAATATCAGGTGCCCTGTACCTTCACACTTCCTCCCCCCAGTGCCTGCCTCTGGTGCCCCCTCTTGTGGCCTGAATTTGCTTGTGTCTTCCTCCCTCTCTGGTGTCAGACAAGAGCAGCTCAGACTTACACCTAATTTTGTGAGAGTAGATGAGGAGGGTGAAGGAGTTCAGAGAGGAGTTGAGTATCATCCTCCTCATGTCGGAACTTGCTGTTCTGCTCTAATGGATGGAACGCACTAGTTTTCTTTTCTGTATTGTACAAGAGTATGCCATCCAAGGCACCTGCCCCACATTACAGTCCCACCAGCAGTGTAGGGGAGGTTCCAGTTTCTCCACATCTCCACTGACACTTGCTATTGTCTGTATTTTTTATTATAGCCATCCTAGTGGGTTTACCGTGGTTTCTTTGATTTGAGCTTCCCTAATGTCTAAAGACATTGGCCATCTTTTCATGTGCTTATGGACTATTTGTATATATTCTTTGGAAAATGTCTATTCGAATTCTATGCTCATTTTTAATTGAATTATTTGTCTTTCTATTGTGGAGTTATAAATCTTCTTTATGTATTCTGGATACTAGAGCCTTATCAGATAAGTGATTTGAAAATATTTTCTTCGGTTCTCTGGGCTGTCTTTTCACTTTATTAATAGTGTCCTCTGAAGCACAAAGGCTTTTATCTTGATGAAGTCTAACTTACCTATTTTTTCTTTAGTTACTTGTGCTTTAGCTGTCATATCTAAGAACAATTATCTAGTCCCAAGGTCATTAAGATTTACATTTGTGTTTTCTTCTAAGAGTTTTATAATTGTAGTGCTTACATTAGGTCTTTGATCCATTTTAAATTAGTTTTTGCATATGGTATGAGGTAGGGGTTCAACTCCATGAGATTTTGGTAAGACTTGATCCATCAGCTCAAGGATGTAAGCACTGTAAGGAAGGAATTCTAGGAACTGTACTGGAGAGAGAAAAAAGAAATTATTTTATCCTAGGATTCTTAGTGCTGAACAAGTCTGGTGGTTTAAAGAGAAAAATACGGCACAATTAGTTTTATATATTCAACTGGACCCAGCTGGATTCTGTAACCGTGCAGAACATATACCTTGCAAATTCTCACACTCTAATGAAGTAGATCTTACCTTCCAAGCAGTAAGTGGATGATATGATGATTTGGATATCTATAAAAGATGGACAGTGTCCAGCAGTGAAACAGGAGTTTATTGTTCTTTAGTTACTACGATAAGAGGAATACCTTCATGCTTCAGTGGTGATAACATGATAAGCTCAGGGTGCATGACTGGCATTGAAACAGGAAAGAATTAAGGACAATAAGCTGGCAACTCACAGAGTTCAGAATGGTATAGAGAAATTCCCTTTATGAATGTGATTGTTTACTAAAAATGTTATTTTTTTCTCCCTGCCTTGGTACCCCTCAGCTAACATTTATTAGCCCTGTTCTCCATGGTCTCTGATATTTCTGCATGTCTTCTGAACAGAGGTAGTGACAGCCCTACCCACTAAATGCCAATATTGCTTCAACCTAAAGGATCCCAAATTTTGATCCCTTAAGGAGTAGTGCTGCCCCTTTTTATTTTTATTTTATTATTATTTTTTAAAGATTTATTCAATTATTTTAGAGAAGCTGGAGGGAGGGGCAGAAGCAGAGGGAGAAGGAGAGAAGCAGATTCCTGGCTGACCACGGAGCCCAATGCAGGGCTCCATCTCACGACCCTGAAATCATGACCTGAGCTGAAATCAAGAGTCAGACACTTAACTGGCGGAGCCACCCAGGCGCCCCATTTTATTATTTTTTAAATTTTATTATTATTATTTTTAGTGCTGCCTTTTTTTAGAAGCACTTGTTTGGTGTTTGCTTTTTCATGGAACTCTGCCTTCTTTGTATCTCTGTCATCTAACATGGCACCTAGAGCATAATTGGTGCTCAGCATATGTTTGCCGAGCTAACGTGTATTAGCCCTTGCTCTCCATGGCCTGTTACATGAGATCTGCCCTTGCTCTTCCTTCAGTTATGTTGCAGTTCAGAAAGAAGATTTAATTGTATCTAATTGGAAATTCTGACCACTTTTCCTGGAACTTGACAAGTAGATTCTAGAATTTTTTTTTTAAAGATTTTATTTATTTATATGAGAGAGAGAGCGAGCGAGCGTGCACACAAGCAGGGGGAGAGGCAGGTAGAGGGAGAGGGAGAAGCAGACTCCCTGCTGAGCAGGGAGCCCGACGTGGGGCTCAATCCCGGGATCCTGAGATCATGACCCGAACCGAAGGCAGACACCTAACGACTGAGCCACCCAGGTACCCCAGATTCTAGAATTTATATGTAAGAGAAAGGTCAAGAGTATTTGGGTCAAGACAATTGTAAAGTAAAAGAACGAAGTTGGAGGTACTTGTCTTATATGATAGTAAATATATATGGTATGGTATTGGTATAGTGATAGAGAAAGAGATCAATGAAACAAATATAGAGTTTAGAAATGGAGCCTCAAGTGGCAGATTGGATAGGTGTTCACCAAATGATTCCCTTTTTCTCCTGGGCATAAACTAAACTACATTTCCTAGCCATTGGACTCATGGCAGAAGTGTTACACCCGACTTCCAGGCCTGACCCAAAAAATCCTTCCATGAATAATTCATTTTCTCCCCATATGCCAACTGCATATTAATGTCTCTTGAGAACCCCAGAGTAGGGCAAGAACACAAGATGGAAGGAGCCAGAGTCCCTGAGTTCTTGCCTGGAGTAGAGCTCCCCAGGATGGCAGATTATCCAGATTACCGGTGTGAGATGATTCATGATTGAGAGATAAACTTTTGTTATGTTAAATTACTGAAAAAAATTTTAAAGATTTTATTTATTTATTTGAGAGAGAACGAGCGGAGGGGAGGGGGGAGGGACAGAGGGAGAGAGAGAAGCAGGCTCCCCGCTGAGCAGGGGCCAGACATGGGGCTCAATCCCAGGACCCTGGGATCATGACCTGAGCTAAAGGCAGACGCTTTACCGACTGAGCTACCCAGGCGCCCCGTTAAATTACTGAAATTTGAGGGTTGTTAGCTTACTCTAATAATCAGGCCTGTATGGAACCTTGACACACAACAGCTGGTGGTCAGATATTGCAGAGAAGATGGACTGTCCAATATACAGGGCTGGGATAATTGGCGGTCTATATAGAAAACAGCAACAAGAAATCCAGCCCCTACTCCATGCTCCATTCCAGGTGGATTAGTGACTAATGTGAACAACAAAGTTTTAAACCTTTTAGAAGAATACGTAGGAGAACATCTTTATTATCTCAGGTAGACAATGAAAAGCTAAGACACATAACGTACAAATCAAGTGGGGAAAGACTGAGAAAAATCAACTACATTAAAATGAAAGAATTCTGAATAAAGGCACCACCGTGGAAGCTAGTCAAAGACTGGGAGAGCATTTGAAATATATACCAAGAAAGGATCAGTATCCGGAATATTAAAAAAAAAAAAAACTACCTGTCAATTAGAAAAGCAAAATACTTCCGTAGAAAAATGGGCAGAGGTTATGAGCGGGTATCTTATGGAAGAAAAAAATTGAATATGAAAAAAGTGTTCCACCTCACTGCCTGTCAGAGATCTAGAAATTAAAACGAATTTCATAATTAAAGTCTGACAGTCACTACCTGTGGTGGGTGCGAATTGCAACAAGCAATCTGGAAAGCTGTTTTGATATCATGCTCATGCCCTGGGTCCTAACAGTTTCACTCGCACTGGAACCTGCAATGTTCGATACTCTCAAGCGTGATGGTCCCTTATGTCCTGATTCTCCCCTTTTCCTGTGTCTCAACTAGTTCATCCTATGTTTTGAAGGACAATCACACTGTATCTCTTTAGTCTTCCATCCTGCAGTTGCTGTCAGATTTATTTCAATCCTTTCCTTTCTTCCCACTTGCAGCAGTGCATCTGAAATTAATCCCTGGATACGTTGGAGGTTCCCATGAAAAACTGATTTGCTGTAATGACCAACCGCTGAACTGAAAACTAGCCTGTGTGTGTTCGTAACTAACACAGAAGAGCTCACTATGCACCAGACACCACTCTTTTCTTGTCCTGACTCTTGCTTTAACATTTAAAAATTCACATTTAAAAAAAGAGCATTAGCTCTTTTCCTTCCCACAATGGCTCTGTGAGGTCCATGCTCAGTATCCGTGCTTGCAGAGGAAGAAACGGAGGGGCAGAGAGGTGGGAGGTGGAGGAGGGGGTGTGCGAACCCTGGCTGTTCTGCTCCTCGGGCTGCACCATTTATCCAGGTGATAACCTGGATCATTCGGGCCAGATTTGGGGACAGAATTAGACTCATGAACCACCTCCACCGACTGACTCTGACAACGGAACATTTTCCTGGCTTACACAAGCAGTTTGTTTATTTCCAGTTATTTTCTTCCTCTTATCAAACCGTGGTTTAATGTTGCCTGCATTGTTGAGAAGTAGCAGGAACATTTATAGAATTCAGCAGCCATTCTGAACACTTTTCATTTACTAAATAATGAGTCTTTAATTACTGGCTGACTTAAGCTAGTTTTCAAAGAGTAATACTGTTAACTGCCAGCTATATCCCACAAGGGTGGACAAGAATAGAGTTCTATTTTATTTTATTTTGCTTTATTTTCTTTTTTTGTTAATTCAAGACCTCAGAGGAGAGTACATCACCCACATAGCTTCCTTGACACTTTGTACTTCAAGTAGATGAATTCCTTCCCACCCTGGAAAGCTGCCAAATCTCTAAATTGACATGTGCTCTGAATAATAAATTTCAGTATGAGGACAATGCCAGGTGCAAGAGGTTTTGATAAAAGGGCATTTGAACTTTACAAATGATACAAAACATTTCCCTTAAGAAACTTTAATAATTAAGTAAAAGACTCTGTGTGAAACTTTTTATGTTCAATTCAGCTTCCACTACATACTTTAGTGAATAGATTATTCCAGCAATATGTCAGTGGTAAGCTAAGTAGTACGTAATTCCATGTGAAATCTATACAATGGCTGGGCCCCTTCCTTCCGTCTGAAACATCCTGCAAACCTCCAGAGATCCTCTAAATTCTAGGATTGGACTGGTGAGCCCACGGGATTATTCAGATGCTAAGACTTATTTTTTTCAGGTGTGTGGTGTCCCTTTTCCTGATGAAGTTTTTGGATCAAACAGGTGCTTCTTTATCTGACATTCAGGATACAGGGCAGATCCTTTTGGTCAAGATTCGATGCATTTGTTCTGTTTGCATAGATCAAATGCGTTCTCCTAGCCCTGTTTAGAACTATGTAAAACCTTGCACAGACCTAAAAAGAACTGTAGGACATAGGCTCTGTGCTGGGAAATAGCACATTCTTTATTTTTCTTTCCTAAATACGTTTTTCTTTAGAAACAAAACAAATCTCACCGATTTTAAACAGACTTTCAGGTCTTCAGAGGGAGGAAAGCAGCAATCTCTTACTCTAAGTGGTTGAATGAAATTCCTGGATGTTTTGAATATTAAAGCTATTTGAATAATGTTATCATTTTTATGCAGGCCCTATCTAAATAGAATGTTATGCCTATCCTTTTAAAATGAATAAAAACAAAAAATTTAATCTTTCTCTAAAATTCTGTATACTACTTCCAGCTGTCATTGCATTTTTTCCACAGTACATGGTCACGTTTCTAACTGGATAGTTTCATTCCAAACAAGCAGTAGTTCCAATACATTCAGGCTCTATTTAATTTAGTGGATTGGGCCTTGCAGCTGTTTTCAGAGGTGTACTTAAAAGACTGATCCTTTAACAGGGACTAGATGGTGGTGTCATTGTCTTTAAGAGATGACAGATGTATAAGCCACAGTAGGTTTGGAAAGATCTAGAAGAAAACTTGGGGCCTTGTGCATTTAAACCTGACACATATCCCAGTATGCCATATGTTCAGAGTATCAGAGCACTCATTTATAAACAAACTGTCCTGTAGACAAAGAGTCTGTTTCTATATTGAATAGTAAATTGAAATGATCAATAAGCATCTTCTGCCTTTGCAATAAGCTAGGCTCTAATTTAGGGGCTTCGTAGTTTGGTGAGGCCTCAGCTTTTCGGGCAAAAACTTCATGGCTGTCAGAGAGATTCTCTGTCCCCATGCTCCGTACGACTCTACCTTCACCCCATGCCTCTTGTTCTGAAGGTCAAATAACTTGGGTGTCAGGAGGTTCTCCATGACCTTCTTGGAGCAGCACACATCTCTTCTTACTCTCAGCTCTCCTGGGTCACTCACACTAGTTTTCAGCAAAAGGATTGCTCATCCTCCGTGAGTTATCAAATAAATGCATATTTTACACACAATTACACATCCACATAAGCAAATTGTGTGTGTGTGTGTGTGTGCACATGCACACACGGATTGAAAATCTTCAGAGGCTGCTCTTGTCTTTTGTGGAGCCCCTTGCACAGAGGATTTGAATGACAGACTTCTGCGATGACTAAAGGGAGCTCTTTTCCACTTCTGGTTCCAGAGAAATGTTTTTCAAGGCCACTCACTAAGAGTCAGGTCAAGTTCTAAAGCAGATGACGGCGTTAGGATTGGTTGGCAATTGCAAATGGCAAGGAGGGTCCATCCATTTTTCATAAGGTTATAATTAACACACTCTGCCTCCCACAGGGTCAACCTTTGGGAATGAAGACCAGCCGGCTCTGAAGGCAGCTCTGCCTTCCAAAGACACCCCCAAGGGGGCCAGCCGGGCAGCTCCTCCAGCATCCTCCAGTGTGACAACACCCCGCAGGAGTTTGCTTCCGGCGCCCAAATCCACAGCTACACCTGCTGGTAAGACCGTGTGCCTTGGAGAAGCTCCACAGTGGAGCGCCTTTTCTGCATTAAAAAGTCTTTTCAAAGCCCCCATGTACATAAGTTATTTAGATGGGATGATAGATGAGTTTCAAATGGCATTTAAAATTAATCATAACATTGGAGGGATGGGGTGGCTGGGTGATGGACATTGGGGAGGGTATGTACTATGGTAAGTGCTGTGAATTGTGTAAGACTGATGAATCACAGACCTGTACCTCTGAAACAAGATAGTTGGAAAGGAAAAATGAAGGGGGGGGATCGGAGGGGGAGACGAACCATGAGAGACTACGGACTCTGAGAAACAAACTGAGGGTTCTAGAGGGGAGGGGGGTGGGGGGATGGGTTAGCCTGGTGATGGGTATTGAGGAGGGCACGTTCTGCATGGAGCACTGGGTGTTATGCACAAACAATGAATCATGGAACACTACATCAAAAACTAATGATGTAATGTATGGTGATTAACATAACATAATAAAATAAAATTTTAAAAAAGGAAAAATTAATAATAATAATAATACCACTATTTTCAAGGTACTTTCTCATACTCATATGTTTAAATTCTTACAACTGTCACTCCTTCCCCGGCTGGTAACCCATTGAATTGTATAGTTTGATTGCAAGAAAACAAACAAACAAACAACCACCACAACAACAAACAAGAATCAAGCTATTTTAGGCAGATTGGCATTTGGCTCTGCAGTCCCGTGTTGGGGAAATCACTGGAAGGACTATAGAACCAAGCTTCTAACCTCCAGGAGGGAGTCATGGAACCCCACAGGAGCTGCGGCCTCTACAAGGATCTGGGAGTTCTGTGCCCCACCTCTGGCTCCAGGCTCACGGCCCCCAAGCTGGGATCCAGGGAGCAGCAGTTACCTGAAAAGGGCTCCAGAACCAAGCTGTGTCTGTTAGACCCAGGCCAGCAGAAGGGATGCCCTGCCCCTCCACACCCATGAAGCTAGTGACTCGAAGCAGGGCAGTCAGCTGGTGCCCAGGTGTAACCAGTGAAGGTGCTTGTCGGGGCAGCCTACATGTTGCCCCCATCTCACCTAAGTACGTCTCTTTGTCTGCGGGGTGCCCAAGCTCGCCATTCTGAGCCATCCATCTTCTGCACAATTAAGAAAGTGCACGAAAAGGAAGAGAGGATACGTGTTGAGCCCTAATCCACTGTAGAAGGCTTATCCGTATTCATATCTATTCTTCCATATTTTTCATCTATGCTCAAATAATCACATGCCAACATGCATCTATGGGTTTATGTGGGTTTCTATAACTGAGAATTTATTAGCCCCATTTTTCTACATGTTGCTTTCCTTATTCAAAGAGTACATCATAGAAATACCTTCAAATCACGGCATGGCTCATTCTTTACAGTGGCTGCCTGGTGTGGATATACCATTATGTATTCAACCATTCCCCACTGTGAACATTCACTCTGTAACTAGCTACGAACAATGCTGCAGCAAATGTCCTTGAACGAGAGGCATTCTTTCTACGAGATTGATTCCTGGGAATGGATGGCTGTGTTTGATGCCTTAATAGGTATCACTAGATTCCTTCTCAGAGTTGCTGCGGTGTTTCACGTGTCTGCCCATATCCCTGTGAGGAATAGGTGTGATCCCTTTGTCCATCTGATGGGAGTAGAATACTATCTCAATGTTCATTTAATTTGCATTTCCCTGACCCAGAGACTAGCTGGAGCCCCTTGCTCTAGGATGCAGTGGCACCTTGTAATCCTCTTTGGTTAGACTTAACTTACCTGTTTTGTTCTTCCTCAGAGGAAGGAAAACTTCTGGGGGCCAGAGACCATGTCTGTGTTGTTTTAGCACGGTATCCCCACTGCCTGCTACAGTGATCTATAGTGATCCTTAACATCTATTCGTTAATGATTGGATACATCAACCAATTAATGTATGAATGCCGCATGGCATTTGGATCTTTCAGTTCCAGTTTACTAACAGTTTGGCCTTAGTTTAAATAGAAAATAATTAGGCAAGTTTAAGGGAAGTTGAAATACAGATGTTGAATCGACCCTATAGGCAAGTTTCTCAAATTTTAGTGTATTAGGGTCACCTGTCGGGCTTGTTAAAACATGGATTAGTGGGGCTTATCCCCAGAGTATCTCATTCAGTAATTAATAATAATAATTAATATTATATATATGTATATATATGTATTTACATATATACACAATGTCCCTATTGTTTAGGAAAAAGGTGGTCTACTCTACGTACTTTTCTCTACCTTGCTTTTATCACATAATGATATGCCCTCAAAATCACCTTCTAGTAGTACACATTTTCCCATTCAGTAGGTCTAGGGTGGAGCCTGAGAATTTGCATTTCTAATGAATTCCCAGGTGATGCTGCTGCTGCTGATCTGGGGTCATGTTTTGTGAACCACTGTTGTAGAAAAATAAGCTAGGAATTTGGACAGTTGTTCTTAGAAAAAGAACATGAAAAGATAATCTACCTCACTCATAAGAAGAATAATGTGAAGTAAAACTACAACGGGCTACAGTATCCCACCTAGTAGATTGGCAAAATTCCAGAAGGCTGAAAACATCTGCTGTTGGGAAGGTGCAGGGAAAAAGGCACTCTCACACATTACCGGTGAGATAGAACCTAGGACGCATCTTGTGTAGGGAAATTTGGCATTATCTAATAAAATCACATGAGCATTTGTTCTTTGACTTAGCAGTCCCACCTCTAGGAATCTTTTCCAAAGGTAGACTAGGAAAAATAAAGGGCACAAGCAGTGCCCAGATTGTGATCTCTAAATACATTTCCCAGTAGAGGCAGATAGGGGTCCTTGAAGAAATGGCTGGTTTCCAGGTCCAGGGCAGGTCCTAGAGCATCTTGCCTTGCCAGAAAGCCAAGAAGAATTCAAAGACTACTAGAGTTATATCAAAAGGACACAAATGTCAAACTGAATAAGCTCTTACTGATTAAAAAAATGTTTGAATATCAATAAGATTCATAATAGCTGCAGTGGATTAATATTCACTAAAATATATGTATATCTACGAGGGCATATGATACAAAAGATAAACAGAAACTAGTCACCTTGGAGGATGCTAGGAAACCACCTGTTATTTTGAAAGCTGGTAAATAAGGAAAATAATGAAATATTTCAGCTTCTGTTCAGTCTGTACCTCAAGACAATCAAATAGTTGATGAAGGGAAGTTTCTCTTATAAAAGTATTCTAGCTGACAAGATAGGATAGCATATCTTTTCACAGCTTCTAGTGAATTAGGGGTGAAGGCAATGAAAGATACAATTGAAAGATACAACTGGACGTTATAAACTATACTGATGAAAATATATATATTATCTGTGAATTGGTTTTGGGGGCAGAATGAATCTGAACTGGCTTCTAGATCTAACTACTAATTTACCGGAAATACAAGGACAGAGAACCATATTAAATAGCGCCATGGAAATAGAATTAGCAGACCCCAACAGTGGGAAACACTATAGGACAAACCAACTGATTTACACAACAACAACAAAAATTGTAAAAAACAAAAAGCAAAAAACAGTTGGGGGGGTAAAAAGAGACGGAGGGGGAATGCAAAGTATGGATCTTATTTTGGATCCCAGTTCAAATAAACACACCCCCCAATTTTTTTTCGAAGATAACTGAGGAAATGTGAACCTATTGGTAATATTTTAAACATGATGTAGTAATTGTGGTTAGATTTTTTAAAAGTCATATTTTAGACATTCACACTTGCGATGGTATGCTCTCTGGGATTTGCTTTAAAGTAACTCAGGATGATGGCAGGTGGAGTCAGGGTGTTTACAGAAGATGAAACAACATTGACCATATATTGCTCATTGTCGAAGTTGACTAATAGAATACATTACACTAACTAGACTAGTATCTCTACTTTAGTATATGTTGAAAGTGTTATGTAATAATATAGCAAAATGTGTTGAAGGAGTGGTTGTTTTAGTTGAAGTACAGTTAAATGGAAATCGAGTACGTCAGGTGTGGAGGAGAGAAGAAAGGTAGCAACAGTATTTAAGCCCATAAAATTTCATTATTTTTTCAAATATTTCAGCTACATAAGAGATTTTTGAAAGCTGTGTGATCTTGATAATGGGAATTCTCTTCCACTTTGTATTACTTTATAAATATACTTTAATGTACTAAATCTAATTTTGTCCTCACAAAAACTCTGAGAGGTAGGGAGAAAAGTATTATTTTATAAATTACAGATGGGCAAACCAAGACTCAGGATGTGAAACAATACATTGTTAAAAGATAAATTTTATCACTGAATTTTAGCTTTGCATTTATTCCATTGGTTTGAATTTCTGAGTTAAATGAAATCTAGTTTTGGAAACAAAATCATCTTTCACATTGCCTTGTGTCATCAAGCTACTTAAAAAGCAAAAGGTAGGCATGCAGATTACAATTAAATCCCAAATAATTGGATTTCTTGGGACTGTAAGGTGTTTGGTTTTCTTAATTACTTAGATAATGCCAACCCTTGTTTTAACCCATGTTATTGGAAACATTTCTAAACTGCAATGCTTTGCTTCTTTCCCTTGGTGATTCCAGGCTAATGATGGCAGAGCTCTTGTATCTTTGGATCATCTGCTCAATTACTGTCATCCACAATTGTAGATACAACACATACCCACAACAGAACATACCCAGGGAGTACTTGGGCTGTTGCCTTTAACCTAGATTTCTGATGTGAGCTTTTTTTGTGAGTGACTTTTTTCTGGTTCATTCATTCAGGAAACATTGAAGTGCTTATTTTAAGCCGTAGGGTGACTTGGATTCAAGGAAAATTAAAACAGTTCTATTTTTTAAGAAGCTCACAATAAGGTAAACAGTTATGAACTAATAGAGTGAGAGCAAGAGATCTATAATCTTATCAGTGGGATTCCAGTTAATTCTAGCAACCAAGAATTCATAGTAAAGTGGATTAAGAACCATGACCTGAAGAAGTTTAAGTTAAATATAATAAGTTTTTATTATTTATTCATGTAATCATTTTCCCTTTGTTATTTCTTTAATCATTTTCTAATTTATTTATAATTTAACTGCTTTCTAACTTCAGAAAAGATCCAATGTAGCATTCAGTAAAGGTCACAGAATAACACAGATTCAAGGATAAAACTCCAAGTAATAAAAAGAGAAAATCCTGATAAAACTAGGCCCAGAGTTTTCTGGCTACAAGAACAAAAGAAGAAAACACAATCTGGGATTAAAAAAAAAAAAAAAAGAGCATGTCACTTTTTCAGAAGAGAGAAGCTTATTTACTAGCCCAAATTTTTAAGATTTTAAGATTTATTTCTGTGAATTAAAAAATGTATATGTTGAACAACATAGTGGACAACAACTTTGTCTTAAACATATCTATTCTGATAATAAAATAATTAAAAAGTAGTTTAAAATTTTGGAATAGGGAAAGCCTTTCTAAACATGATAGGAAACCTGGAGAGATGCCTGGGTGGCTCAATTGGTTAAGCATCTGCCTTCAGCTCAGGTCATGATCCCAGGGTCCTGGGATCGAGTGCCGCATCGGGCTCCCTGCTCAGCGGGGAGTCTGCTTCTCCCTCTCCCACTCCCCCTACTTGTGCTCACTTCTCTCTCTTTCTCTCTCTGACAAATAAATAAAATCTTTAAAAAAAAAAAAGAAACCTGGAAATGTTTAAAAACTGATAGATTTAACTATATAAAAACTTAACTATAAGCTTTTATAATTATTTCCACAATGAAAGGCATCATAGAATTAAGGAGATAAACTGAATGAAAATGCTGCAAGAAAGTGTTATATGAAAAAAGTTGGAAAAATACAACTTACTTGGAAAAATAGGTAGAAGATATGAATGGGTAATTCACACAGTAGAAGTACAAAATAATCAATGACCATAAACATATGAAAAGATGTTCGAAAGCATTAGTAACTAAGTACATTTAGTTTTTTTTTTTAATGACATACCATCTTTTTCATTTGGATTAGAAAAAATTAAAAAGGTTTATTATAACCAGCATTAGTAAGAATATGGCAAATGAACACTATAGTAGCATTAATAGGAATATAAATCTGTATAAGCTTTTAGAAGGCAGTTTGTCATCTATGAAAATTTAAGTGTATATAATGTGTAATCCAGTGTTTATACTTCTGGGAATCTCTCACATGAAAACTCTTGCTTAGGCAGCAATGACATAAGTCCAGGCACTTTTCTTTGCAACATTGATTATAATACTAAAAAATTAGAAACAATCTAAAATATTCATCAGTATGAAAATATTTAAGTAAGCTATGATACATCAATTCACTAGATTGGTATGTAATCTTTCAAAAGAATGAGACAGATCTGTATGTATTGTATGGGAAGATGTCCATAATACATTGTTACAAAGGAAAAAAGCTGCAGAAAATCCCATTTTTGCCAAACCTGAAATAAAAATAAATCTTTTTTATCTATGCTTTTTTGTATATTTATAGAAAAAGCATAGAAAGTATCATTTAAGTAGTTAACAGCTATTAGCAGTGTAGTGTCCCAACTGAAGGAGAAGTTGTAATGAGAAGAAAATATTCATTTTTCAGTTTTATCTTCTTTCTGTATTGTTAGAACTTTTCCATACATGTTTTAATTTGGCACTAAAATATATTAAAATAAGTCAGTAAAAATAGGATAATAATTTGCTCTGAGGAGAAAACATGAAGAATACAGAAAAAATGAAGCAATAGAATATTTCATAACTTCATTGTCCATGAATAGCCACTAATATATATTAGCATCGTTTCTTCCAGTCTTTTTTCTGTACAGGTGGGGAACTTTTTTCATACTTGGGTTGAAGCTTTATATTTAGTTCTGGATCTTGCTTTTTCGGGTACCTTTATATCCCAAGCATTTTCCAATGTCATGATAAATATATGAAAATGTTGTTTTTAATGATATTACAAAAACTTTACATTGATTTAGCCTAATTTGTAGAACTGTTTATACCTGTTCATTTAAATTGTTTTCAGTGTTTCAATATCATGAAACAATTGCAGTAAACTTATTTTGCAAAAACATATTTTGTTGGGTTTGACAAGACCCCCTCAAGCTTGATTCCAAAGAAGTACTCACCGGATTCAGAGGTTGCTTTATTCATTGTTAACAATTTATAGCAGTGAAAGGATCCAGAGGTTAAAAAAAAAAAAAAAAAAAAAAAAAAAGCAAAGGGAGAAAGCTTATGGGGCAAAGTTCAGAAGAAACCAGGCACAAGCTTCCAAGAATCCCTTCAGTAGAATGTCACAGATGTATTTAATTCCTTCCACAATGATGTGTAATAGCATATCACCTGAGCCTGATTGTAGAGGGTTTTATTATGGATCAGTCACAGAGATGTACCACTTACTGAATGTGTAAACCATCTAGACAAATTGGTAGAGTGTGACCCCAGGCTTTAGGTATGGAGAACACTCTATCAGTCAGAACATTCCAAAAGCCAGGCTTCCAGGAGCTGGCCAAGGTCCAGTCAATTAAAACAGGCCCTTCTTGGGTCCTCTAAGCAAAGGTAGAGCCTAAAAGCAACATAGACCAGAAAGGAACACAGACAATATACAGTAACATTCACCTTACAGGCAATACAATGGCACTAAATTCCTATCTTTCAATAGTTACCCTGAATGTAAATGGCCCAAATGCCCCAATCAAAAGACACAGGCTGTCAGATTGGATGAAAAAACAAGACCCATCGATATGCTGTCTGCAAGAGACTCATTTTAGAACCAAAGACACCCCCAGATTGAAAGTGAGGGGGTGGAAAACCTTTTCCCATGCTAATGGACACCAAAAGAAAGCTGGGGTGGCAATCCTTCTATCAGACAAATCAGATTTTAAACCAAAGACTGTAATAAGAGATGAGGAAGGACACTATATCCTACTGAAAGGGTCTATCCAACAAGAA
>NC_138371.1:110065544-110100739 GCF_054177405.1 Leptonychotes weddellii
ATCTTGCCATTTGCAACGACGTGGATGGAACTGGAGGGTGTTATGCTGAGCGAAATAAGTCAATCAGAGAAAGACATGTATCATATGACCTCACTGATATGAGGAATTCTTAATCTCAGGAAACAAACTGAGGGTTGCTGGAGTGGGGGGTGGGGTGGGAGGGATGGGGTGGCTGGGTGATAGACATTGGGGAGGGTATGTGCTATGGTGAGCACTATGAATTGTGCAAGACTGTTGAATCACAGATCTGTACCTCTGAAACAAATAATGCAATATATGTTAAGGAAAAAAAAAAGATAAAACAGACCCTTCTTGAGAATATGCAGGGTTTGAGCAGTCCAAGCCTGCTACAGTAACCCATTCCCACGCATGCGTGTTCTTATGGTAGATTCCTAAAAGTGGAAATACTGAGTCCCATTGGAATATGGCTTTACACATGACAGACATATTTTGACTTGTAGCCATTTCTTATAACCATAAGTCAATTAAATCAACGATACAATATTAAATAGGAGTTGCTTGAAGAGCTTTTTTAAGTTGAAACTAAAGTAATATAATCTAGGAGTCTGCCTTTATGAAATCTACCTCAATAAGCAAGAGTTCAGAGAAGCCATAGACATAAATGGTTAGCATATGCATAGTCTATCCCTCCCAAGTGAGAGTTGTCTCAGTTTAATTTATGATGGCAAATGAGTTGACATTAATTTGTTTTAAGTGCAGTATTCTGTTGCTAATTAGAAGGATGCAAAATGTTTCAGATACCAGGCATATAAATAACACAATTGTTTTTTAAAGTCTTTTTTTTCTGTTCTTTTCTTCATTTTAAAAGATATATTTATTGAGTGTCCTCTATGTACCATGCAGGATGGTTAGGGATTTATATACTCTGCCCCACTTAATTCTAGAGGAAACTGAGGTTTGAAAAATTAAGTAACCACCCCCCACCCAGGGTCATGCAGCTTCTATGTGGTACAGCGGAAATCAGGCTAGGTCTGTCTGACTTTGAAACCTGCATACTTAACCTCTGTGCCATGCTCCGTAAATATTCTTATTCTCGATGGAGGCCAGTTAATTACATTTTATTGAAATAACTACCATTGAAAATTACATCTTAGAGACCGAGTTCTTCTTTGTAGGACAATGCTAGTGACCTCCCATAGAGTATCTCAGACTCCCTACAATAATTCTGTGGTCTGCCCATGCTCTTCCTTCCCCGGGTTTTCAGACACAGGCTGAGAGCTAGTACACTGTACTAAACATGGAGGCGTAAAATATGATCTACTCCCATAATATTGTCTTCCTGTTAAGTTAATAATGCTCATTACCTCATAGATATCAATGCAATGACAACAGAGAGTTGTAGGTTGAGAGCTAATGATTAAAAAAGATACTGAACATCCTGTCGATGGGTGTGCAAAAGGAAAGTTCCCAAGAATTTTAGAAACTTAGCTTTGGTCTTTCAATAGTCCTTTTTCTCAAAATTTTCCTGAAAAATTTTTCTGTTGTTCATGTCAAATACAAAATCTCAAGAGTGCCTTGATCCCTATAATTTTACATCAATAGCGTCACCCATTGCCTCTTCAAACTGGTTTGCAATTGTTGTAGCAAATAGGAAAATACTTTCAGTTGAAAATATTGATCTGAAGATAGACTACTTCTTGGTCAAAATGCCCTCTGATTCTGTGTTGTTGGCATGACATATTATAGAAAATAAAATTACTTTATTCAGCCTAAGGTGTGGAAGGATTTCCTATGGTTATATAGAAAACGAACAGTTGGTAGCTTGTTGTCTGAGGGAAAAAAAGTTGGGGAATACTGAGGCTGTTACTCTACGAGCTCCAGAAACTCCACTTGCGTTATAAAAATTCCATTTTACGACTTTTTAAAGGCAGGTTGTTATTTCTGAATTAAATTCCACAAATTTAAGTATTTCCAGGCAGACTATCATTTAAAAATACAAGTGTTTTGTCCACATTATTAAAGTGTGTGTTTACTGAGCTTTCGACATGCACGTGGACCAGAGAGAGATACTCACACAGGCGCTCCCGCCATCCCTCCAGTCTGGCCAAACATCATCTCTCCTTTCTGAGCACATCTTTTTTTTTTTTTTTTTTAAGATTTTATTTATTTATTTGAGAGAGAGAATGAGAGAGAGAGCGAGCACATGAGAGGGGGGAGGGTCAGAGGGAGAAGCAGGCTCCCCGCCGAGCAGGGAGCCCGACGCGGGACTCAATCCAGGGACTCCAGGATCATGACCTGAGCCGAAGGCAGTCGCCCAACCAACTGAGCCACCCAGGCGCCCCTTTCTGAGCACATCTTAAATGAAGAGGTTGAGGAAGAGCTTGCTGAAATAAGGTATTCTGCTTTAGGAAAAAACAGGGCAGGTGAAAGGATCACTTTAGCTGCTCTGGAATCTTGGTTCTAGATGATTTGAGGATTGACGATGACAATGAAAGAGTCATGGCACCTCACACTGTGGAAGCTCATGTTGACTCAGGAGTGTTCGGAAACCTCCCAGGAGTGGCCCCTGAAGGAGGCAAGTTCAAAGCCATTAGGCTGAGCTGGGCTCTTCAGTATAGTCAGTGTTATTGCTTTGTGTTGACTGTGTTCTCCCTGAGGCTGAGTCTCAGTTGCAAACACAGCTTCAACTTATTTGCCATTGCGAAGCCAACAGGGGAGCCAGCAATAGGTTGGGGATAGAGGAGTGTAGAGGAGAGTAGAAGCGTTTAGAAAGAATCTTTGATGGAGAAAAAGAAAAGCAATAAATTTGAGACTATTCCTTTGCATGAGGTCACGGAGACAGAAAAATATCTTGGGGATGATGCATGGAATGTCTGGAAAGAGGAACTGTCCACTTCATCACTGCTGGGTGTCCTGGAAGGCCTGTTTGCTGTTCTTTCTGGTCGGCAGTGGGGAGGTTCCTAGCCCCCTCACAGCAAGCCAGGAGGTGCTATGAATCACAAGCTGTGACACCAGAGTCAACTCATTGTAATCTGGGGGAGTGAGGACAGGTGGAATTTGGTTGGGTGAGCATCCGCTCTCTCAACAAATATTTACTGAGCCCCTTCTTTGAGTTGAGTGCTGTGCTGGATAATTGGGGAAATCATGATGTATGAGACAGACAGTCTTTGTCCCTGTGGATCCGAGGGCATAACAGGAGAGAAAAACATCTGTATTTCCATACTAAATTATTTAATTATAGTTATGCTAAGTGCTGTGAAAGAGAAATAAGTGTACAATGAAGGCATATTATATAGACATAATGTAGTGTGCAGAAAACACGCAGACACAGACCTAAAGGATCGGTAGAAAGTGCCAGACAGCAGTGGGGGGGGAATAGCATTCCATGCAGGTGAACCACAGCAATTTCCTCTTTGTGTTAGAGGTTCCCAAGGCTCCCTCCCCTTAAAATCTTGGACTAGGGCTGCCAGCAATTAGATCTGAAATTGAAAAGATACACACTCACCTTTCCCCTTCCACTCCTTTTATGGAGGAACTTGCTGGCTATGATATAGTCAAAAGACTGCATGAAAAAGAAATGGCACAGAAAATTTGCAGCTGCTTCATCAGTCTCTGATTTTATTGCTGAGGCCACCTTGGTCTTAATCATTACACAAAAATTGTCCCTTAAGCAGTTCACTGGGACAGTTTCATTTTGTTGTTGTTGTTGTTTTTAGGGCACTTGAGTTTAAAACTCTTAATAACTTCATCCTCTATTGCCAGTTTAGTGGTCTATGGTGCTATTTAACAATTATTTGTTAATTGTACTAATTAAATTAAATGCCACAGAATGATCCAAGTAAGGGGAAAGAGACATTTGTCTTCCTCTGCTATGTCTTTCAAAGTCATTCATTAAAACAGCAAGAGTATTGTAGGTGATTTGGGAAGGATTATGGGACAACCCATAGTCCCAGAGGAGAATTTATAAAATGCCATGACTCACCTTGCTATTAAGCCGCCTGCAGGCTGGTGTGAAACCTTTTGTTTTGTGGTAGATCCTCAAAAGTAGGGCACAAAAACCCAACTTTCATTTAAGAGTATATACACGTATCTAAAAGGTTACGCACCTGGTATTTTGCCCACTCTGCTTGTCAGCCTCAAAGAGCTATGGGAGCTGGTCCGGCAGTAATTAATGCAAATGGTCTTTTAGAGCTGTGTTTTCCGTTGTGATTTCTGACACTTATGTGTTTCACAAATCTGCCCCCTGTGCCATAAATGCATTGTTATGCAAATTGCTACCACAACGTCGTGCAATCTCTTAGCGTGATGAACGTGGAACTTTTAATTATGTGTTAGTGTTTAAAACTTTCCATTTCTTTCCAGATTTGTATATTCTACTGGCTAGCTTACATTGATGAACTGCCTCATACTAATTATGATCTTCATAGGGAGTAGAAAAAAATGCAAATATAAGAAAGAGACAAATGTCAGTCATCCATTTTCTAAGATAACTGGAGAAAAATAGCACACTTCTTGGACATCGCAGTCTTCAAATCTTTCACTTTTAATCCATTAATCAGTATATTTGTATTGAGAACGACTTTGGGCCCCACACTTGACTAGTCAATAGTCCCCCAACTGGCCTAACCCATAGGCATCTAAATCCCTCCCTCTCACCCTCCCCCACTGCTGGCAGTGACCGTTCACATTTCTAAATGCAAATCTCGTCCTATTACTCCCCTGCTTAGGACCTTTGAGTGGCTCCCCATTACCTACAGGCACAGATCCAGACTCCCCATGTAACCGAACTAACGGGACTTTGCTCCTTGGTGAGTTATAGGCAGAGACGACAGCAGGTGGGGCTGTGGCACAAAGTAACCTTTATTTGCAGCAAATAAGGAGATTGAGGGAAATAACTGACTCCCCAAGTGGGGCAAGTGGGTTTCTTTTATTTCGGTTTAGGATAAATATTTAGAAAGGGGAGTTCTGTCCTTGCATGTAGAGGGGGCCACAAAGTCGTGCATGCATACTTAGGAAACATGCCTATACGTGCATCATGTTATGTTAATGAGGTTTGCGCTCTTCCTTGGGTGGAGATTTTAATATTATAATGAGGTAGAGGTAACTGTCAGACACCCTATAGTCCATCTGGCCGCCAGTGGTTGAGGCCACGGGTCTGGGCCAGCCAAAGCTCTTCCCATTGTTTGCCTCTAAAAGATAGGGTTAATGTTCCTGTGAAGAAGTGGGGGGATGGTCCATGGAGGTCTTGCTGGTGACCGTTTTAACCTCGTTAGCCCTGTGGGGCGTGGTTTCACCCAGCCTGGCATAGGCCTTTCCTGAGTGTGCCTGCCTAACACTTTAGCCTTCTTTCTTCCATGCCACCACATTGCACCTCTGGTTCCCTGAATAAGCCAAGGCACATTTTGTCCCTGTGCCTTTCCTCATTCAAGCTGTTCCCTTTATGATGCCTTTCTCCTAGCCCTGCCACTCCCAGTCACTTGCCAGACATCTGATTCTCATTCAAGATGACCATGTATTGATTGCTTAGCTATGATGAGTCCTTCACTAGCCTAGGTCTTGACCATCTTGATGACCACCGCCATCATCATGAACATGATCTCTACAATTTATTGCCTAGTATTATGTGCTAGACTCTGCCCTAAGTGCTTTAAACTCATGCTCTTCCTAAACACTGGAGCAACACTGTAGAGTACCTCTTTCCTCATTTCTAGACATGATGAAATGTGACTTTCCTGGTGTCAGAGTTACTGTGTAGCCAACTCAAGATTTTAGTTGAGGTCTTCCTCCAATGCTTCTTCTTTTTCTAATATCCTACATTCATTTATTTATTGGAAGATTGGCTGATTAAATATGACATTGATTAGGATGTAGGACTTTAGAATATATAATATCACGAGAAGATCAAGTAGAATTCCTCTTATAAAGGAAACCATATTTGTTATGTAAGGGCTTGGAGGAAAGATGAGACCCCCAAGGAGCCTGAATGTGGTTAGAACTGTTCTTGTGTCAGATAAGAAAAAGCAATTTGCCTGCAACCATGTGTCATCTCATTTATTTATGGCTTCCCTGAGGTTACCTGGGCCCCATATTGAACATGAGAAGCCAGTATATGGCCACCAGAGACAGGACCCTGAAATACAGAGTCCTCTGGCCCAAAAGAAGCTCTGATTCTTGAACAGTCTACATGGCAGGAGAGAGTTGGGGAACGGGTAAGAGTAGAATGCCTGATTATTCAGTATACGCAACTTAAACCAACATGACAGTGTCACGCTGTGGATCCGAGCTGGGACAATAGGTTAAATATTGTACAGGCCAAACTGAGGTATGGCTCATTGATGAGCAACTATGATAATAATGGTCAGCACTTACTGAGTACTTACTGTATACTTAGCCATACCCATCATCTCATCTTGTTCTCACTTATAACCCATGATACACAAGTACTCTTCTTAACCCTATTTTCTAGATTAGGAAGCTGGATTAGAGAAATCAAGTAATTTGCCCAAAGTAACAAAACCAGATGTCAGGGTTGAATTCAAGCCTGAGCAACAGACTGCAAATCTCCCGCTTGCACCCAGTGCCCATTTTGTAGCCCTGGCACTGGGTAATTCTGACAGTGTTGGGCCTCCTCACATGGCAGCTGTGACCAACACCACCCAGCAGAGCACCAGTCTGCTCTGGCTGCCAGCATGCAGCACTTTTGTGCCCATGACCTGGGGGAAAAGTGACAACTTCTAGGACCTTTATTTAAAAATTATTAAAAATTTAAAAATTGGGTCCTTTTTTTTTTTTAATTGGCTATACCTCTTTAGGCTTTAAAAAGCAAAAGCCACCTTGGACATATTTCTTTCTCCATGTGATTTTTGTTCCAGTGAATGGAATGACTTAATTAATAAGCTACAGTGAATTTCTATCACGTAGAATTTGGATGGCAGAGAAACTAGGGAATGAGCTTTGAAGTTAGATGCAGATTCTAGTTGTGATCACACCTCTAATAGCTGTGTGACCTTGATTTAATTACTGAACTTTTCTGACCTTGGATACTTCATTGGAAAAAGGGGAATAATAGCAACCTCATTCACTAATGATTTCATAACCAGTGCTTATAATCTATAGGTTCTAGACAAATATCTTTAATAATTAAGTATTAACTTTATTGTTAGTACTGTTAATAAGTACTGTTTTTTGGCATGCTTAATAAGTCCCTGGCATTATGTTGAGCACTTTTAATGCACTATACCATTGTATTCTTCCTTAGTGTTGGAGCCTACAGTTATTATTGCCCATTTTATACCTGGGAAAACAAAGCTCAGAGAGTTTAAGAAACCTGTCTGAGGTCACACAACTAAGCAAACAGTAAAGCTGAGTGTCTGGGCTCTAAACAGATATGCTAATATATCCTAAACAACCTCCTCCCCATTATGTCTTTTTCCTACTTCCAACTCCCACTTCAAAATAATTGGTATTTTTAACCACAACTCCTAGTTTAAAATGTCTACTCTCTCAATTATGAGTTAAGCCACCAAATTAGTAATCAGTTTCCACTTGAAAAATATTGTAGATGAATATTCTCATGAAAGATGATCATAATATATTAAGTTCTTTAAAAGGTTACAAAATTATATTGTGACTCATCCAAGTCAGTGCAAAACAAAGCAGGGAAAAAAAGGAACAAAAGACTTGGCCAACATTCCACAAAAGAAAAAAAGTAAATGTTCCATACATATATGAAAAGGGCGTTGAACTGCATCGGTAACCAGCAGAATGCGGTTCAAATCACAGTGGGATGTACACACATCAGAATGGTGACCTTTTAAAATCTGACCTTCCCTAGTGTTGATGAAGGTGTAGTATATGACAAACTCCTGTACAGTCCTACCAGGAAACAGGGACATGGATGTAGCCACTTTGGAAAACAGTGTGGCATTGTCTTGTAATGTTTGCACCTGCCTTAAGTTAAGAATTCTGCATGTACATACATGAGAGATGCACACACGTGTACCAGGAGACACATACAAGTATGTTCAAAGGAGCATTGCTTATAATTGCTAAAAACTAGAAGTGGTATACCTCAAACTTCCATCAGAACAAACAACTACACTGTGATATATGCACACCATGGATCACTGTTTTGCAGGGACCATGGACTAGGGCTGCATGAATGTTACAATGTTAAGTACAAATTGCAAGACAGCAAAATATTCAGGGTATGGTTTCACTGATAAAAAGTTTAAGACTTAACAGACTTAAGGATATTGCTTAAGGCTGCATATGGAGTAGCAAAACTATGAAGAAAAGCAAGGAATGGTGACCAAAAACAGCATGACAGTGGCTTCCTCGAGCGAGAAGGAAGAAGCTTAAACATGTTGAGCTTTGGGTGCCAATAGTGTCTGAAAGTTCCAGTTCTTGACCTGTGTAAAAACTTCATGAGTGTTTGCTTTTAATTACTTGTTAAACTGTACAACTAAGTTTTAAGTATTATATTTCACAATAGAAAGTGTTTAAAACTGTATTATAATATTAAGAATATACACACACACACATAATGTGGTCTGAAATAATGCATTTCAGTGGGTTCATAGGGGTTATTGCTGGGTGAGGAAGTGGCAGAAATGAAGAAAAAGTGTATTTTCTCATTTTTGTACAATGAACACGTAACATTTTATAAAAATGGAAATAATGTATTTAAATATTTATTTCCATGTGATGACAGAGTCTTGATCTGTCACCTTAACCGGAAAACTTAAACTCCATACAGTAGCAGCTAGTAACAGTTTAACTTCCTGTTTACTTTGTCTTTTTTTCACTAGTCATCATTCCATTCATTGGCAACCTTAATCTCATTTATAATTTCGCATTTATAAAAAAGAAAGCAAGAAGTATATATGTAGCACATTAAGTACTTAAATGAACAGTGGTATTTTTTTAGCTTTGCATTGGATTTTCAGGGGAATTCAGAAATGCTGGAGGGAAACAGAATAGTCATCTCGCTAGTGAAGTGGGAGATGCTGGAAGGCCAGAGACAAGGTAGGCTGGACCCAAGAAGCAAACCTTCCAGTCTCATACTCCACCCTACTGGCCCTGAGTGGGCTGGCCCCGTATCCCATGTATCTTTGCACATGATCCCCCCACCTGGTTGTATCCTTTCCTTCTTGGCAATTCTTCTGCATACTTCACATCTCAGCTCAAGAGTTACCTTCTTTGGGGAAGCCCTACCTGGCTTCTCCTGGGAGCTCCCGGAGAGAAATCTTTACTCAGGACTCCAGGCTCGCACTTGCTATGTTATCTTGTCTACTTATTTACATGCCCCACTACTTGGTGACTTTCAGGGGAAGGATTTTGTCTTTTCACCTTGGAATCTGCAGCAGCTAATACCATATAAAGCACAATGGGGCCACCCAATAAATATATGATGAATGAATGAATAAAGGAATATGAAGGACCTTTTAAGGAATAAATAGTTCAGAAAATAAGAAAGGGCTGATGCAGCCTGTGGAGCAAAACAGAATATTAACATGAGGGTACTTATTTAATACTAACTAGACCATGCTAGGGATTTTTATTTATGGGCAGAAAATGTTAGCTCTGAAAAGCACAATTTTATTATGCTTTCAAATTAATGTGAAAGTAAATCATTAGGTCGAATGAGACAAACAATCCAGACCATTTCTTTCATTTAGGCTTACCTCACTAAAACTGCCACAATGAATAAAACCTTAATCTCTATTTGTATAGTTTCAAAAATACAAAGTATTTTTCCCACCACAACTTACTTATTCCCACTTTCTCAGTACCTAATAGATCATGCAGTGTCTCGATTCCCCAGGAGAGCTGGTTATTTTCTTTCCACAAATCCATCATATTCAGAACTTTACTCATTTTGTTTCTAACAGTGTGTAAAGTGATTTCTCATTACTCACTTAGGACATGTCTGTTTATTATGTAGGGAGAGAGAAGTACTGGAGAAGAAATAATAAGAAGAAAATAAGAGATTTCAAAATGTTAGGAATCTATCTAATCTGAAGGTTGATTTCATTTCCCACAGAGGAAGAACATAATTAGTAATAATAACCAACTTGTTTGTTTATAAATGTTTACTGAGTGGGCAATTCTCCTGTAATGTGTTGTCTAATGGGGAATATAAACAGGTAGAAGGTCTAGAGTATAATAAAGTTGTAGCCACAGAGCATGTTGGCAGTATCTAGAGACCTCTAGGTTGAGATCTGAAGGATAAGTTGGAGCAGAGCTAACTGGAGGCCAGAGGATAAAGGAGGCTGCTTCAGAATTCCACAAGAGAAGTGACACTGGTCTGAATAAACTTGCAGTAACTATGCAAACAGAAGTGGACTTCTGTTTTAAGAGAGATGTGTGGTTATATTCACAGGATTTAGCATTTTATTACATGTGAAGAAGTGAGAAAAGGGGAGGAAATGAGGATGAAATCAACATTTCTGGTTTAGCCCTAAATCACTTTTACTGAGAGAAGGCAGGACTGAGAAGAAGTTTTTTTTAGGTGACAAGTTCAGTTTTGGGTGTATTAAGTGTCATGTGCATGGGAGGTACCCAAAAAGGAGACATTTATATATAGGATGGATATATATGTATGTGTGTGTATTTAAATCTATCGATTGATCAATAGATATAAATTTGGAGTACAAAAAATAGGAATTCCATAAAAAGGAAACAGAGAAGTCAGAGGGGAGGAAATTGCCGAAGTAACACTTAAAGAAATTTCCCACAACTCCTAGGATGAGGGTTTGCAGACTAAAATAAAGGAATGATGCCAAGTGCCCAATACAACTAATGCAAAAAGACCCACACCAGGACATATCAGTATGAAATTCCACAACACAGGGAAAAAGAAGAGGCACCAAGAGCTTCCTAAAAGAGCAAACAGATCACATACAAAAGGATGAAATTTATAATGGCATCAGACTCCTCGATAGCAGCCCTGCAAACTGAACGAGAAATGCATTCACAGTTCTGGGGGAAATGATTACCATATTAGAATTCTGGATTAAGCCAATCAATTATATAAAGAAATTTTCAGCCATGGACGATGTCAGATAATTTACCTCCTATGTACATTTCTCTGGAACGTCAAAAACGAAATGTGCTCTACCAGAATAAGGAAGCAGACCAAGAAAAAGGAAGACATGAGGTCCAGAAAAAAGGGACCCTACATAGGAAAGAGGCAAAGGAATTTCCCAGAATGATGATGAAGGGAGGTTTTAGGATGACAGCCCTGCAACAGTCTTAGAAATTACCAGTCCAGAGCAAAATGGAAAATTGAGGGTTCCAGGAAAATAAAACAGAACCTTTTACATGATTGTGAGAAGAGACTTGTGCTCTGATAGTGTTTTGGTGGAGAATTAGCAAAATATATAGAAATCTAAGCGAACAAAAACCAAGGCAGCTATTAAATCCAGGGAAAATAAAAAGCCATACAAGTAAGAAAATTGATCAGTTGTGAATAATATTCATGTAATTGTAACAAGATGAACAGTGAATTTTGACTTAATCAAAAGTTATGGTACAACTGTATTGATGAGGGAGGTGGTGTAGTAGCAAGCCTATGGAGAGCAAAATTGTTATTTTCTGTAGTAGGAAGATATTAAAATAGGTCTGAAGTGTAAATATCAAGATATAGCAGTATAAACCTGTTACTTAGATACATAAAGATAAATATTAGGAAAAATAGCTGAAAAAATTAAAAGTGATGAGTATGAATTGGGCATATGGAGGGTGGGATACTGCTAAGTTTTGTTTCAAGCCTGTGGACTGATCTTTTAGAAAGATTCAGATGTCAAACTTTGTTGTTGTTGTTTTTTAATAGGTTAAAAGGATGAATGCAAAAGATAAAGAGAAAAAGTAGAATTACTGTCCTGTGTTGTGGCTGCAGTTATAGCCGGTGACTGTAAATCTGATGGCCCCATCTGTGTCATTGTGTCTTCTAGCTGGACTAGTGGAAGATGACAACTAGGTTAGGCTAGGGTTGGGTTCTGCAGATACTTGCGACCATGGTGGTTTCTGATATTAGAGCAAGAGTGTGGAGAGGAGGATAGTAGAAGTGAAGGACATTGGGATCAACTTTAGATTGGATAGGAAAGGAGGTGAAGACAGGATGAGCCTAGTAGTTTGGGGGTAAAGGGATTCATAGTCTAGATTAGGGAAATGAACTGATGGAGTGGCGGTAACATAGTGAGATGGCTGGAGGATAGAAGGTTGTGTTCCAAAGTAGAGTATGTGAATTTCAGAGGTGAAGTTCTAGTTGATGACAAGATCCAGGGTGATGCCCAGGGGTCCTGATTAAATATGCCTGGCAGGAGTTGCAGATGTCAAAGGACTGAAAGGCTGGGATGTCAGATGAGTTAGGCATGAGATCATTGACATTTCTAGGGTGATGGCAGGACCTGGGGTAAACAGGAAGTCCATACCTGGGGGTAAGTGAGGAACAGTAACCTTGCTGTAGATAACAATAGGGAACAGTGTTGGCGTAGACCAGAACATTAGAACATCGAAGGAAAAGGGGTTTCACGTGAGCATGGAGGCTTCAGGTTCTGGTGGGATACTAGATAGTTTGAAGGGGACCTCCTGAGTCAAAGATAAATTGGGTGAGGAGGATAAGGACAAGTGGGGACCATTTGAGAAGTTTGCTCTGGGAGGGATTGAGGATGAAAGTAGAAGAGGGAGCTTATTTAGCAAAGTGTAACAAGTTCCACGCAGTATGGACAGAGAGAGAGAGGAAGGCTGGGTCACGGGGTGGAAAAGAGATAGGGATTCACTGGCTTCCAGCTTTAGAAAACAAATGTCTTGTCTCTTAGTCTGGTCTCTTAGTCCCCACCCAAAATAGAAGATCTTTAGTATCTACATGCTCCTGCCCTCTCCCTTGACTCCACTCTGAGTGTTCTCACCCGGGCCCCATCCTACTGTCCTTTAGACTGTCATGTGGGGTCAGACTCACCTGGATTCACTGTGTTTCTGAGTACAGGTAGGCGGGCAGGCCATAGGATTCATTATGTCTCAGGACTCACTGGGGCTATTGCAATGAAACGCAGGCTAAAATGAGGGCAAGAAATCACAGGTTCAGAGCTTGGCTCAGCCACATACTGGTAAATGTGGCTATGTTACAACCTCCATACCTTCACTTTCTTCATTTGCAAATTAATGGTACCAGTAGCAATAGCAACAGAGTTTAGAAGTGGGGAGTTTAGAAGTGAGATAACATACACGGAAGCAACTGCAAGCTAGTTCCAGGCATTTATAAATGCGAATATATACATTGAACAAAAGTACAATCTCCATGACAGCTCATACCAGTCTCTTTCACTGGAACAGCGCCTGATGCATATTTGGTGCTTAATAATGAATGAGTAAGAGTATATTGGGGCCGGGGGGGGAATATATTATTTGATACATTCCTATCTAGATAATGTTTCTGTGCTCCATTCTATTCAAACTCTATAAATCTTCCCTTGAAATGTTCCCACATTCCATTTATCTTTTAAGTGACATCAGAATCCCTGCTTCCTGATTACATCATTCATTTTTTTTCCTATTTACCTCTTTTCAGTTACACTGGCACAATAATAATTACTTGCATTGTTGCCACGTTTGCATTTCATTTTTCTTTTGGCTCCTGTCCATCTTCCTTCCATTCTTGTTCCTTGTCTGGGAGTGGGTCCGTAGGGCCAGGAAAGAATCAGCCCTATTACCGTGGCTTTGACAGGTGCATAGTGTGCGACTGTTAGACAGATGGGGGATAAAGTCTATTGCTGTGTATATTTCTTTATCCTTTTTTGTTTCCTATCTTTCCTTAGTTATACTGAGATTGACTCGCATGTACACATGGCCCATTGTGTGTGAGGTTCAGAGCCTGTAAATATTCCCTTTGATTTTTTTTGACATGCTTATTTAGTTTTATGAAACAAGTATATAGCATTCTTCTAACCATTATCTTAAATCTGTTTTTTCCCATTTTGAGGTGCTCAGTCAGGACCCTGAATGACCCACTGTCATTTACCATTACATTTTGTTTTTAAGATACCAGCCTCATCCTCAGAGCAAGCCCATCATTCTTGGCAGCTTTCCTCATATTCTCACAGCTCCCAGGCAACCCGGCAAGTGGTCTCTGCCTTAAGCACCCATGATGAACGGTGTGTCCGTTACTTTTATGATGTGCAGCTCAGGACTAAAACACAAAATGGGTCTTCTCCCAGCAGCTGCAACAGTCACTCACGTCACTGTGGAAGGCCTTGTCCACATGAGAAACTGAGCTGTACAATGTTCTTTTTTTTTTTCTGAGCGACTGTGTATGGATTGCCAGTCAGAACCCTTCAACTTAGACCTTTGGGAGGTTTTTGCTGCTTTATGTAGAGCGTAACACTTCAGGACCATTTGAAGGTATAGTAATTGTCTGCACTGGGGTGGATATGATCAGTAACAGGGTTTCAAATCAAAACTATGATCTTATCCTTTGATTCCAATGAGGCTGGCATTTCTTCCCCTCCCAGCACCTTCTCCCTTCCACCCCAAAAGTGCCACCAACAGGGCTCTGATTTTGTATACATACAGCCTTTTATATAGCTCTGAATCTCCATGTGCAGAAGGTACACTGAGGTACGCAAGAAGTAGCTTTGACCAATTATGAACCCCTAAGAGATGAGCATGTATATATATATCTGTTAAGGAACTATTTTCTCTAGCTGACCTTCTCAGGCCTTGTCTGGTTGCAAGTCACAAAAACCTAATCAAACTGCCTTAGGCAAAAGAGAATGCTAAAGGTCAGAAGGATTTGGGCTCACATAACTGACAAGTCCAGGTGATATTGCTAATGTGAGGTAGGGCTGTACCCAGGTCCTTAAACAGTGACATCGTGAATGATTTTTTTTTCTCCTGTCCCCACGTCCCCCTCTCTTGGCAAAGGCTCTCTCCGCACGGAGTCAGAGATAGTCAAAGGCAGGTCAGGCTTACATCCCACCAGTTTAGGCATCAGTCAGAAAAAGAATTCTTTTCTAGTAATTCCAGCAAAATTTGTAAGATAAAGGCTCTCATTATCCCAATCTGGATTTTGTTTCCCTTCTCAAACCAGGGTGCTCTGTCACTCCAGCATGATGCAGAGCTCTGACTGGGCAGGCCTGGGTCACAGGCCCATCTCCAGATCCAGGTGTATCAGCGCCTCCCCCCCACCCCCCCCCCCCGCCCCGCACCACACACACACCAATCACGTGGCCCATGAGGAGGGAAGGCTTAGTTCCCCCATGTGAGCATGGGTGCTTTAAAAGAAGCTGATCAGGCCAAACAAGAGATGTCCGCTAGAGGTATATAGTCTACACTAGGGGAAAGTAACAGGGAAGGCTGAACAGGGTTTAAGGAAAGACAAATATTCAAGAGGGGTTGCGGAAATTAGTAAAAGCTTCAGAAATAAGTGACGGGGCCTCAGGAGATTCATACAGACCAAGAAATTAATGCTTTTTTGGTGAGTAAAAAGAGTTTCCTCATTTATTCATTCAGTTAGATACAGAAGGTATTATCATAGGTTAAATAATGCCCTAATCAGAACCACTGAGCCTTATCTTCCATGGCCACAGGGGCTTTGCAGCTGTGCTTAAGTTAAGGGTCTTGAGATGGGGAGATGATCCTGAATTAGCTGGATAGACCCAGTGTAATCACAAGGGTCCTCATAAGCAGAGGGCAGGAGTAGTTAGAGAAGGAGACGTGAGGACAGAAGCAGAGATCGGGGTGATGTGCCTTGAAGAGGGTCGAGGCGGCCACTCACCAAGGAACACCGGAAGCTGAAAAAGGCAAGGAAACAGATTCTTCCAGAAAGAATGAGCCCTGCTGGCACATTGACTTTAGCCCAGTGAAACTGACTCCATGCTTCTGGCCTCCCAGAACTATAAGAGAATAGATTTGTGTTGTTCTAAACCACTCGTTTGTAGTCATTTGTTCCAGTGGCAACAGGGAATAATACAGACGCTTTCAGTGAAGAGAGGTGAGCTGAATCTGGGGATGATCAGGAGTGGGCCAAAGCCAACAAAGGAGAGATTGAGCACTCCAGCCTAAGACAACAGCCTAGGTGAAGATAAGAATGTCACATGGAAACTGCGGTGTCCACTGCAGGGCCCGTGGCAGAAGAAGCAGGGCCCTGGAGGTTGCGTACCCCATGCCATATAGTTGGGACTTGCTGCCGAAGACCAGGGAAAGCTTTGGAACGGCTTTAAAAGGAAAATCATATGCTCTGGTTAATGATTAGGAAAGGTCATCCCATTAAGAAGGATGAGTCAGGTAAACATGAAGAAGGTAAGACGCAGGACCAAGAAATCACTTAGGAGATTTTTCCAGCTGTCCCAGTGAGAAATGATGAGAACTGAGCTAGGGTAAATAGTGTGAATGGGAACAGGGCCAGATGCAGGAGCTGCTTTATGAGGCAGACAAGTAGTGGCTGATTAGATGTGGGAGCATAAAGAAGAGGACTTGCTGGCTTCTGGTTTCAGTGACCAGGGAAACAACTGACCAAGAAAGAAAATCTAGAAAGAAGAGTTATTTGAGAAGAAGAAAATTCGTTCCAGTTGGGGTGTGGTGATCTGGTCGTCTGGTAGGTTGTGGTGGTGTCTAGTTGGCTGCTAAAAACAGGTCTGGATCTCAGGAAAGATGTCTGGGCGCATCTGGATTGGAAATGACAGAATTGATGGTCAGCGGCATGTGCAACTTGGTGGTGCAAGCATGCTGGGAAGTCAGGAGCATCCAGAAGGGTAGACCGGGAGAAAGGTGAGGCAGAACTCTGAGACAGCTTTACTCCGGTGCAGGCAAAGGAGGAAGCCACAGTGAAGGGGAGAGAGAGAGTGTCCAGAGCGACAGGAGGAAAGCCATGAGGCCAGAGCCCTGACTGGCATTCCTAGATACTCAGAGGTCTTACAGAGTTAGGTGAAAGCTTATGGTACACTTCAAAATCATTAAGGCTGAGTCTGGATTACAAGAAAACTGCAAAAAGTACTGAAAGCCTTCACTAATTGCTGTAATTTTCTGTGCCATCAAGAATTCCCAGAACCACACAGGAGTTTCTAGGCAGCGCTGTGTTCCTATGGGAGGGACTGTGAAACCTTCCATCAGAGTTGTAGAATTGGGTGCACTAGGCTGGTTTCTCTCCTCATCCTTTCATGGATCAGACAAATTATTTTCATTTTGGTTTTGGTTTCACTCCTTTTATTGTTTATTTCTTACTATAAAAGTAATATGTGGTCATCATAAAAAATGAAAATAATGCAGAAGCGTAGTAAAATAAAAAGTAATATCCCCTCAATCCTGCTGCTCAGAGGTAACCATTATTAACAACTTGGTGCCTTTCTTTCAAAACTTCTTATATAGTTTAAAGTATAATACAGATAACATTTTGTGTTATAAAAATGGGATAATACCATGCATAGAGTTCAACAACTAGCTCTTTTATTTATCATGGACAACTTCCGTGCTGGTACAATATAGAGCTACTTCATTCTTTTTAATGGCTGCATAAAAGTACATGGTATGGATATACCACAATTTATTTAACCATTTCCCAGTGTGCATTTTGATGATTTACTCTCCTTTATTATTGTGAATAATGTATGAAGTTTCTTTGCACATAATCTTTTCCCTTAAGCACAGCTGCAAAACCCCTATGGCCATGGAAGGTAACACTCAGAGGTTCCAAAGAGAGATCTGTAGGAGCAGGACTGCTAGGTCAGGTATATCGATATTTAAATTTTTGATAGAAGCAGGCAAATCATACTCCACGAAGTCTGAATGAAAAATATTGAGACACTGAATAAATATTCATGTTTAATTTTCTTCTAAAATAATATGTTTAATGCAGACTTTTGGCTTTTAACATTTCAGCTCCCATGAGTCCCAGTACCTTTTTGTATTTGTTGATAGCTAAAATCTGAGCAGAAGGAGGGATGAGAAGAATGAAGTGAGCCATAGATTGGGTTCTCTGCAGGGTGGGTCTGGCTTCGGTGGAGTGAAGTGGTGGCTTTCAGGACCCCAGGTTCCAGCCTTCTGTAAGCCCTGAAGTACCTGAGCAGGACATCTTGAAAGAAGCCCGGCGGGAAGGAGGAGACAAGAGACGGAATTGACTGAATGACCACACTGGGCCAGGATGGATGTGGCCCTGTGGTTGACGCTTAGGATCTAGTGGGGAAGGCAGACAATAAACAAACAGAGGAGGGTATCACGTATTTGGGGTACGATACACACTATGAAGAGGAATGAAGTAAGTGAAGGGGAAAGTGGCAGGGGGCAGGAGGGCTGTTTCACCTGTGGTGTCAGGCACGGCCTCTCTGAAGATTATCATTTGTGCAGAGACCTGAATGAATGGATGGGTGAACCATGCTCAAGGTCTCGGGGAAACATGTTCTGTGCAGAAGGAACTCCTGCTAAATGGAGTTGAATGGAGAATGGGAGGAGGCGTGGCTTCAGCATGGCTGGAGTGCGTGAGCAGGGGCGGAGTGATGCCACGTGTGTGTTAGAGTTCTCCAGAGAAACAGAACCAATAGGATATACATACATGTGCATGTAATACATTTTATATAGAGACAGAAGATATAGAATATATATATTATATATATAATGTATATATTATATAATATAAAATCTGTTGTTATAAGTAAATACTTTATATATATAAAGAGATTTCTTATGAGGCATGGGCTCACATGTTTGTGGAAGCTGAGAAGTCTCCAGGTCTGCAGTCGGCAAGCCAGAGACCCAGAGACAGCTGATGGTGTACGTTCCAGTCTGAGGGCAGAAGACTGACATTCCTTCTTGGTCAGCCTTTTGTTCTGCCCACACCTTCAGCAGATTGTAGGATGCCTACTCCCATTGGGGAGGGCAGTCTGCTTTCCCCAAATTTAAATTGTCTACCAATTTAAATTTAATCTCATCTAGGAACACCCAGAAAAATGTTTGACCAAACGTCTGGGCACCCCGTGGCCCAGTCCAGTGGACACATAAAGTTAGCTACCACAGTGTGTCTATGAAGTAGGCAGGAGACCAGATCATCTGGGGCTGCGCTGCTCAGTATGGTGGCCGGGGGCTCGTGAGCCATTATTGAGAACTCAAAATGTAGCCAGTGCCAGATGTTGGAGTGACACTGAATATGTTGGGTGAAATCAAAAATGTTATTACAATTAGTTTCACTACGCTTTTTACTTTTTAAATGTTGTTACAAGGAAATTTTAAATAACACAAGTGGCTCATATTGTATTTCTGTTGGCTAGAGCTGGTCTATAGGGCCTCATAGAGGTGACAAGGAGTTAACAGTTCATTCTGAGTATCTTGGAAGGTGCTCAGAGGGTTTCGAGGTTGAGAATCACTTGCTCTAACTTAGATTTGAAGCAATTCATCTGCTACTGTGGGAGAATAAGCTGGAAAGGAGCAGGAGTGGGAACAGGAGATCAGGTAGGAGGCTCTAGTGGGGAGGACGAGGAAGTGGTGGCGTTGGGTTCTACAGGAGCAGCAGAGGGGAGGGAAGTGGTCAGCCCTGGGATGTACTCAGAGGAGAACCAACAAGCCTTGCTAATGGGTCAAATGGGGGCAGGGAGCAAAGACACAAACCAAGATGACTCCTAGTGTTGGGGCCTGAGCACAGTGAGTGAATGATGGTGCCACTACCAAGATGTGAAAGACTGAGGGTGTGTTAAACTAAATGCCATGAAGCATATTGAAAATAGGAAGAAAAAAAGCAACGGGGGAGAAATACAAAAGAGAAAGGGTGCCTGGGTGGCTCAGTCAGTTAAGCATCTGCCTGCGGCTCAGGTCATGATCCCAGAGTCCTGGGATCGAGCCCTACATCGGGCTCCCTACTCAGCAGGGAGATGGTGACAGGGGACGAGCAGAAGGCCGGTGAGCAAGGATGGAGAGGTAGTGAGGCAGGTCCAGTGGTGAGGGGGAAGTGGGAACCCAGTCAGGCCAGAAAAGAATGAAAGATGGGGAGGTTGGATCCAAATACCTGTCTCTCTCTCCAAACTCCTGGAATAATCTGTCCCCACCATCATATATACACACGCACGCATACACATGCATGCACACGTACATATAAATCATCTATAATGGTGTTTTTATATAAAGGGGAAAATTGATATATTTGAACATATTAAAATTTAAAATCACAGTGCATGAAATATACTATAAATAAATTTTAAAAAGTGAAAGGCTGGAAGATATAACTTATATAGCAGGCAAAGAAAAGATTAATATCCAGAATAAATGAAGAGTTCTTAATACATCAGGAAGAAAAATAGGCAGAGGATTTAATTAGGCTATTTTCAAACAAAGAAATGCACATGACCAATAGGAAAAGACTCTAAGTGTCTGGCAAAAATTAAAATGATTGAGACTTCCATGTCAGTAGGGTATGGGGCACGCAAAAAGAGTTACCCTCATGCACTGTTGGCTGGGAGTGTAAATTCGTAGCTCCTTGTGGAAGACAGTTGGACTATGTCTAGCAATCCAGCAAAGGAGCAGACTCTTAATCCAACAAAAGCACTTCTATGTATTTTTCCTGAAAAGATACTCGTCCCTATGTGCAAAGAAACCAGTAGAAGAATGTGTATTGCAGCACGTGTTGCTATTTTAATAGCTAAAACTTGCAAACAATCTAAATGTTCATCAATAGGAGGATAGGGAAATGAATTATGGCACACTTATTGCCTATTCACATGTGGCATTTTTTAAAAGATCTATAAATACGGGGCACCTGGGTGGCTCAGTCGTTAAGCGTCTGCCTTCAGCTCGGGTCATGCTCTCAGGGTCCTGGGATCGAGCCCCGCATCCGGCTCCCTGCTCCGCGGGAAGCCTGCTTCTCCCTCTCCCACTCCCCCTGCTTGTGTTCCCTCTCTCGCTGTCTCTCTCTGTCAAATACATAAATAAAATCTTAAAAAAAAAAAAAGATCTATAAATACACTGATAGGAAAAAGATCTTTAAAGATGTGGGTAGGTAAAAAGAAATTGCAATATGTGATATATTTAGCTAACCAAGCGCTGTGTTTGTATATGTGTAGGTAATATTTATAAGTACCTAGAAAGAGGTCTGGAAGAATAACCAGCAAATCGCCACCAGTAGTTAGCTCTGGAAGAAGAGTGAGGTCGCAGGCTTTGGGGAATGGGAACTGGGACGGGTTCCGTATCTCAGGAACCATTCCCAAGCTTTACTGTTAAAATGACCTAATAAATTGTGCTGAAGTGGGGGTGGGTCTGGGTACGTCCAGGTCTGCGGTATTTCTCTACTCCTCCATCCGTGGTCCTGGGCTTTTCCGACGAAGGTGATGTAAAGGTGAGTGTCTGTGGCCGGCATTCATGGGGAAACGGCACTCTGCGCCCGGACATAATTTCCGGAGCAGCCCCGTACTGTTCTTAGTTATTGCTTGCACTCAGGTTATCCCCTTCTGCTGCAGCCAGCTCTGCCAGCAGGTCCCACGAAGAAGGCCCAACTGCAGCGGAGAGAGCTCAGAGGCTCTCCAGGTCACCTCTGTGGCCCAGCTGCATGGAAATTCATTAGAGGCAGACCACGTCCCCTGTGGCTCGGGTCTCAGGGATGCCAAAGTCATTAGCAGCTGTGTTCGGCTCCAGCTTCCATCTCTGTCTTCTGAAAAAGTGTTGGGGCAGGAAGAGGAGGGCAGGCTGAGTTGGTGGCTGAGGACAGTACAACTTTCATTCCCAGATAGTTTGTCAGAGGCATTCGGGTGCAGTGACCTCCAGAGACAGGGGTGTTTTTCATCAAATCAGAGGCAGCAGTGTGCTGATTCCCCTGAACGCTACAATGAAATTCCCTTTGCCCTAAATGAGTGTGTCCTCCCTGAAGCACATGGGGTGGTGACCGTAGCAACAAATCACCCAAATGTTATTTTGTTCCCTTTGCCTTTTGTGAAGCCTCCCTTTCCACAAACAACTTGTGTTACTGTTTCAATTATAACTAGCTCTCTTTCCTTCTTTTTTCTCTTTTTAAACTCTGTCTAGGATCAAAGAAAGAAGTACAGAAAGATCAAGATGCTAATAAACCTGCTGTTTCATCTCCTAAGAGAACCGTGGCTTCAGCCACCAAGCTTCATTCACCAGGTATTTAAGAAATGTGATCGGTGTCATTTGGGGAGAAGGCTTGGACTTGTAATTTATTTGGTTCACATGTCATTAATGGAGCAGGGCCAGCCCACGTGATATGTGTGATACGTTCCAGAGCTTGAAGTACATACACTGATGTGTCCTGACTCGAGATGAAATGAACCAGCTGTTGGCATCATTTTATGTTAAAAAAAAAAAATATGAAATGTTACCGTACTACTTTTAAGTGGTAGAATCTTCTCTGTGTAGGAGTATCTGCTATTCCTACAGCATGTAGAAATAATTTATAATTGAAAAACAGACTTTGAAGATCTAACCTCCAGAGATAATAATATTTTCTAAAAAGAAGAAAAATAGAAAAGCAACAGGTATCAAATACTTGTGATCTTGTCAATGAGGAAAGCATTTATCTTCAGATATGAATAAACTAGGTTACATCATTTGAGAGTTGAAAATCGTTTATAACTTGAAAATTCATATTGTAAGGCATGAACAGAATATTGCATTCTGTTCTCCCTTTGTAGAACAGAATACAATATAACCTCAGAACATTTTCTTTAAGCACAAAAATTGTAGCAATAATAGCAGCTACTGTTTGAGTCCTTACTGTATCCCAGGATACCGGGTACTGTTGTAAGCTCTTTAAATGTATTAATTTATTTAATGCCTGCAAGGACTGAGACAGGCACCATTATTGCCTCTCCCTTTACATGTGAAGAAATTGAGGTACAGAGATTTTCATTAGTCAAGTCACAGGAAATAAGTAGTAGAGTCTCAGTTTGATCCCAGCCACTCTGAACCCTACAACTGCATTCTTAGTCACTACCTCTGTTAACCAGAAAGCTTGGAGAATAGAGAACTTATTAGTATTTCTGGTTAATTGAAAATGTACAGAAAAGAAGCCCGAGCCACATGTGAGAGGGTCAGGAGACAAAACTGCGTACCTAAATAGGGTGGGAGGTCAGAGGGGGGGACCCTGTATAAATCTGGAATTTCCAAAGGGCCACACGCTCACTGGATGAATTAGGAAGAAAAAGAAAACTCACCCCATAGGATGAGGCTAGCCTCTTTCATCTTTGGCTGTGAGAGAAGATCGGGAAGGGAGACACGTTCTCCTGTAGGGATTCCTCACCCCCAAACCGCCCTGCCTCAATTTAAGAGCCAGAAAACATGCTACCTCTGTGGTCTGAAAATTCAGTTATCATGCAATAGCACTTGTGTGCACAAAGCAGAATAAAATGTAACATCATTACACACTCAAGGAAATAAGCCACCATGAGTTAAGGGCCTTCTACTCCGGGGGAAGAGAGTAAAGATATTGTGTAATTTTAGACTTTGTGAAGTCAAACTATATGTGTTAAAATTTCTAGGATAATCAGTAAAATAGAGCATATAGTTTTGAAGCAGTAGAGGGGAAAAGGTTGGGATAAGGGGTAAAAAAATATTTCAGTCAATGAAAGTGAAGGCAAAAAGGGGAGAAAGGAAAAAGAAAAAAAGAGAGAAGGATAAAAGGGAGGGAGGGAGGGAGGGAGGGAGAGGGGAGAAATTGAAAGAATAGAATAGGGGCGCCTGGGTGGCTCAGTCATTAAGCGTCTGCCTTCAGCTCAGGTCATGATCTCAGGGTCCTGGGATCGAGCCCCGCATCAGGCTCCCTGCTCCGCAGGAAGCCTGCTTCTCCCTCTCCCACTCCCCCTGCTTGTGTTCCCTCTCCCTCTGTCTCTCTCTGTCAAAAAATAAATAAAAATTTTTTAAAAATAAAAATTAAAAGAAAGAATAGAATAAGATCTTCGAAATGAGTTTAGAGATGTCATAATGAATGTACATGAACTAAATTCTCTAGATTAAATCAAAGATTTAGATTACCAGTCTGGATTCACTTATTGAACAGTCAAAAGTATTTATTAAATGCATGTTATACACTGTGAAGTCTAGCTTTAGACTGCTTACAAAGTACACACCTAAGATAACAAGAATACTAAAAGGTTGAACATGAAAGGAAATATTTATACCAAGTAAATACGGAAACAAGAGGAAGTTTGCAGTGTTACCGTTTTAAAGCATCTTTCTTGTGGTATAATTAATAAATACGAAACCACACATTTGTAAAGCATACAATTGACATGTATACACATGAGAGACCATCACCACAATCCAGATAGCAAACATATCTGTCATCCCGGAAGGTATCCTGGTGCCCCTATGTAATTCTACCCTCCTACCCCTTTGCACTCCCCAACACCCCCTCCATTCTATCTCTCTAGATTAGTTTACATTTTCTAAAATTTTCTATAAATGGAATCATGTAGTATGTACTCTACTTTTCCCTGGCTGCTTTTATTCAACATGGATTACTTTGTCCATTCCTTTTTATTGGTGAATAAAATTTCAGTTGCTGATACCACAGTTTATCCATTGACCCATCAATGCACCTTTGGGCTTCTACCCCAAGGCTTTGTTTATTGTAAATAAAGCTGCTCTGCATGTTTGTACAGGTCTTGATATGGACATCTGCTTTCGTTTCTCTTGGTAAATATCTAGGGGAGGAATGCCTGAGTCATATGGTAGTTATTTGTTTAACCTTTTAAAAATGTTAAAAGGTTTTCCAAACTGTTTTCCAAGATGGTTGTACCATTTTATATCCCCAACAGTAGTGTGTGAGAGATCTAGTTCCTCCACATTTTTGCCAATATTTGGTATGGTCGGTCTTTTTAATTAAAGACATTGTAATAGGTATGAAGTGGTATCTGGGGTTTTAACTAGCATTTTCCTAATAACTAATGATGTTATGATGTTGAACATCTTTTTATGTTTATTTGACATCTGTATATCTTCTTTGATAAAATATCTATTCAAGGGGCTCCTGGGTGGCTCAGTCGCTCAAGCGTCCGACTTGATTTCAGCTCAGGTCATGAGCTCAGGGTTGTGAGATCGAGCCCTGCATCGGGCTCTGCACTAGGCATGGATCCTGCTGAGGATTCTCTCTCCCCCTCTCCCTCAAAAGCCCCTCCCCTCCTAGTCTCTTAAAAATATATGCCTATTCAAATATTTTGCCATTTTTAATTGGGCTTTTTTCCATCTTATTGAATTTTGAGAGTTTTTATGTGTTTTGGATACAATTTTTTTCAGCTACGTGACTTGCAATCTCCCCCCCCACAATCTGTGGCTTGTTTTGCCTTCTCCTAGCAGTGCTTTTGAAGAGTACACATTCTTAACTTTCCTGAAGTCCAATTCATATTTTTTTTCTTTTATAGACCATGTTTTTGAGATTATCGAAAAAATCTTTGTATCACCCTAGATCACAAAGATTTTCTTCTACACTTCTTTCTAGAAGATTTAAAGTTGGGGCACCTGGGTGGCTCAGGCAGTTAAGCATTTGCCTTTGGCTCAGGTCATGATCTCTGGGTCCTGGGATTGAGTCCCACGTCAGGCTCCCTGCTCAGTGGCGAGTCTGCTTGTCCCTCTCCCTCTGTGATCTCTCTTGCTCTCACTCTCTCTCTCATAAATAAAATATATATATGTGTGTGTGTGTGTGTGTGTATATATAATAAAAGATTTAAAGTTACAGGCTTTATATTTAAATCTGTGATCCATTTCAGTTAATTTTTGTACACAGTGTGAGGTGTGGCTTGAATTTCTTTTGTTTTTGCAGAGTAACATGCAACTCATTTCTACTCTGATCTTTATGATTTCTTTTATTCTGCTTATACTGGGTTTAACTAGCTGATATCATTAGTTTGAAATCTTTCTTCTTTTCTAATGTGCGTGTTCAGTACACATTTTAGAAATAAATTTCCCTTTATTCGCTCCTTTAGCTATAGTCCACAAATTTTGATATATTGGGTTTCATCTTCATTGGATTCAAACTGTTTTCACATTTCCTTTTATGATTTTTTCTTTACTCATGATTATTTCTAATTGTGTTTGCAGATATCTGGGACTTTGTAGAGACGGTTCTGATTTTATTTCTAATTTAATTCCATTGTGGTTAGAGAACATATTTTGGATGACTTGAATCCTTTTAAATTTATTGAGATATGTTTTATGAGTCACAACAAGGTCTGTCTTGGTAAATGATTCATACATACTTAAGAAAAGTGTCTGTTCTGCTGTATCTGTGTGAAGCATTCTATAAATGCCATGGGTCAAGTTGGCCGATGGCATAGTTCAAGTATCCTATATCCTTACTGATTTTCTGTCTACAGGTTCTATTCATAATTGAAAGAAAACTGTTGAAATATCAGAGTGTAACTGTGGACTTGTCTGTTTCTCCTTTCGGTTCTATCATTATCTGCTTCCTGTGTTCTGAAGCTCCACTATTAGGTACATAAACATTTAGGATTGTTTATCATTTTGATGAATTGCCCACTTTATCATTAGGAAATGACCCTCTTTATTCCTGGTAATATTCTTTTCCCTGAAATCTACTTTATTCAGTATTAGTTGTGCACTCCAGTTTTCCATTAGTTCAGCATGGCATACCTCCTTCCATACTTCTCCTTTTCATCTGTTTGTTTCTTTATATTTACGGTGGTTTCTTACAGGCAGCACATAATTGGCTCTTGCATTTTTCTCCAATCTGAATGCTCTGCCTTTGATGTACATATGTTATTGATTTGATTGGGATGAGGTCTGCGACCTTCCTATTATTTTCTATCCAACACACATGTTCTTTTTTCTTACTTCCCTATTTTACTGCCTTCTTTTATATTAACTGAATATTTATTATGATTCCATTTGTTCCCTTAGCTATATTGATATGTTAGCTGTGTCTTATTGGGTTATTTTAGTGGTTGCTTTAGGGTTCATAGTTTCTATCTTTAACTTTTCACATTCTGACTTGAAGCGATATTATATCACTTCACATATAGTACACATATAGTTGACTCTTGAACAACATGGCTTGAACTGAGTGGGTTCCCTTATATGTGGATTTTTTTCAGTAAATACAATACAGTACTGTAAATACACATTCTCTTTCTTGTGAGTTTCTTAATTACGTTTTCTTTCCTCCAGTTTACTTTATTGTAAGAATATAGTATCTAATACATATAACATACAAAACATGTGTTAATCAGTTGACTATGTTATCAGGAAGGCTTCCAGTCAACAGTACGCTATTAGTAGTTAAGTTTTGTGGGAGGCAAAAGTTATATGTGGATTTTTGACTGCATGTGGGATTGTTGCCCCTAATCCCCGTGTCGTTCAAGGGTCAACTGTGTAAGAATCCTCCAACTGTATGCTTCCGTCTCTCTCCTTCTAGCATTTGTGCTGTTATCAAATGCTTTCCTTCCACATGTATCATAAACCTATACTACCTTGTGGATTATCAATGCTGTTTTCTTTCAAGGAGTTTTTTTATTTATTATTATTATTTTTATTTTATTCAAGGAGCTTTAAATAAGAAAAAGGTCTTTTACCAATATCCCTGATGAACATGGATGCAAAAATTCTCAACAAGATACTAGCTAATTGGATCCAACATTACATTAAAAGGATTATTCACCATGACCAAGTGGGATTTTTTTCCTGGGCTGCAAGGGTGGTTCAATATCCACAAATCAATCAGCATGATATAGTACATTAATAAAAGGAAGGATAAGAACCAGATCATCCTCTCAGTAAATGTAGAAAAAACATTTGACAAAATACGGCATCCTCAACATAATAAAAACCCTCAACAAAGTAGGGGTAGAGGGAACACACCTCAACATAATAAAGAACGTATATTAAAGGCCCACAGCTAATATCATCCTCAATGGGGAAAAACTGAGAGCTTTTCCTCTAAGGTCAGGAACATGACAGGGATGTCCACTCTTACCACTGTTGTTCAGCATAGTACTGGAAGTCCTAGCCTCAGCAATCAGACAACAAAAAGAAATCAAAGGCATCCAAATCAGCAAAGAAGAAGTCAAACTCTCACTCTTCACAGATGATATGATACTCGATGTAGAAAACCTGAAAGATTCTACTAAAAAATTGCTAGAATTGATACAAGAATTCAGCAAAGTTGCAGGATATAAAGCCAACACACAGAAGTCTGTTGCATTTCTGTATATCAATAATGAAGCGGAAAGAGAAATCAAGGAATCGATCCCATTCACAACTGCACCATAAGATACCTAGGAATAATCCTAACCAAGAAGTAAAAGATCTATACTCTGAAAACAACAGAACACTTATGAAAGAAATTGAGGAAGGCACAAAGAAATGGGAAAACATCCCATGCTCATGGACTGGAAGAACAAATATTGTTAAAATGTCTATACTACCCAAAGAAGTCTACACATTCAATGCAGTCCCCATCAAAATATCACCAGCATTTTTCACAGAGCTGAAACAAACAATTCTAAAATTTGTATGGAACCAGAAAAGACCACAAATAGCCAAAGTAGTGTTGAAAAAGATAACCAAAGCTGGAGGCATCACAATTCCGGACTTCCAGCTCTATTACAAAGCTGTAATCATCAAGACAGCATGGTACTGACACAAAAACAGACACATAGATCAATAGAACAGAATAGAGAGCCCAGAAATGGACCTGCAACTCTATGGTCAACTAATCTTCAACAAAGCAGGAAAGAATATCCAATGGGAAAAAAGTCTCTTCAACAAATGGTGTTGGGAAAATTGGACAGCAACACGCAGAAGAATGAAACTGGACTACTTTCTTACACCATACACAAAAATAAATTCAAAATGGATGAAAGACCTAAATATGAGATAGGAATCCATCAAAATCCTAGAGGAGAACACAGGCAGCAGCAACCTCTTTGACCTCGGCCACAGCAACTTCTTATTAGACATGTCACTGGAGGCAAGGGAAACAAAAGCAGAAATGAATTGTTGGGACTTCCTCAAGATAAAAAGCTTCTGCACAGCAAAGGAAACAAAACTAAAAGGCAGCCTGCTGAATGGGAGAAGATACTTGCAAATCACATATCAAACAAAGGGCTAATATCCAAAATCTATAAAGAACTCATCAAAATCAATACCCAAAAAACAAAAAATTCAGTCGAGAAAGAGGTAAAGGCATGAACAGACATTTTTCCAAAGAAGACATACAAGTGGCTAGGAGACACATGAAAAAATGCTCAACATCACTCATCAGCAGGGAAATCCAAATCAAAACCACAATGAGATACCACCTCACACCAGTCAGAATGGCTAAAATTAACAACTCAGGAAACAACAGATGTTGGTGAGGATGCGGAGAAAGGGGAACCCTCCTACACTGTTGGTGGGAATGCAAGCTGGTACAGCCACTCTGGAAAACAGTATGGAGGTTCCTCAAAAAGTTAAAAATAGAGCTACCCTATGACCCAGCAATTGCACTACTAGGTATTTATCCAAAGAATACAAAAATAGTGATTTGAAGAGGCACATGCACCCCAATGTTTATAGCAGTGATTACCCCAATAGCCAAAATATGGAAAGAGCCCAGATGTCCATCAGTGGATGAATGGATAAAGAAGATGTGGTATATATATACAATGGAATATCATTCAGCCATTGAAAAGAGTGAAATCTTGCCATTTGCCATGACATGGGTAGAACGAGAACGTATTATGCTAAGTGAAATAAGTCAGGGAAAGACAAATACCATATGATTTCACTTATGCAGAATTTGAGAAACAAAACAGATGAATATAGGGGAAGGGAAGGAAAAATAAGATAAAAACAGAGAGGGAGGCAAACCATAAGAGACTCTTTTAAAAAAAAAAAAAGATCTTATGTATTTGTATGAGAGAGAGAGAGCATGAGCCGGAGGAGGGGCAGAGGGAGAGGGAGAGAGACAAGCAGACTCCCCACTCAATGGGGAGCCCAACTTGGGGCTTGATCCCAGGGCCCCGAGATGATGACCTGGGCTGAAGCTTAACTGAGCCACCCAGGCTCCCCAGAGACTCTTAACTATAGGGAACAAACTGAGGATTGCTGGAGGGGAAATGGATGGGAGGATGGGGTAATTGGTGATGGGCATCGAGGAGGGCACTCGATGTAATGATCACTGGGTGTTATATGCAACTAATGAATCACTAAATTCTACCCTGAAACTAATAATAACACAGTATGTTAACTAATTTGAATTTAAATAAAATAAAAATAAAAACAAAAGAATCATAACTAAATTTCAAAAGTACAAAAAATTGTGTCTGAGTTAGTAACTTTAACTAGTAACTTTAATAAACCATTGATATTTTTAAAAAAGAAAAAATAGCCAGTTATCAAGCTAAAAAAGACTTAATATTTATCAAAAACAGAAATAGTAGAGATTATTTAACCATGGTACACTACTCATAGGAATTAATAGCTGAAGTATTAAAAAACGAATATTCCAGTAAAAAAAAAAAAACAGTTTTAAAAATTTGTTAAGCATCACTTAGGTCAAGTTAAAAGCAAATAAAAAATATCAGACTATCCGGAAAAAATAAAAAATGAAATTCGATGTAGCTAAATAAAGTTTAAATTTTAAATATAAAAACAAAACAAAAAATAAAAAAACAAGAAAAGTATCTCAAAGGGAAACTGAGATTAACATACATATTAAGCTTATATTACTAATTTATTTTACTTATTCATTTAAGTAAGATTTGTTTTATTTAATAAATTTTCATCTGGGGAAGTTCAAAAAAAAAGGAAAAGTAAAAAGGTCTTTTAGATTTACTCAGTTATCATTTCTAGTGCTTTTTGTTCCTTTATGCAGATCCAGATTTCCATCTGGTATCATTTTTCTCCTACCTAAAAGATTTTCTTTGATTTTTTGGTGGTGGAGGTTTTCTGGTGGTAGAATCTTTCTGTTTTTGTTTACCTTCATTTCTCATAAATACTGTCACTTTGTTCAGAATTCAGGTTGACCTTTTTTTTCCCCTGAAGTATTTAAAGATGTTGTTCTACTGTCTTTTTGTTTGAATGGTTTCCAGTGAAAACAGACTGCTATCCTTATCTTTGTTTCTTTGTACATAATATATCTTTTTCTACTCTGGCTGTTTTAAAGCTGTTCTCTTTATCACTGGTTTTGAGCAATGTGATTACACTATACCTTGGTATTTTTTTTTTTTCGTGGCTTTGTGCTTGAGGTTTGTTGTGATTCTTAGATCTGTGGATATACAGTTTTCATAAAATTTGAAAATTGCTGCCCATCATTTCTTCAGAAATGTTCAGGTCTAACCCCTCCTCTTCAGGGATTCCAATTGTACAAACTTTAGGCTACTTGAAGTTGACCACAGCTTCTGTCCAAACATAACACTGTTCATTTCTTCTGCTTTTTTAAGATTTTATTTATTTATTTATTTGAGAGTGAGAGAGACCTAGAGAAAGAGATAGAGCGCAAGCTAGGGGGAGGGGTAGAGAGAGAGGGAGAAGCCGACTCCCCGCTGAGCAGGGAGCCCAATGCTTACCTGATCCCAGGACGCTGGGATCATGACCCGAGCCGAAGGCAAACGCTTAACTGACTGAGCCACCCAGGTGCCCCCGACACTGTTTATTTCTTTCAGTCATTTTTCTCTGTTTCATTTTGGATAGTTTCTCTTATGGTATGTTTGCTAATTTTCGTTTCCTTTTTCTTTTTGAAAATAATAACACCTATTTGTTTGTTCTACTGGTCACAGTTCTGTAGGTTAGACACCCAGGTGTGGTGTAAGTGGGTTCTCTGTTCAGGGTGTCACGAGGCTGAAATCACGATGTCAGCTGGGCTAAGTTCTTGACTGGAGGCTCTAGAGAAAAAATCCACTTTGAAATGCATTCGGGTTATTGATAGAACCAGTACATTGTAGTTGAAGGACTGAGGTGTCTGTTTACTTGCTGGCTGTCAGTTAGGGACCACTTTCAGCTCCTAGGGCCCCTGACAGCTACTTCTCTACTTTCTGTTTTATGGATGTGTTTATTCTAGACATTTCATATACATTGAACCATACAGTATGTGGCCTTTTATACTGGTTCCTTTGACGTTGCATAATGTTTTTGAAGTTCATTCATGTCAAAGCATGAATCGGTATTTTATTCCTGGTTTCGGCTGAATAATATTCCATTACATGGATATATCACATTTGGTTTACATTCATCAGTTGATGGACATTTGAGTTGTGGTCGGTTTTGGGCTACTGTGAGTAATGCTGCTTTGAACATTCATATTAAAATCTTTCCTTATGTCATGTCTGAATCTACTCTTAATCCCATTCTGTGTATTTTTCATCTTAGACATTGGAGGTTTCAATCTCTAGAATTTTTATTTAGGCTTTTTTTTTTAATCTGCTTTGTTTCTACTTGACATATTCAGTCATTCTGCTAGTTTCATGAACATATGGAATGTAGTTACAAATAACTGTTAATCATCTGTGTCATTTCTTGTGGGCCTCAAATGATTGCATCTCTCCTTATTATGGGTTATATATCCCTGCTTATTTGCGTGCCTGAGAATTCTTTTAGATGCCAGACATTCTAAATTTTTCCTTGTTGGCTAGTGGATTTTTTTTTTATTCCTGTGCATAGTCTTAAGCTTTGTTCTTAAATAAAACTATGTTACTCAGAAAGAGTTTGGTTATTTTGGGTCTTGCTTGTCAGCTTTGTTAGACAGGTCCCAACTAGGGATCAGACCAGAGTGAATTTTTACCGTACTACCAAGTCAAGACCCTTCTGGGTGTTCTATCCATTGCCTCATGAATTATGAGGTTTTCCACTCTGGCTGATGAGAACAGGAAGAGATTCTGAACCTCTGTGAGCTCACAGGAATTATTCCCTGTAGTCCTTTGAGGAATTTTTTTTCCCCTGGCCTTGGATACTCTCCTCTCAGGCACGCACTTGTCCAAAAACTCAAGGGGACCCTCTGCACGTGTCCAGAGTGCTCTCTCGATGGAGTGATATTCTCCCTGCTAATCTGCCTTGTAACCTCTGAGCCCTCAGCTCCCTGAGCCCTCATCTCCATTGTTCTCAGCTTGGGGAAACCACCAGGTCCCAGCCTCATGCCACAGCCTGGAAAGTCACTTCAGGAAATTGGCTGATCACCTCCTTTGCTCTCCAGCTCGGGGATCCCCTGTGCTTCATCACCTAATGTTGATACCTTGAAAACCATCGTCTTATATATTTTGACTGAGTTTTTTTGGGTTAGTTTCAGATCAGAGGGTAAGTCTGATCCTTCTCACTCTATCTTGGCCAAAAGCAGTTCTATTTTTTAATATAAAAATTTTAGAATTGTTATAATACTATTAAACCATGATTTTTCACCCTTGGAAAGAAGTTCAGATCTACCGTGATACCTGTACTTCTTATAAATAATAAGAAATTTCCTAAAGATGAGAATATTTTTATGTCAATATTTATTTTGCCCAGAGAGTAGAGTATAATGACAAATTTTTCATAGTTGGCTTTGGAAACCCTAATTATAACTTTCTGCGGTTTTTTGTTCATTTATACATCAGTATAGGAAAGAATCTACTCCTTCCTTGGAATAGGAAATGTAAATCTCTCCTTTCTAGAGCGTAGCAGGTTCATACCCAGTTTAGTCATTCCTGCCCTCACCCGTGCTCAGGACTGGCTGGAAGGAAATTTCCTACCCTCACGCCATTTGCTGCTCGCCTTCCCCAAACTAGCCAACCTCAGGCAAACAAGTGCCAGGACTAAGTAGGAAAATAGTGTGCTACTTGGCAGAATTTTCTGGAATAAATTTAGATCCGTTTAAGAAAAATAAAGCCTGTCCAAGACCACGAAGAACTGGGCACCTCTGCTACCTAGGGGGTCCTGCTGGTGCCAGCCTGCAAGAATCAGATTTCCTTTCTACTAGGACATTGGCCAAATTCATGAAGTGCTGGCTATCTGTCTAAATTGTGTCCTGTCATTCTTATTTACAAGGGTTAAGGTCATGGGCCTTCTCAGATGTTATAAACACGCAGATTCCAATGCTGCCCTGTTTGTTTATTATGTCAGTTAAGCTTCCAGCTTTAAGATTAAACCACGCTTTTCCATCCATTAGAATCCTCTAGATAGCGAGCGGGTGGCTGCTGATGAATTTTTAATATTCTCTTTCCATTTTCAAGGGCTGCGTTCCCCCAGGGCTCTGCCTTTGCACGCAAGCCGTTTGCATTCACCTTTGTGAGAATAGAAGGTCACTGGCTTTTTCCTCTGAGCTGCCAGCTGTCTCTGGGATCATCACAGATTCTATCTGCCTCCAATCAGAGTTATGCAGCCAGTAGGATGGCTGAAGAAGAGTTGGGGTTGGGGTGAGATTGAGATAATGGGAGGATGTTCTGGATTTAGAGTATGCCCCGAACCTGTGAGATCTGTCAGAGATGCTGTAGAGCAGGCCAGCAGTGTGCTGAAGTGGGAAGAGCCCTGGGCAAGGAGTTAGAAACGTAAAATCCAGACCGGGCTGGGCCCCGTCAGACCACGGATGGCCTCAGGTCAAGGATAGCGCTTCATTCCTGTGCACTCCCCGCTGGAGCTTGCACAGGTCATTCACAGAGTAGGTGCTCAATAAAAGCTGTCAAATATTTTGCTTCCCCACAAAACACATGACATGAAGTGTGCATGTGAAATCAGCTCTCGTCCATAGGTCATGGCAAGACACTGGTCTGGGTGTTTCTGTTCATATATTTCATATCAAAGAGTTGCTGTGGGGATAAGCCTCATTAACTGGAAGATTACAAGGATTAGTCAGTAAAAAACTGGTTATTTCTAACCTTTTTCGCTTCATTTAAAGACTCCAAAGCCATCAATAAGCCTTATTCGGAAGGTCTTTATTCATTAAATCAGCTTCCTCGTTCAACTGAGTGGAAATCAGAAGGCTATTATAGGAGACCAATTTTGGGAAAGAGACCAAACACCTGGGAGTAGGCTCTGTCTGACTGTAGAGAGAGGTCAGTGGCATGCCTGCCTGCTTTGAAACTTCGACCGCCCCGGAAGTAATATAAATACCACAAGGGAAGGGGGCGGAGCAAGATGGCGGAGGAGTAGGAGACCTGGATTTCGTCTCCTCTCAGGAATTCAGCTGGGTAGGGATCAAACCATTCTGAACACCTACAAACTCAACAGGAGATCGAAAAAAAGAAGAGCAACAACTCTCTCATCAGAAAAGCGACCACTTTCTGGAAGGTAGGACGTGCGGAGAAGTGAATCTGAGGCGATATTTGGGAGGATAGACGGCGGGG
>NC_138371.1:110101239-110115313 GCF_054177405.1 Leptonychotes weddellii
AGGTAGCAGGAGGGGAAGAGTGAAGCACGGGAAATCAGAGGGGTAGACGAACCATGAGAGACAGTGAACTCTGAAAAACAAACTGAGGGTTCTGGGCGGGAGGGGGGGTGGGAGGATGGGTTGGCCTGGTGGTGGGTATCGAGGAGGGCACGTTCTGCCTGGAGCACTGGGTGGTATGCACAAACAATGAATCATGGAACACTGCATCTAAAACTAATGATGTAATGTATGGGGATTAACATAAGAATAAAAAAAAAAAAGAAAAGAAATACCACAAGGAACAGGGAAGGAGATGGTAACAAAACCTTCCAGCACCTGGAAGTGTCCTCAGGTGACATGGCATGCCCCTCATTTAAAGCATTTCTCTGGCTCTTCCAGAGAAGCATGGGTGTAGGAGGTCAGAAGTCAGTCACCGTCAGCAAACCTCATCCCAGCGCCAACCACGTGCTCCATGAGCTCTGTGTGATCACTGCCCTCTGCAAGTTTTCCATCACGTTCCCTTAACGCCTTTCTTCCCAAGCCGACTGGCATCTTAGCTCCATTATGTGCTGGCTTTGAGGAGAAGACCATAGAAACAAACAAAACTCTCCTTAATTTTTAATGAAACAGGTGAAGCTGGCTGTGTGTCAGTCATTTTTCTTTCAACATAAGCTCTCTGTCTCCAAGATGGCAGATGAGCCCATGTATGTCCTCACATACCGTCCTGGGAATGGTGTGACTTGTGGGTGGACAGGAAAGTAAGTGACAGAACAGTACTTCAGGGAGTTAACTATAGAAGTACTTCACAAACATTGACAGCACAAGAAAGAATACTGGTTTTGATGAGGCCCGAAAATATGTTGCTGACGGTAAAATGATTATTGGTCCTACGCAGAGGTCTAGCTGATCTATTGAGAAAATGGCAGGACCCTTTTCAGCTAAAGCAATAGACAACTCCACAATCAACCTGTGTCTCTGGGTTTCCTTCCAATAAGCCTTATTGCTGGGGCCTGAGTCTTAGTCTGTGTTGTGACCGTGGTTGGAGGCCAAATGCGTAACTAGCCAGGAGTCCCTAACAAAGATTGGTTTCATAAGTGTCAGAAAGCCGCAAATCTAATACTTGGTGTGTTGATACCAAAGGCTGATGTTCTCAGGGGAACCTCTGTCTTAGCTCAGAACATCAGTTTGGTGGCCCTCCGAGTAGAATGTGGACTGTGTGTAGTGGTGGTCAGTAGAACACTGGATTTTGAGTGTGTGAATTAAAGCAATATCATAATATCGTGGGTATCAGTGAACACCAAGAATAGGATTTCACCAAATCCTTTTTTTATGTTGTCCATTTACCACTGAGTATCATTGCTACCCTAATACTAATGATAATGATGAAAATAATAGTAATAATAATAATAACAGAGTAAAAATCTGACAGCCAAGAACACACAACATGAGTGCTTACAATATGCACAAATTCAGGGCTGATTCTATATGCCGTAGATTGCAATTAGCAATTCACTGAGCTAGAGATATCTTTTATTATTTCCTTTAGATTTCTTTTTTTTTTTTAAAGATTTTATTTATTTATTTATTTGAGAGAGCAAGAATGAGAGAGAGAGAGCACATGAGAGGGGGAAGGTCAGAGGGAGAAGCAGACTCCCTGCTGAGCAGGGAGCCTGACGTGGGACTCGATCCTGGGACTCCAGGATCATGACCTGAGCTGAAGGCAGTCGCTTAACCAACTGAGCCACCCAGGCACCCTATTTCCTTTAGATTTCTAAAAGAAGTGCCTTCTGTTATACATATATAAGATACATATAATGGTGTAGAGTACCTGGTACCTCAACACATTAATTAAAACACTAGAGTGTTTTATAAAATCACGAGCCACACCAATAAAATGGAAAACAGTAATCATGAAAAAAATCTGCCTTGGGTCTTAGGCTGTGTCTTAGAGTTTAATGCAGGCAGCAGTAAAATCTCTCACATTTTGTTGGTAATTATTTTTCTTTTGTTATCAATATTGAGAATATTGGGATTGAGCACATATTAAGATTGATTTGCCTACGACGTGCAAGTGAATTTTCTAGATTATTATGTATTCCACTATCATAAAGACCATTTTAAAGAAGCATTAATTTCACATTCTACTACTTTATTAAGCCATAATAGTTTAAGATATGTCATATGTGAGGTTGCTTTTTGCAATCTCTGATGATTTCTTAAGAAAAGGAAGATTTAATTAAAATTAGCATGGTTGCTGTTAATTTAACAATCAGAAGTATTTAGATCAGTTAACCATCTTTTCTTCTTAAAAGATGAGGCCACTTGGGTGTTCAGTAGAGTAAGCCTGCCACCCTGCTGTGTCTCAGTGTATCGGGTTTGTATTACTCCCTGATATTTTGGAGGGGGCAGGAGAGACTAAAGAACTTTTGAAATATTAAAGTTTGTTTATGATTGTGTGCTCTGTGTCTATGTCATGTTCTCTACTTGAGCAAAGGAAAGAATGTTCTTGGGGAATAGAGATCCACCGTCCACCACCGAGGTTTTCTGTGGTTGCCAGGCTGGGTCTGAGCCTCACACCAGAAGCACAGAGGTTCTGAGGGAGACTCTGGCTCACCCTCGGGTCTTTGACTGTGATGCACTCAATGCATTGAGCTCTTCCTGGGGGCCTTGCCTTTAACCACACCCCCCAAGCCTCCACCTAATAGTCATTCTCCTTAAAACCTCCCCCACCCTGTCGCCAGCCCCAGGTGGAGTTTCTGGTTCCTTCCTCTGTGGCCTCACCACACCTACTGTTTGCCCGGCAGGAGCCGGACCTCAGAGGGCCTGTGGGCCATGGGAAGGAATGAACACTTTGTTTTTCCTGCAATGGAGCACAACGGCAGGGAGGGGTCCATGAAGGTCAAGAGCTGTTTTATATTCATAAAGGTCATTCTGGCTGTTGTGCAGTGAAAGATGAGAAGAAGCAGGGCTTCCCATTAGAAGGTGGAGGTTATGGTGGCTTGGACTGGACCTTTAGCCTGGAGGTGGCATGAGAGGTCACGTGGGGGGAATATTTTGGAGGACATCGATGCCTTAGGAATTCAAAGCCAGAAATCCCTGGAGCAGAGGTTGTGAGAGATATGACTTGATCCTGACATCAAAGAGAGGGTCTGTAGAGCAACCCTAGTAAGGGAGTGAAGGGACATGTAGGCATTTCTCCCGGATGCCCAATTCAAAGGTTGCTAGGTTCTAACTCTAACTTCAACCTGGATTGATTGATTTATTTCCCATTAGACATTTTCACAGAGCAATCCCCTTGAAGGAAAAAAAACAAAAAACAAAAAACAAACACCTGCATCAATCTCTCTAAGCAGACTTAGAAGAAATGCAGGGAGCTGGAAGGAAGCTGACGATTTTGTCTCTTATTCTTATCCTAAGCATGAAACTCTGCACTGAGAATCACATAAACAGAGCAAATATTTTAAGTGCCTGTCTGTTTTTTTCTCATCAGTACCTAAAATGACCAACCATGAGCAGTACCTTCTCGGCCACTTGCTCTGAATGAAATCCTTCTATACCCAAGAGCTGTTGTCACGTTTGGGATGACTGTTTTTTCACGGGCAACTGTTTTTTCTCTATAGGATACCCCAAACAGAGGACTGCAGTGCCCCGAAATGGGTTTTCCCCCAAGCCGGAGCTGCAGGGCCGCGAGGCCGAGCGGCAGCTGGTACAGCGGCTGAAGGAGAGGTGCCAGCAGCAGGCCAGGCAGCTGGGCCTCGTGCAGGGGGAGCTGCGGAGGGCCATGTGCGGCTTCCAGGCACTCGCCGTGTCCACTCAGTACTTCTCCAGAAAGGTGAGGCCATGTTTGGTGAATGTCGAGGGGCTTTTTGCTGGAAAAGAGGGTGGTGATGGTGATAGTTGTGTGTGTGTCGGGAGCGGGGGTCTTAGTTTGGGTTTAGAGTTAGAGACTGATTTGATTTTCAGAAGGTCATACAAATCTCCAGCAGCAACATCTAACATCTAAGTTTATACGTTATGTGTGAGAGAAATTAGTCTGGGAAGAATGATTTAGTAACCTTGATTTCAAAAGGGAGCATTATGTAAAAAATGAAAGAAGATATAAATGAACGTTTTGAAGGTGAGATCTTTGAAGAGAATAGAACATGAGATTGTTTGCATTTTAGGGATGAAATGGCCAAATTCTAAAATTTCTGCACGTTTCAGATAAAAGGGAGGCAGGGCCACAGTGCTGTTCCACTTTGGCTGTTGATGGGAAATGGAACGTGCCAGGTCTGGGGGCAATATGGCCGAGGAGTCGAGGTCACACTCACAGTGTTCACAGAGCAGTATGGGGTGGACGACATCCTCTCTGCTCCTTTGGTTTCTCTGAAAATGCAGAAAGTTGGTTTCTTCTCAGCAAATTAGTTATCCAGAGGCCTCTGGAGCCATCCACACACTGAGTCTGTTATTAGCCATGATGAAGCTAAGCTTTCCCACCTCTCGACAGTGGAGAAGGGGTTAATGGGAGCCTGGTGTCTGATGGAATGCATTTATGTTCCAGCAAGAAATAGCCAAGGCATGTTTGGGGGAGAAGATGAACATTTACCTTCGAGGTTTAAACATTATGAATCAGCATGTTAAAAACCCATAAGGCATTTTGAGTTTCATATATGGACCTTCTGGTAACTATAAATGGGAGGAAATAAAAATACTTTGTAAATGCTCTCCAAATAAGAAAATGAACCAGCTAAGTGTCTGGCTACTTTAAAGAAGAAAAGCAGAAGAATGTTAAGTAGCACCACGTCCCTGGTTTTGTTTATCACCTGAACATTAAAGCATGGAGGACTCTGGCTTTTTATGACATCCTACAGCAACCCCCCCCCCCCACCGCCCCCAGTACAGAAGTCTGAGCTGCCTTTCTTTGTTGTTGTTTTCTGTTTCGCTTAAAGCTTTCAGCAGAAAGACCCAGTTACCAGTTTGTTGGTGTAGTGAAAGACAAGAACGGACTTCAGTTTTATCCATAGTTTCAGCCTCTTTCCCAACCACAGTGTTCCCAATGAATGACCACTTTGAATTGTATACCTTCCTTTCTGGTCTAGTACCATGGGTATCGACCTTGGACAGCTCAAGTCACTCTACACCCACCCCTGTAAGAAGTAAAATTACAAACACATTTTTGAGGGGTCAACAAGGCCTGAGTTGCTGTGGTATGTGTTGAGCAGTTTTCTTATTAGAGAGAGGCATGATTTTTTATTCTTTAGCTTGATGTGTATTTTCTACTGACTGTCAAGTCTTTAATAAAGAGAGGAGAACAGGGTTGTACATTGAAGTTCAATGATAACATTGATGTTGTTACTCTGCCCTTCTGGGATTACTCTTCCCATGCGTCATCCAGTGTCTTAACAAATCCTTTGTTTAAATTTTAATGCCACTATAGTTAACACAGAGTGTTACATTCGTTTCGGCTGTACACTGTAGGGATTCAGCTATTCCATACATCACCCGGTGCTCATCATGTAACCAATCCTTGATAAAAGTTTCTATGGCTAGGCATATCAACAGACATTGATATAACATATTGGTAATATGTGCTGTGTTCCCAAGTGGGAACTTTTGGACCCCATTTATGGCATTATGGCAGAGAAGGGAGTTCCTGGGCAAAAATTAAGGGTTGGTTCCCCATAGTTATGTGGTTCTGTGCCCCCGGAATATTTCTTGTTGGCCCACAGACCAAGAGTTTTATTTCTCTGCTGTATACACATGGCTCTTAAATCAGAGACCAAAAAGGTCTAGCAGGTGATTTGTAGGCATCACCTTCAGACCTCCCTACTCCTCAAGTTGCACTCGGCATGACATTCAGCAAGACGAATGGCAGACATGAATTTCATGTTCTTTTCAGTAAATCACAACCAGCAGCTCCAGACAGGCCTCCCAAACGACCATGGCATTTCACCTCCCACACAGTGTGTGCTTTTCTGTCTCTCTGATCTCAACTCTCTCTCCAGATAAACCCCAGAACTAAAAATGGGCATGTTAAAAAAGAAAAAAAGTCTGTAGTTGAACATAAGTGGCTTACACAGAGGCTGCCATGTGTCCCACGTGGTTAAGATGGTTGATTTGAGAGTTTGCCCAGTCACACCAGATTAGACCAGGAGGTGGGAGGCGGGGCGGGAGCACCTAGAAAAATAGAGGCACAGAGACCAGGAAACCTCCGATGGGGAAGCCCTCTATTCCAAGGTCTCGTGATCCTGAGATGCTCAGTGTCACTCTCATGGGAAGCCAGTGCGTTATTATTCCGTGTAGGAGTATCCAGAGCAGATCATTCCAGCTCTGAAGAGCGTGATCCCCCTAGCCATCATGAAAAGGCAGTATCTCTTTTCTTTTCTGGTTAGGAGACTCAACCATGTGCCTTGGAAGTCTACTCCTGTATTGTTTCTATACTATAGCAGATCTGTCTGCAAAGCATGGCACGGGACCAGCAAGGAGTGAGCCCCGTTTTTGCCTCCATCTCCGTATGAGACCTTGAGCAAGCTACTGCCCCTCTCTGAGCCTCATCACATCACCGAAAGGATATCCTTGCCCTTGCTCTGGCTCCGCTAGCCGAGTCCCCTCTGACCAGTCATCCTTGAGTCTCTGTTTCCTTAATTTCAAATAGGGTTAATAATGCTTTACAACGTTATTGTGAACGTTGAATGTCGTAAATTAATGAGTGAAGTTACTTCAAACAATTATTGAGTAAAACCTTCTTTTTGAGTACGAGGAAATCTGACAAAGCCCTGCCCTCAAATATTTTACTCTCAAATGAGATGAATAAGACACAGACGAGACATACAATGCTAAAACATAGTACAGACCACTCTTATTTCGCTATAAATGTACATAAAGAGTTTGGCCTGGGATGTACTTTAGGATAGAAATAATTTTCTAGTCTAGCTATTCAGCTGCTGCTATGTATTTTTTTTCCAGAATGTGCTGATACCATTAAGGATGTATTGGAAGTAAGTCTCAGTGTATGGGAAGTCAGTAGAAAAAAGGAATTAGAAGCCTAGATAAGAATCTTCCATTCCGGCCCCATGCTTTATGGCTCCTCGCAGAGCAGCTGTGAAGATTGTCAGCTGTGACAGCCTGAGCCCAGTGTCCAGGGACTCCAAGATGCCACATTGAGGTGCTAACATCAGCCTCACGCTTGCGTTGGTTCCAGGCTGCTCCGCCCCTGCAGCAAGGCTGGTCCTCACCACAAGCCAAACAGATAGGCTGAAATCTGTGGTGCAAGACCTCTGGGTGGTGTAGTAAGGAGCCTGACTCTCGGACTCTGCACTTCTTAGGGTCAAGTTGAATGATTGTTCTCTTTTTCTTGCTGCCTGGTTCCTGGCAATGCTACTCTTTAGCAGCCCCTGGTGGCCAACCCAGCAAACAATCCAGACGATGGTCCTGTATTAGGTGGTGTGCCTTGCTGTGTACCATCACGTTTTATACAAGTTACATCTGAGGCTGTATTTATTTTCATCTTATTTTTAGTAAGAATTATTATATTTATTCAATATTTTTATATGGATTTGCATCATTTTTATCTTTGGCTTTATAAATGTGATAGTAGATGATGGGTTTTAATTGGTTTTTTTATTTATTATTAAATAGTTTAGGCATAAAAGACTTGAAGACTAATGTCAAACGTGTATACTATATAAGCTTAATAAAAACTAATAATGCATCAGCCTTTCTCCCCTGTATATATGCATATTGCTTTTACTATTTGACCTTATGTCACACAATAATTTTAAATAAAGAAGGTAGAAAGCACAATATCCAAACACCAATCATCTATATTTAATACTTACTAACATTTTGCTATATTCACTTCATCTGTGTTTCTGTTGTCAGTTAAGGGTTTATATTTTTAAATATAGTTTATATATTTCAACTTCAACTTTTCAACTCACTTTCGTTAGCAGATTTTTATCAATGCTGCCTCTACCCTATGAAAGTTTCTATGGAGGATTCAAAAAAGTAAAAGGCAGAACTCCTTAAAAACAGTGTCACTCCTGCTTATTGACCATCTCCAGTGTCCTATACACTTTAGATATATTTTATATGTATATATATGTATATATAATATAATAATATATATTGTATATATAATAATATATAATATGGTATACATAAGATACATAGGATATAGGGGCATCTGGGTGGCTCAGTCGTTAAGTGTCTGCCTTCGGCTCAGGTCATGATCCCAGGGTCCTGGGATCGAGTCCCGCATCGGGCTCCCTGCTTGGTGAGGCTGCTTCTCCCTCTCCCTCTGCCTGCTGCTCCCCGTGCTTGTGCTCTGTGTGTCAAATAAATAAATAAAATCTTTTAAAAAAAATACAGACCATAATATATAATTATATATATAATATATATTTATTTATAATATTTATATTATTGTAACCCTCACAACAACCCTACCTGGCCTAGATATCATTCTCATATGACAGGTGAGGAAACTGAGCCTAGGGAGATTATGTACCCCTTCTAAAGACCGCATAATTAGAAAGGGATGGGAGCCATGATACAAAAACAGGTTGTTCCATATTCAACACCCATGTTTTTCCACAAGCTTATGTGCTATCTCTTCCTCTGCCTCTCTAATCATCAAGGTGCTTTTAATGTAATTAAGGAGAAAAAAACATAATTGGAAAAAGCAGAAAGTGAAACAGTTATCAAAAAGTCAACACCTGCACAGGATACCAGAAAACTGTCTAAGGCAATATTTAACCTGTTGCCATAAAAAAGGTTATGTGTGCAGGTGCAAGCCCAGTTATTGTGAATGGGAAGACCACTGTGGATGGTCTAAGAAGGGGACCTGGAAGAGCCACAATGGACACGGGTGGGATTCTAGATGAGTGAAGATGAAGGAAGAGCATATGCATGTGTGGGAAGGGGACACTCAAAGTCTATTGTCTGCCAAGTGGTGTCCTCCTGCCTGTCTTTAAGCTCTCGGTATGGTAATGATTTATGAATAGAGACCTAGGCACTCAGGAATCATTTCTAAAATGCAATGATTGCTCTGTAACAGATCGAAAACTCCTCATAGTCAAGACCACCCAGATTCACCTTCATGCTCCAGAGCACTTAGCATTGTTGTTTGGTCAGAGTAGGGTGTGTGCTAAAGGGGAGGAGAGAAAAGACAGGTGTAGAATCCCTTTGTAAAATAAATGCTTGCTGGCTTTAGCCATTTGTTACATTCAGATTTTAAAACCCAGGGATTTATCAGGATAAATGTCTGCCCTAGAGCTCCAAAAGCATTTGAGATGCCATTATACCTCCAACCAAAGGATTTTGTATTGCAGAGACTTTTCCATTGAGTGGAGCTCTCAGAGCTGAATCAAAATTGAAAACAGTAAGCTCTTTGTTGCTCCCTAAATCCTAAAAAATGACCGTTTAAATACAGTGTTTTGTGTCCCTCTCCTTACAGACAATGCCCTATGATTATCTTCTCTTCCCTTAATTTTACCTTGAATAACTTAAGGCTTAGAGAGAAGGCAAGCACTTCTGATGATTCATCAGCATATAACTTAGTGGGAAATGTTAGTGAAGTAGTCAATGGACCGTTCAGTGATTGCTGTTCTGGAAGAATGCTATATGTCACAAAAGTAAATGTGGCCACAGTACTTTGCTAGGACAACAGTGAGTGTTTGCTTTTACTTTTACAACTCTAGCTTAAGGAAATTCTTAGCATAACCCCCAAAATATCAAAATATTCCTAATATCAAAGGGCAGAAATCCCCCCAACTATACTAAGCAGCTCTTTGAAGTAATAAGAACCCCTGGCGTAGGGTGTCGATAATGGAAAGCATCATGGTGGGTAGGAAATAAAACTTAAAATTGCAGAGTCTTCTCAGCTTGTATGGAAGATCCCCAGTACTGGTCACTGATGAGAGCTAACTTCACTGATAATGATATAACTTTCATAATAAGAAAATAATAGATATTTGACTAAGGTAGAAATTGCCCCCATTCAGTTCATCTCTCTTACACTTTGTCATAAATAGTTTCCTTTTGTAAATTAAATGATACCTCTTTTGAATACAGATGGATGCCGAGGGAGAAGAAAGATGAGTTTCATTTGCTGCTTTTGAAAGGAAGCCTTCAGGCTTTCCCCAGTCCCTGGTTGGCAGTTGGTTAAAAGTGTTCTATAGAAATGCATGCCTTTAAAATATGCTGAGCTGTAGAATTTAGTGTCGTTTTCCTACAGGCCAGGGAGGCAGCCAAGCAGAGTGGAAATGGCACGTCACAAGGCCATGCCACTCAGCCTATCTAGACCCACGCCCTCTGACAAATACCACAGTCTCTGCTTCAGTGTCACTGGAAATTTACTTTAAAAGAAGTGAATTGCTGTAAACTCCCCTCCAAGTAAAAACAAGTCTAATGAATGATAACTCTAAAGAAGAAATGCTGGGGAGATGGGAGATATAGTTGCCTCAGCTCCAAAACCTCTTTCCTGTGAGAGAGGAGTCTGTTAACTTTTCTAAACTTCAGTTATTTTTTTTTTAAGATTTATTTATTTATTTATTTGAGAGACAGAGAGCAAGAGAAAGAGAGTGTGAGCAGGGGGAGGGACAGAGGGAGGGAGAGAATCTCAAGCAGACTCCCCGCTGAGCATGGAGCCCGATGTGGGGCTTGACCTCAGGACCCTGAGATCATGACCTGAGCCAAAATCAAGAGTCAGACACTTAACGGACTGAGCCACCCAGGTACTCTACCTAGACCTCAATTTTTCAACAAAATGGAGTAACTGAAGGTCCAACTTTGGGGACAAGATTCCAGTGAAGTGGCTTTCATGCTCTGGAGTCTGATTTCCTTTAGCTCCTCTAACTCTGTGAGGCAAAGCCGTAGTTTAAATACCAGAACACGTTCAGCCCTTCCTGGGGTGATAGAGTACGCTTAGGCATTGGGGTGCCCCACTTAAAGTGTACCTGCTGGGTGACGATCACAGTCTAGAAAATATGTTAAATCATTTTTAATAAGAAGCTTCTGTGGAACATTTAAAGCATGAGTGAATGACTAAGGATATCACTGTCTTCTGCAGTGTCTTGGGGACAGTGCCAGCCAGCACAGAGAGATGGCAAGAGAAAGCTGCCTAATGAGGCTGAGCCCTCTCCTTGCCTCCTTTTGGCATCTGCTTCCTGAAAGGGGCAGGTGCCATGGTGGATTGTTCTGTCCCTTTCCCTCTGGGGCAAGAGTGGGGAGCATGGACTTGTGTGAGGCACCTGTTGCCTGGAGAGAGTGAATGCTGAGAGCCTCCCTCCATGGCTCCCACCCCGCCTCCTCCTCAACACATGTGCAGTCTGAATTATGCCTGATTCCAAGGACACTTCACTGTCCACCCTGGCTGTTCTGTTTAATGCAACACCTATTTGTTAAACAGAACATTTAAAAACTACGTTTCAGACCCTGACTTCTAATTCCTGAGGAGATACACTTGCTCAAATCATGATGTGAGGGATGTCTTACTGTGAAGGGAGCTGCAGGAGGGAGCTATTCCTCCAGCCAGGGTCACGGCGGTCCCTCAGAGAGGACAGATGCTTGTGAAGTGGCCTCCAACAGCAATAATATTTCAGCAGGCAGAGCTGGAGGGATCCCATGCTGCAGGTGGTATAGCCCTGGGACAGAACAGTTCTGTGGAGCGGGGAGAGTCTTTTGCCTAAAGTTTGGAGTGTGGGACTGATGACAGCCAGGAATGAGGCAGAATGGTTTGGGGACTTGAATAACAAAGTGAAGAGAAGGGACTCTCTTTGGGGCACTGAGAGTTTTGGGCAGAGTACTAAAGTGTTTGAAGCTGAATTTTAGGAAGATCATTATGGTAGCAGCATATGGGATGGATGGCAGAAAGAAAATTCCAAGCAGAGGAAAAAATTAGGAGGCTCTGCTAATATTACTAATAATCCAGGCAAGAGGTGAGAAATAACAGGAGGAAGATCAGGGATCTTGGTGGGAAGAAGAGGGTAGATAGAGGACCGAGGACCAAGGTGATGAGCCAACTGGGGAGCTCGTTGAGGCTCTAACTAGGACAAGACTCTCTAGAGGATGAGTGATACACCCTCCCCACCCCAGCCCCAACAATACGCAAGCAAAAATCACAACACTGTGAAATGTGAAGTGTTAAGAATTTAAGAGGTATGTGTGTTTATAGCCCAGAAATGTTTAAAGGGGTCATGGGTTCTCTTTTAAGTATCTTTGGAACTGCATACTCTGTGTATCAGGGAACTCTTAAGACCCAGCTCCAGTGGACCTATAGGGATGGGCATTTTTTCCCCAAAATATACTTTTAACTCAAATACCACATGTCCCTTTGAGATGCAGAAGAACTTGTCTAGAATCCCACTCCTCATTTCAGGAGCATCCTAGGTCTCTCTCACTCTCTCAGGAATTTCAGGTGGGAGGAGCTTCTGTTTTTATTTATATAATTACCTGTGGCTTGGAATTTCTGCTTCTCCTGAATTAACTCAATTTGTGGATTACTGCCATTCTGCCCATGCTGATTATGTTGCCTGCAGCATCCCTCCATGCCTGGTACACCCTCCCCCACCCCCCGCTTGGTTGATTTTCAAGATGCTTTCTGCTTTCTGATGCTGGGGTCTTCTTAGGGAGGTAAACATGTGTTTAGATATCAAGAGATGAAAAGGAAGCTCTAGAAAACTTGGGAGCCATTTATATAGAAGTGACATAGAAAGGGATGAGAGTGACAAGAGAGTGTATACAGAGGGACAAAGAAGACAGTGCTCCTGTGGGGGCCAGAGGAAAAGAAAGAAAAGAGGTGGTGAAAACAGGAGAACCCCCACCTCACAGAGGGAGGAATTTCTGCAACGGGGAGTGATTTATAATACCAGGTACCAGACAGTGGATGAAAGTGATACAGAAGGAGTTTGGAAGTTTCAGAGGAGTATCTGTAAACAGGTAAGGACAACCAGATTGTCCTGGTTTCTCGACACTCAGATGGTTTAGCCATTTGGGCTTTCTTCCTTCTACCTTGAAGCCGGGCACTTCACCCTGTGAGAAGTGGCAATGGTGACATCTACAGGGCATTGTCTGGAAGTGAAAGTCAGTGCCTAAAGAGACGAGCACGTGCCAAACACCACCTTAAATTCCAGGGAATCTTACAAAGAGCAATTGCTGCCCTCCTCCCGCTCACTAACCTGCGAACTACAGACCTGCCTATTCCACAAACTTAATTGAAACTGGGTTTGAAATTAAAAACACACAACCACTTTTATTTTTCATTTTATTCCTGACAATCAAATTACTAAGACAGAGGAGAAAAAAAAAAGATTTATGTTATACACTGCAAGCAGTTTTCCTATGAGATAATTCATAAAAGCAATTACACATCACACAGACCCAAGAGTCAAACAGTCTGTATCTGTAATTCAGTCCCTGGAGAGAGGGAAAGCCCATCACTCTGCTCTACCAGGAACAGAAAGATAAACATTTAAAATTCAAAAGTATTGAGACTTTATTACATTACAGTGTTGTCTTGGAAACAAAGACTTATAAGCACCGTCAGTGCTAACACAACAGATAGGAATGATATAACTGCCCAAAGTATGTCCCTAATTTTTGTTTCAGTTGAAATTTATTGATTTTTTTTTTGAGGGAGGGAGAACAGAGGGAGAGGCAGAGGGAGAGAGAGAATCTCAAGCAGGCTCCATGCTGAGCACAGAGCCCAACGTAGGGCTCAATCTCAGGACCCTGAGATCATGACCTGAGCTGAAATCAAGAGTCAGATGCTTAACTGACTGAACCACCCAGCTGCTGCTTGTTTCAGTTTAAAAGAAACAGAGACAGAATGATATATTTATGTTATAAGCATAAAGGAGGCCAAAGAAAAGGGGGGGAAAGAAAGAACAAATGCAGTTAATAGAAAAGTTACTAGAAAAGTGAATAGAAAAGATGGTAGATGTTAATCCAAGTCCGTTAATAATCGCAGTAAATATGAGTGGTCTAAACATACCAATTAAAAGACAGAGAGAGTGGGGCACCTGGGTGGCTCAGTTGGTTAAGAGTCCAGCTCTTAACATAATAATAAAAAAAAAAATCCATGCCCCCCCCCCCCAAAAAGAGTCCAGCTCTTGAT
>NC_138371.1:110115413-110146845 GCF_054177405.1 Leptonychotes weddellii
TTGTCCACAAGAAACCTAATTTATTCTTTTGTTATTATTTTTTTCGTTTGTGGATTTAATGGCAGGGGGCTAAGATGGGATGTGCCACTTGCTGTTTTTGCTTTTCCAGTGGTGAGGGGGCCCCCTGTAGGTGTGTTGAGGTGGGTGGGCCAAGAAGTGCAGAGTTGGGGTGGTGGTGGGAGGTAATGGGGCAGAAGAACTTTCAAGGGGACCAAGACACAGGGGACTGCTGGGCAGTATGGAAGTCCCTTCCAGCAGGTGACCAGGAATGTCAGGTGGCGCTGAGGCTGGTGTGAAAGCACCTGACCCCTTCCCCCCACTTCTGAGGACCTTGCCCATAGCCAGCAGGAGTGTGGGGTGGCCACTGGCCCACTGAGGCTCGCCCACTCACAAGAAACCCAATATACATATAAAGACCCAGATTATAGGTAAAGGAATAGAAACAAACATCAATCTAGAATTCTATAACCAGGGAGACTATCCTTTAGAAATAAGGTGAAACAAAGTCTCAGATGAAGGAAAACTAAAAGAATCCTTTGTCTGCAGACCCAATCTAAAAGAACTGTTTAAAGAAGTTCTCCAGACAGATGGGAAATGACACCCATCCAAGTTCCAGAAGGAATTAGAACAATAGGAATGAGGAGCAACAGAAATAACAAATAGCCGGGTATATAATAGACTATACTTTTCCTATTGAGTTCTTTAAAATACAGTAAAAACAGGGCACCTGGCTGGCTCAGTTGGTTAAGCATCTGCCTTTGGCTCAGGTCATGATCTCGGGGTCCCAGGATCAAGCATCACATCAGGCTCCCTGCTCAGCAGGGAGTCTGCTTCTCCCTCTGCCTCTCCCCTCTGCTCGTGCTCTCTCTCTCTCTCTCCCTCTTCCTCAAATGAATAAATAAAATATTTTAAAAATTATTTAAAAAAGAAAATACAGTAAAAACTGGAAACCAAAATTATCATCTAATGGGGTTCTTGGCATATGTAGATATGTTTCACCAGATTACTACACAGAGGAGATTGGGCAGAGGGATCTATGTGGCAGTAAGGTTTCTTCATTCCACTCATGGTAGTAAAATATTGATTTTAATTGGTCTGTGAGAAGTTAAATTTGTGTATTGTAGTTCCCAAATCGACAACTAAAAACTTATGCAAAGAGACATGGCCAAAAATGCAATAAATAAATTAAAATAGAGTATGAAAAAATGTTCAAATAACCCTAAAGAAGGCAGGGCAATAGAAAAAGGAGAACAAAACCAGAAGGAAAAAACAGAAACAATAAAATGATAGCTCTGAATTTAAACATACCAATAATTATACCAAATTTAATGTAATGATTTCAGCAAACTATGGCCCATTGGCCAAATCTGTTTTTGAACATAAGGTTTTCTTGGAACGCGGCCACACTCATTCCTTTCTATTCTCCCTACGTGTGCTGTCTCACTTCAGTAGTAGAGTTGAGTAGGGCAGCAGACTCTATAGGCCACAAGGTCCAAAATATTTATTATCTGGCTTTTTATAGTAAGCTTGCAGACCTTGGGTCTAAACGCACCAACTAAAAGATCAAGATTGTCAAAGTATGTATGGAAACATGACCCAGTTATATGCTGTCAATAAGAAACTCATATATATATATTAGGTTAAAAGTAAAAGGATATAACATGGAACCATAGATCAAAAGGACACTGGAGTGGCGGTATTGATATCAGACACTGATATCAAGTAGACGACAGAGCAGAGAAAATTACCAGGGATAAAGGGGCTATTACATAATGATAAAAAGGTCAACTCACCAAGAAGACATACAATCCTAAATGTGTGTGCACCTAACAATAGACCTTTGGAATACATCAAGCAAAAAGGGAGCAAACTGAAAGAGGAAAAAGAGAAATCCAAAATTGTGCTTGGAGATTTTAACATACCTCTCTCACTGATAAACAGAAGCAGTAGACTGAAAATTAACTAGGATATGGAAGAACTGAATAACACCATCAACCAACAGGATCTTACTGTTGTTTATGAAAGACTCCACTCAACAGTAGCAGAATACACATTCTTTTCAAGTGGACAAAAATGGAACATTTGCCAAGATAGACCATATTCTGGGTCATAAAATGAACTAATTAAAAATGATTGTAATGATACTAAGTGTGTTGTCTGACTTTAATGAAATTACACCCAAATCAGTAAGAGAAAGATAAGAGGAAAATCTTAAAACATTTAGAAATTAAATAACATACTTCTAAATAACCCATGGGTCAAAAAGCAGTCTTTTATGTAGGGAAATTAGATAATATTTTAAACTGAAGGAAAATAAAAATACAACATTCAGAAATTTGTGGAACGTGGCTAACATGGTGCTTAGAAGGATCTTTATAGCATTAAATTCTCAGAAAAGAAGAAAGGTCTCAAATCAATAATCTAAGCTTCCACCTCAAGACACTGAATGAAAAAGAATATACTCTTATAGCGTATAGCACAATTATAGCACAAAAATACTTCAAGCAAATGAAGGGAAATAATAAAGGTAGGAAGAGAAATCATTGAAATTGAGAACAGAAAAATAATAGAGAATCAATGAAACCAAAAACTGGTTCTTTGGGACAGTCAGTAAAGTTGATAAACCTATCATAAGGCTAACAAAGAAAGAAACAAACTTAACAGCATTAGGAATGAAAGAGGGGATATTCCCATAGACTCCACAAATATTTAAAAGAAATAAGTTATTAACACATGGGACAACTTGGGTGATTCTCAGAGGCATTTTGCTGAGTGAACTAAGCTAGTCTCGAAAAATTACATGCTCTTTGATTCCACATATATGACATTTTCCAAACGATAAAGCTATCATGATAGAAGGTAGATCAGTAGTTGCCAAGAGTCAGTTGGGGGGCGGGGTGCAAAGAGGATTTTTTTTGACTGATGAACCTTCTATGTCCTGGTTTCAGTGGTAGTTACATAAATCTAGAAATACTTTAAAATGTATAGAACCATACACACAAAAAAGTCACACATGCACACACAACACCATCAGTGTTACTGTGTGTTTATTTTTTAAATAATTTTTTTAAAAAAGAAAAAGATGACAATTCATGTGATCATTTTCTTATTGTCCTTTGGGTCTTACTCATTTGAAACTTACAGAAAAAGCAAATGTATTTGGTGTTCAGTGGAGTGAATTTTCAATTCTCTATGGAAATAGGTTGCATCTATAGTAAGACAGTGTGTGAAGTGTTCATTTGTGGTGACTAATATTCAAAGCATTTATTGCCCCTGATTTGGGCATCTGGGCACACAGGCACCTTCCCCATAGCATGCCACAGAGCTTAACGAGCACTCCTATTCTCAGCTTCACCCTGAAAAGCCTGAGAAACCAAAAAGATTTCAAAGGGGCAGAAATTAATGTCTGACCTCCCATTCTCCCTCAATTAGAGGGCAATTAACCAAGCTGGAAAGGGGAAAGAAGGTTCCAGAAGAATCTCAAGATTGAGCCTTAGTCTGTTTGCTCCTGCCTCAGGGCTGAGTCCTAGAGGAGGGACTTAAACTCAGTGGAACACCCACCATAATTTGGGGGATCCCACAGTGGCGGAGACCTTTACCTTGCTCGTCCCACTTGGACTCCTGGTAGTGACAAACCTCCCTGACTTCTCTCCAGCCACAGTGAAGGAGCAGAGGTTGCTGGAGAGTGGTAAGGGCAGAACAAGTCTCCTGCAAGCTTCAGTGGATAGAGAACACCTCCAATAGAAGATGGAGAAGGGGACCCGCGTGAATCCTACAACCAGAGGGCACAGTCCTTCTAGGATTCTGTGAGGACAAAGCCAGGGACCACAGCCCTTTAGGTATAGTTTAACGCAGCAGCAGTGTGATGTGAAAGGTCACACTCCCAGGATCCTTCCAGAAGAGTCATAGCTCAGAGTGCCAGTCCATAAAGGAGATGGAAGGAGAACCAGAAGCCAGCAAGTCCCTGCTCCTACCGTGATCAGTGACATGAGTCCCCTGGGATCAACCCAGGGTGGAGCAGAGAGGAGAAAAAACCCAGGAGGGGGTTTTTATTTTTATTTATTTTTTAAATATATTTTATTTTATTTATTTGAGAGAGCAGAGAGCACAGGCAGGGAGGTGGGGAGAGGGGCAGAGGGAAGGGCAGAAGCAGACTCCCTGCTGAGCAGGGAGCCTGACACAGGGCTCAATCCCAGGACCCTGGGATCATGATCAGAGCCGAAGGCAGACACCCAACTGACTGAGTCACCCAGGCGCTCCTGGGAGGAGGTTTTTAAACTAGAAAGTGGCTGAGTTCTATAAACCTAAATTGAGAAATGATGGGATTTGCTCTCACCTAAAAGCAACTAGATTATGTTTCCCAATACTGAGGAAAAATGGAGGCTCAAGGGTGGAGATTAAGGGCAGAGAGTAAGAATTTTTTTTAATACTTTTGAATTCTTGAAGTTCATATCTATAACATAACTTTAAAAAACTGTTCTAGCTGAAAACCAGGAAAGAATAGTGTCAGTGGGTTTTGCCCTGGCAGTAATAGGTTCTAGCCTCCAGATGAGGTCCCAGAGCTGTAACAACAGCAAAACCAGAGCTCAGAGAGGCTAAGTTAGCCAAGGCTGCACAGCAGAGCCAGGATTTGAAGGCATCTGGCCCTCAACCTGTGCTCTTCCCCTCTGTTTCACCCCACTCTCACAGCAAGAAGAAACTCAAGGATAACCAGTGGCTCGTTCTCATGGGACCCCTGTGCCATGGCAGGGGAGGTAGAGGACGTGAGAAGGACACAGTAATGCTGAGATCAGCGTGGCCAGCTGGTCCTGCCACGGGGCAGCTGTAAATCTCAGTTGACACTAGAGAACAGTCTCAGACCTCAACCTCACTGGCACTCCAGGGAGCTGTATTGTAATTTGAAGTGACATATATTAACATTTGATTTAACTTCAAAAACAACGGAGTTGAAAGGGGAGTTCCCAAGAGGAAGGGGGATTCCCCCACCATCCTCATTTCTCTGTGAATTAGAGTTGGCAAAACCAGTGGGGTGTAGTATGTTGGCTGTGTCATAAACCTCTGCTTGTAATAGTTTCAATTGTTCTGCTAGAAAGTATGCATCTAAGATGGTTGTATGGGGCACTCTGCCTTTATCAGCAAAGAAAAAACAGGGGTCAGTTTAGGCTGCTACAGAATCAATCCCATGCTGGGGATAGCTGTGACTGTCTGCTTTCTCATTCCCTTCAAGAAAAATCTGCCTTGGCTTTAGGAGGATTGAACATAGCGAGGGAAGAAAGAGGTGGAAGAACACAAATTAGAATTTGCAGCTGGCTAGAATCCTTTCTGCTGCTGCTGGTAATCTGAAGCGAGGGTCCTAACGGGGCGGATTGCTGGGCTTCTGCCCAGATGCAGGTGGCCGCTGGATTTGAGGAACAGAGTGGAAGTTCTGTGCCAGGAAAAAAATCTGGAGCACATAAAGTAGACTAGACTGAGCGAGGAGAAAGTTTGCAACTGTGGCCAGCAAAGAAGAATGGCTAAAATTTCTAGTGCAATGAAACAAAGGGGTTTGATACTATATAATCAGAAGCTACAGAGTTTATAGCATACAGCATAGTTAAGGATGGAAAATAACCTGCCAGAATATAGGAATTACTTATAGGCACTGGAACTAAGAGGGACTATTGTACTGTTTCCCCATCATTCCCTTTAGCTAACATTTATGTGTGCTTACCATGGGCCAAGCACTTGCATACGGTCTCCCTGCACCTAGTCCTGTTTAATTCTTCCCACAACCCTGTGGTGGGCACTGTCATTAGTAAGAGATGAATTGCTTTGCCTGAAATCACATAAGTAAGTCAGAACAGGATGAGATCTGGAGCAAGTTGACTCTCACAGTAAAGCCTGTATTCATTGCTGCCTTCTGCTGCCTCCTAGTAGTTTACATTTAGAATGATACTTACATGATAAAAGTGAGAGAACACAGCAGAGAAAGCACAGAATTGGGGATCAGAAAGCCTGACTCAACCCCGATCCTTATCAGCACTGTGACCTGGGAGATTCACAGAACCTCTCTCTGTTTCCTCATCTGTAAAATGAGACTCTTATGAGGGTGAATTGAGACAGTATATGTAAGCATGGCTTGAATACGCTACTACTTCATGACAATGACTGTTTACTCAAACAATAATCACCAAGTGCCTGCTCTGGACCGACTGGAACTGTGCTTTGTACCAGGAATACAATAGGGCATGAAGCAGACATGGTCTGTGTGCTCATAGAGCTCAGATTCTGGTAGAAGGATGGATCAAGTTGCCACAGAAATTAATATAAAAAGCAGTAGTGGCGTCTTTGACCTAGTCTGGGAGGTGAGGGATGTGAGCTCTGAGATTGAAGGAGGAGGTCAGAGAACAATATTGCCAGCATTGGGGTGGGATGGGAGGGGAGTGTGGCTGCATGCAAAAATCACCCCAGAGGGGAGGGGACATGGTAGTCTACAGAGTGGAAGGAGGCCAGGGGAGGCCAGTAGAGCCCGAGGCTGGGAAGGTGGTGGACAGGACACACCATCCAGAGCCTAACCAGGGATGGAGATCCTGGTCTTTATCTAAGAGTAAAAGGAAGTCTCCGCATAGTGATCTGAGAAGACTCACATTTCGAGAACAGATGCGCAGGGAGACCAAACAGGAGGCTATGGAAGTAGTCCAAATGGGAGTGGCTGGTGGTGGCTGGGACCAACACGGTGGGCGTGGTGACAAAAGTCTATGGATGGCTGGAGAGATGTTTAGGAGGGAAGTTGAGTAGGGAGTGGTGATGAGTTGGAATGGGGTAGGGGTGCCTGGGTGGCTTAGTTGGTTAAGCATCCAGCTCTTCATCTTGGCTCAGGTCATGATCTCAGGGTCGTGAGATCGAGCCCTATGTCAGGCTCTGCGCTGGGTGTGATGTCTGCTTAAGATTCTCTCTCTCCCTCTCCCTCTGCCTCTCCCCCACCCAAAAAAAGAAAAGGAATGGGGTAAAGAAGAGATAGCTGCCAGGGGTGAGGTCTAGATGTCTGGCTGGAGAGCCAGGTGAATGGGGGTACCCCTCACTGAGGTAGAAATGAAGAGACAAGTGGTCTCCACAGAGGTTCATGAATTGGACTGTCAGACAGGGAGAGTTTGAGGTGCTTCTGAAACATCAGGTGAAGATGTCAAGTAGGCTAAATAGAACCAGCCCTTCTAAACCCTTGGCTGGGGGGCACCTGGGTGGCTCAGTTGGTTAAGCAACTGCCTTCAGCTCAGGTCATGATCCTGGGGTCCTGGGATCGAGTCCCACATTGGGCTCCCTGTTCAGCGGGGAGTCTGCTTCTCCTTCTGATCCTCCCCCCTCTCATGTGCTCTCTCTCTCTCTCATTCTCTCTCTCTCAAATAAATAAATAAAATCTTTAAAAAAAAAAAAAAAAAAACCCTTGGCTGGGACACCTTGTCTGACATTTACCTTGTGAGGAAGTGACACGGTGCCTGCTGTGGGCCTTCAGAGTCTGGGTCCACACAGCTTCTTCTTTCGTGTAAGACACAGAGTCTTCCCTTAGAGAACCGGCCTCATTTGTGACATTACATGAGCACATGACAATGAGAAAGCGTAAATCAGTGTGTGATGAGTTATCAAGTGCCAGTGTATGCTGGAAATGAGTGGGGCTGCTTCCTGGAAAAAGGGAGGCACCTGGCAGGCTGAAGGCCAGGTGGCAGAAAAGACAGTGACACAGCCACGTGAGCAAGAGATGAGAGAACGGACCCAGCGCTGAGGTGGCAAGCGGGAAGGTGACGGACTGGCCAGAGTGTGCAGTGTGTGCATTAGATGCTTTTGGATCACAGAGTCCAGCCACTTAACACACAGATGTATTTGAAGATGAGACGTGTATTCTTAGAATTGGCTTTCTATTTCATTGGCTTCTGGTCTTAGGAAAGGACAGATCACTCACTGCAAATGGCAAACTCAAGTTCAAATGACATGAAAATTAAGTGTGTATATACATTTATATATATCTTTGTTCCCCGTGCAAGGCTTTAGGCAGTTAGCAAAAATGATACTTTAAAATCGGTGTGAGGGCCTAACGGAGATGATGTCCATTTCCACGCAGTCCCAGCTATGGGGTGTGGGGGCCCGCTGGGGGTGACTCTGTGATCACACCCAGAGACCCTGCATGGGAGGAAATGCACAGCGCTGCAGAACCAAGACAGAAACATGTTTCTAAGGAAAGACCGCATAAGTGGCCCTTCTCAAATTTTCAGACACATGGAAAAATGTCTTCTGATTTGAATAAAAATACGTCAGTGTAAAGAAGATTTCTCATTCTGGGGCTCTCAGCTTTGCACTCCTGCCCCATCGGCCCTGCTGTCTTTGTCCCCTCTTTCAGGGGTCAGAAGTGGCGGGGCCCCTGTGGCTTTCGAGTCCCTCAGAAGGTGTGTATTTGGGAACAGAGTTGGGGGGTCAGCCGTGGGCATGGTCTGTGCTGACGGATGGCTTGCTTTCCAATCTGCCGGAAGAGGAGACACAGCGCCCAGCAGAATAGCACTTCCAGGTCCCTCAACTTAACACTGTCCTGGAAAATATTCTACAGGCCACTTGCAGAGAGGAAGCGTTGGGTCTTTAATTTCTAACTGTCCACTCTGTCTGTCTCAGTAAAAGGAAAACTGACTTGTGGGAAACATACAAAGTAGTTCAGGGACAGCCACTTTGGGGCCCATTTAAAATAAGTTGACCTGTATTGTATATAATTAAACCTCAAGTATGGGTTGCTTTTTTGAAAAATGCTTCTAAGCTAAGGCATACTCTTTTAGTGCACCACAGCAAAATTCCCAAAGAAGGAAAAAAAAGAATCTGTGTGTATTTATAAAACATCTCTTTGCATGAATATATTTTGTGAGAGGTCAACAGCAAGGGAACTATGACAGCCAAAAGAATAATCATCTCTTCTACTGGAAGAGACTTTTTTTGATAACAAATCAAAGTAATGACGGGTTCCATTTACTTATCCAAGCCCAGTGGAAATCCTGTGTTCATCAGACTCCTGATATTATCTGAACTTTCTGATGTGACCATGACTTATGTCCGCACTCAGTAAAAGTACCATATTTTTGTAACCCAAGTTCTGCTTGGGATGCAGAACTTTGCATGTGCATTCATACTCTGGGGACCGTTCCAGTCCATAGAGAGGGAATCCAAACAGTCGATGAGAGGAGCTAAGCCCAAACTATATTCTGCATTCCCGTGTCCATTAATAGTCTGGTTCCTTGAAAGCTGCCGCATTAAAATTAAGGCCTCTGCTATTTGTGATTGCTGAGCATCGTGTTCTCTATGGCTTTTCTCTTATCTCAGTCCTGACAACAGCTTGGGTACATGAGGCCTGTCCAGCCACAGCTGCTGACATCACTCTAGGGACACATACTGCACACAGCCAGCGCCTCCACAAGACAGTCTCCTCTGCTCAGTCTGCAAATCAGTCAAACATGGCAGCCCCAGGCTTGGACCCCAGCCAGCAACGCTCCTAGCCCTGCTCCTGTGACCAGCCTGTCTTCATTGAAGCCCTCTAACCATACTTATTTCCAGCTGAAAACAGATTCCAACTCCTGCTCAAGTAGTGCTAAGGGCCTAAAAGCATCTGTAGCTTTTAAAATACAATTAGGGGGCGGGGACCACTGTATCATTTTGTAACAACTGTGTTGGGACCAGATTTTAATCCCAACTCCAGTTAGATTCATCCATTCCTTACTTTTTTCTTCTGTGTCAAAGGTGTGCCAGACATGCTGTTGGGGCTGCAGTGTCCAGGAGGGAACAAGACCAACACTGGCTTCCAGACTACAGTTTATCAGGATGAGATAAATTCTTAGGAGCACCATAAGGCAGGCTGAAAATGAGTCAGCATTTTCAAGAAACACAAGGTCATTCTATCAGAATGCTTTCCCAACACATGTTCTTTTATGGTCCAACCAGAAGATCATTTTTGGTTTCAACGTCTCTCTGGCCCCTAGACTAACTCTTTGGGCCTGTTCCCGTCCTCTGAGCATTGATGGTGGGGCGGCCCTGGATGCTGGACGTGCCACACTCACAGATGACTGAGTTGCCCTGATCTTATTACCCAAGTTCCCAGGCAGAGAGTGGGTAGGAGGTAGAGATGTCAGGGATAACCAAGAGGGTTTCAATTGCTTCCTTCTACAGAACTTTTCTTACTTGTCTTCCTCTACCCTCCAGAAAAGGGAGGATAGAGAATTCCTTTAGCTCCCTGCCCCATCACATCCACACTTGGCAGTGGGTCCCAGTATCCCCCAGTACTGAAGTCTTTAGTGCAGGGTGCCTATTGCCGGCCATTGCTGGAGTCCTCCCTTTACTGGTCTGTCCGTTCACACCAGCTTGGAGACAAATGAACTATAGGATAGAGCCGCTGTGTGCCAGAGCAGTCAGTGAGAGAATCACCAACACCCACAACGCCATCTCATCTAGGCATGAACCAAAGTGAGACATTTCCTGGTTTGCCAGAATGGAAGAACTGGTTTCCCACCAGTTCAGAGAAAGTCATAATTATTTTAGCTTTTGTATCAGATCCTTCCCAGCACTCTTCCACACTGGGAAAGGTAGACTTGGTCTCAGACAGGGTACCCCACTTCACTACATACAGCTCATTTTATAAAGAAGCCTGTTACTGCACGGGGCGCTTACTAATTGTGAGAAGGATGAAAGAATTACCTACTTAGAATGCTTTGAATAAACAAATGGGTAGAATGAACAAATGAAAGGACACACCAAGGTGTAGGACCCTCACCAGGTAAAGCTTTCCTTTTGTGAAAAAAACAAAAACAGGGCGCCTGGGTGGCTCAGTTGGTTAAGCGACTGCCTTCGGCTCAGGTCATGATCCTGGAGTCCCGGGATCGAGTCCCGCATCGGGCTCCCTGCTCAGCAAGGAGCCTGCTTCTCCCTCTGACCCTCCCCCCTCTCATGTACTCTCTCTCATTCTCGCTCTCTCAAATAAATAAATAAATCTAAAAAAAAAAAAAACACTTGCTCTGCTACTTGTTAAAACAGTAAGGACAATTTTATTCAGGACTATCGTGATAGATGTCATGACTATCACTAGAGGGGAAAGAGACTGGACTGATTCCAAATACAACAAAAGTAGCTGGGAATTTATAGTCTAGGAGCAGAGTGAGGGGGCAGGGGATGGGAAACTACTAAGAGAAGACATCAAGGGCAGGAGGATTCTTGCTAAGTGAACTTGACAGGATTCTTGGCTGAAGGCAGTCTAAGGCCAACAGGTATCAAGGGTGTGATGAGAAATTTGATCAGATGTGGAAGGTGATAAGATATCAGGGTGGGGGTATTCTTGGGAAACTAATAAAGCATGATTCTTGCTGGCCAAAGGGTGCTAGGCAGGCTGAAGAGAGGGCCCACGGAAGCCTCGTCATAAAGAGGGTTCAGAAGAGCTGGACTAAAGTTTGGTTAAGGAGAGGGTTTTTGTCACTTTATATTTGTCAGCAAATTTTAATGAGGAGTTGAATTTTTTCTACAGTTTTTTATTCAAATATAATTAACATAGAATGTTATATTCATTTCAGATGTATGTACATATAAACATATCCTTGAGCAACTGAGTCCAGCTACCCAATTACTCCCCTAAGAAGAGAGTAACTCCAGTAAGCCTGCATTCTAAATAAAGGTCTTAGAAATGGAAAAGGCATGGCAGTTTTTTCCTGCATACGTGGCAGAGCTTAGAGCTATATGCAAATCAGTCTCACTGTCCCTGATAGGACTATTCCCTCCATATACTGAGGGAAGGGGCTCTGGGCCAGCTCCTTTTGCTATTAAGTCTTGCCACTGTGTCTTGATAGACCTTCCACTCCAAGGATTTGAAGATTTCAAGCCCTAGAATCTTGACGTTTTCATTTCTCCATTCCACAGGTATTTATTGAGAGCCTGCTGTGTGCTAGGCAGGATGATAGGCACTGGGATGGAGCTGGCGGGGAGGGGGTAACAGGTTATAAGTAAATTCATTGAACTTACAGATATGTGTAAGATCAGAACTGTAATGGGTGGGCCAGTGGAGTGGCACATGGTACAGTGAGCGCACACAAGAGCAGAGGTGACCTCTCCTAGGAGAGAGAGGCAGGGAATTACTTCTAAGGAAGTAAAGATTGAACTGAGAACTGAAGGATCCTTTTCATAGGTGAGGAGGGAAAAGGATGAATATCCTAAGCAGCAGGAGTGTCAGCACAAAGCCCCTGTGATGAGAGAAGGCTGGTGGGACCATAAGCATGAAAAATGGATAGAGAAGAGACCATGAGGCTCCGGAGAGAGAAGCATGGTGGGCATGTCACATGCATGATGTACCATCCTAAGAACAGTAGAGAGCAGGTTGGGCTTTGGAGGGGATGTGTAACAATCAGCTTTGTGTGCCCATGAAGATTACTCTTGCAGAGGGTGAGCCGAGGATGGAGGGGACAGAGTGAATTCAGGGAGGTCAGTGGGGGGAGGGGCTGTTAGAGTGAGGATCCAAGAGGTGACAGCATCCTGGATGACAGTGGAGCCGGGAGAAGCAGATAACATGAGGAGATACTTGGGTGGTAGCAGTCAGTAGGACTGGGTGCAAAATTGGCCTTGGGGCTGCTTAGGAGAGGTGTTTAGGGAGAGCTTGGCTTCAGATTGCTTAGCTGTGTGGCTGATGATGCCATTTACTGAGACTAATATGGTACATTCCACAGTCTAGGGAACTGAGGTCCTATCGGTGCAGTTAGCATTTTAAAATCCTGTTAGTGATACTTACACCTATTAATATTAAGACTGGAACTCTCTTCACCTGTCACACCTCGATATATAGCACATATATGTCTCATCTGTATGATGTTATCAGTGCTTCACTCTGAGCATGCATTTACCGGGGCACAGAACTTTGTCATACTCTCCTATGAAATTGCATCCCTGTGGCTCTGAGCACCCAAAGCCCAAATGGGTTGTCCCGCAACTCCACCAGCCTATGTGAAATTCACCCACTGGTTGGGCAGACGGCCAGGATGGGGAGGTTATAACTCATTCCAGGTCTACTCTCAATCCCAGTGTATTTCCCTTAGTTGACCTTCAGTTTAGCACTGTGACAGGCTACTGTGAATTTGCTAATATCACGAGTGGAAAAATTAAGATCAGGAAGGTTGGCTTTGTTCACTTCTCATTATTATATATTATATATATATAATATATATATATATTATAATCAAGTTTACTTGATTAATTTTTTGGGTAAGATGAAGGACCATTTGGTAAAATGCAGCATGTCTACAGATAGGAGTCCAACAAAATGGCATCTAGTTGCCTTCCTTGGTAATCTACTCAGGCAAAGAGATTACTGAGAATAATCTTTGTTCTCTAGGATCTAAAGTCTGCCTCTGTCTACATGCAGAGAGCTTGAATTTAATTCGTATTTTATTTTGGCTTCTTAGTTATCAAAACAGCTAAAAACTGAGGTTGTTGCTTACTTTTTAAGAGTTTATTTAAATTCCAGTTAGTTAACATACAGTGTAATACCAGTTTCAGGTGTACAATTCAGCGATTCAACACTTCCATAAAACTTTGCTAGAACTGATAAACGAATTCAGTAAAGTCACAGGATACAAAACCAACGTACAGAAATCTTACATTTCTATACAACAATAATGAGGCAGAGAAAGAGAAATTAAGGAATCAGTTTCATTTACAATTGCACCAAAAACCATAAGATAACGTAGGAATAAACCTAACCAAAGAGGTAAAAGACCTGTACTCTGAAAACTATAAAACACTGATGAAAGAAATTAAAGAAGACACAAACAAATGGAAAGACATTCCGTGCTCATCAATCGGAGGAACAAAGATTGTTAAAATGTCTATACTGCCCAAAGCAATCTACACATTTAATGCAATTCTTATCAAAATACCAACAGCTACTAATGAATCATTGAACACTACATCAAAAACTAATGATGTACTGTATGTTGGCTAATTGAATTTAAATTTTTAAAAATATACAACATTTTTCACAGAGCCAGAACGAACAGTCCTAAAATTTGTATGGAACCCCAAAAGACCTCGAATAGCCAAGGCAACCTTGAAAAAGAAAAGCAAAGCTGGAGGCATTCCAGACTTCAAGTTATATTACAAAGCTGTAGTGATCAAAACAGTGTGGGAATGGCACAAAAAGAGACACATAGATCAATGGAACAGAATAGAAAACCCATAATAAACCCAGAAATGAACATACAGTTATGTGGTCAATTAATCTTTGACAAAGCAAGAAAGACTATCCAATGGCAAAATGACAGTCTCTTCAACAGATGGTGTGGGGAAAACTGGACAGCAACATGCAGGAGAATGAAACTGGACCACTTCTTACACCATACACAAAAATTAATTCAAAATTGATTAAAGACCTAAATGTGAGACATAAAACCATTAAAATCCTAGAGGAAAACATAGGCAGTAATCTCTTTGACATCGGCCATAGCAACTTCTTACTAGATATGTCTCCAGAGGCAAGGGAAACAAAAGCAAAAAAGATAAAGTTTCATCAAGATAAAAACTTCTGCACAGTGAAGGAAACAATTAATAAAACTAAAAGGCAACCTATGGAATGGGAGAAGATATTTGCAAATGACATTAGTATGCAAAGTATATGAAGACCTTATAAAACTAAACACCCCAAAAATGAATGCTCCAATTAAAAAAAAATGGGCAGAAGACATTAATAGACATTTTTCCAAAGGTTGTTGTTTATAATCATCAAAGTCAGTTCTGACTTTCCCATTACAGATCATTTTATTTTAAAATTGAAAAATAATTAAGCCAACTTTGCCAGCATTGCGAATAGGGGGGATGTCTTAGGACATGTGGTTTATGAATGACTTATATCGGATTATCACCTCTGAGTAAAATTTGAGTTTGGCTCCATTGGTGTTTGATTTTTGATGGCACATTCTCAAGTCTTACATACATTTGAACTGAAAAGGACAGGTCCATATTTTATGTCTTACTGTATATAGCTTGCTCAAGGTTGTTATCTTGCCCCCAGCAATATTTCCTACTGCCATTAAAAAGGGCCAGCTGCATCTCTTCACCCCATTCTTTTTCTCATAGCAATGACAACCTATAAATTAAGCTTATTAAGATCCCATACACATAGTTACATACTCGATGCCTCTGTTCTCATTGAAATTGATCTGAGTTTTAATCATCGTTTCTTTTTACCAGTAGAAAGGAGAAACCAAAGGCTGTTTTGACAATACTCTTTCCTTTTTTTTTTTTTTTAAATAGAAACTCCTGGAAGAGTGTAGGGAATCATGTGTGGGGTTAGAGGTTTAATCCAAAGTATGTGTAGGGGTCAGGGGTTTATGAGAGGGTCAAGAGTAGCTTGTGAGTCAGATCAATTGATCAAACAGTGGATTTGTGAGATGCATTTACATTGAGCCTGAAAAGATGTTTTGGGGTCCCTATTGGGCTGAAATAGTTGTTGGCCAGTAGCAGAGCCACTGCGGATGGTTCTACCATATTAACTTTTGAGAAATTCCTGAAGAGCTATTCTAGTGACAGTTGGTTTCAGGCTTGGTGGAGCCCCAAGGGCTTTGGTTACACCTGAAACAAGTGTCACAATACCAGGGCTACCTCCCTCCCCAGCCCTCTGCTGTGGTGATGGTGTGAGAGGAACTCTGCTGTGGTCACATACAGTGTGTAGTGAGCAGGAGGGTTAAGTTAGATACGTCTGATCTTCAGACAGCTTTGGGGGGAAATATCCTAGAATGGGGGTACCCGTGAGAGGTTTAGGGACCTTCTTCACACTCTCCATCCTTTTTTAAATTTTTTATTGTGAAATATAAATATAGTAAATAATAAAATAAAATATAAAACAAAATTTACCATTTGACCATTTTTAAACGTATAATTCAGTTGTGTTAAGTACACTGTTGTGCAACCTTCACCACCATCCATCTCCAGAACTGTTTCATTTTCCCCAACTGAAACTCTGTCCTCATTAAATTCTGACTCCTCATTTCCCCTCCCCCAGCCCCTGGCAACCACCATTCTCTTCTCTGTCCCCGTGAATTTGACTACTGCAGGTACCTCATATGAGTAGAATCACACAGTGTTTGTCCTTTTGCATCTGGCTCTTTTCACTCTGCATGATGCCCCCCAAGTTCATCCCTGTTGTCACATGTGTACTTTTGGTCTTCGAGATCTCTGCAGAGTGCTGGGAAAACAGAGCTGAGTCCCCACACCATAGGGACATCCAGCTGAGACAAAGGTCCTCAACTCACCTCACATCCTCTCTGGACCACCCTGGTGCTGGGGAAATTAAGCAAGAATTTTCATTAATTCAGGTTTATATATTGGGGAATCCTTTACATACAGTAAAATTCACACTTTTGGTGTACGTTTATGTGAGTTTTGATGCAGTGACATTTTAAAACATTCCTAGCTCAGCAATTGATAAAACTGAGAAGTGGATATATGAGGTACCTGGAGTAGTCCATTCCTAGAGATAGAAAATAGAACGGTGGTTGCCAGGGCCTAGGGAGTTAGTGTTGACGGGGACAGAGTTTCATTTTGGGAAGATGAAAAAGTTCTAGAGATAATGGTGGTGGTTTTACGACAATATGAATGTGCTTAGTGCCACTGAGCTGTACACTTAAAAATGGTTTTAAGTGTATCATCTGTGCAGTGATATCTGATACTTGGGAATCCAGAATGGTTTTAAGCAAAAAAAGAAAAAAAAAGTCTATTCCTTTTCATGGACTGAACTAGAGAAATCCATACATAGGATAGTCACAGGATTCCTCAAGGAAGCATGAATGAAGGTCACGTAACTGCACACATCTTCTTTCGGGGGCCAGCTGTAGGCAAAGGCACGAAGAAGATGGGATAACAAGCTTATATTCAGCCAAAACTTCCAGATTCCTTTGTTATTGTTTTGATATGTTTTAGTTTCTAGCGATCCCTAGGGCTGCCCAGAATACTGCCCAGCTTGGCAAACTTTGATCTGAAAAATAGCACAGAGTCCAAAGGCCATAGCCCTTTGTTTTTTCCTTTTCTGATGGTAATCCCTGGAATGACCTTGAACAAATGTTATTGCTTGATTTCCTGGAGACCAAGTAGAACTTTGAAAAATTTACCTTAACCTTCTCTCCCAAATTGGTACTCACATAACTCATAACTTCCTAATTATTACCGGTGGGCTTGCTGGTCTCCCTATTAGCTATACTCAGAATCTCAGTGAGATGTTGAGTTCTCCCCTCCCTTGTCATATAGCCAACCAGTCACCAAGACCCAGGCACTACCTGGGGTAAGGACACGGTTCTTGGATGACACCAAAGATGGGACTCAGGTTGTGTTCCCATTAGATTTTGTCCACAAGGTCAATACTACAATGAGCACATGTAACTATACCATCCATTCTTCCTGAATTTAATTGGATTTAAAAAATAGATCTCTGTTAAGCACTGTGAGAGTCACAATCTTATTTTTAATGTTATACTTTTTAAAGTACAGTACAAATTGTATAGCACTTTATAGTGATTCTTTTCATATCATTCGTGCATTCAACAAATATTACTGAATGCCTACAAGATACCAGGCATTATTCTAGGCTCTGGAGATCCAAGGTATAGTTTCTGTCCTCATGACCTTGTTTTCTAGTGGGAAAGACATAAACACATGTACAGTATAATGTAATTTCATATAACCTAATTTCATATAATTATAAATGCTACAAAGACAATAAAGCCAGGGTAATGGTATAAGGAGTATCTGGAGGCGGGGTGGGTTACTTTGTGGTAATCAAAGAAGAGGTGACTTGAATGTTATGAAGGAGCCAACCTTGTGAAAATGTGGAGGGAAGAATGTTCTAGCCAGAAGAAGCATGAAATGCACAGGTCCTGAGACAATAATGGGTTTGAGGTGTTTGAGAAACAGCAAGAAGGTGTGGCTGGAATGCCAGGAATAAGAAGGCAAATAGAAGGAAATAAAGCTCAAGCATTAAGGAGGACTCATATCATCCATCAAGTGGCTTACTTGCTGTGGTCAGTGCTGCTGGGTGGTTTTCATGTAGATAGTGCATGACCTGATTTATGTGTTTGAAAGAACACCCTGGCCGCTCTGTGGAGAACGACTGGGGAGACCAGAGGGGAGTCAGGGAGGTCAGTTTAGAGATGGTGAACATGACCCAAGCAGGAGGTCTGGTGGTTTGGACCAGGATGACGATGGAGGTGGTGAAAAGTGAATTTGGAGATATTTTGAAGGTGGAGCAGTGTGGGTGGATTAGATTTCAGGGAGGCAGTGAAGGCAAAGAGAGAAATCAGAGGTGTCTTCTTGGTTCCTGGTCTGGATGGTGAGTGATTTTGGTGCTGTTAAGTGAGATGAGAAAACTTGGGGATGGGGCCAGTTGAGAAGGTGGGGTGTCCTCGCTCAAAAGGTACCTATGGAGTCTCAGCTGAGTTTTGCTTTATTAAGAAAATCCATAGCATTTATGCATGGCAGGGTCAGGATTATTAATCAGAATGCCTGAAATCCATATTTATCATCACTCCACTAGGCTATGCTGTACTTAACAAACCCTTCAGGGGATGCTACTTGTTTTGCTTAAATGGCTGTTTTAAGAAGACAGGAACATAACTCTTTTTGTCAGAATTCATTAATATATTTATTAGGTAGGGGAAACATTGCCGTGTCGTGCTTTCAAAATATGGTGTCTTTCAGATCTTTTTAAAATTGGGGCCCTGCAAAATTCATCAGTGGAAAGCTGAGAAGAGGAGAAAAAAGTCCTCGTCTGTCTCTCATGCTGTCAGATTTGAAATGAAATAAATGGCACCCAGCTACGCTGAGACAGTCTTGGGGTCTTGTTTCTACAAGCTTCATGAAACTAATCATAATTGTGTGTGGACTTGGGAACTTGTATTTTTATGTGTTTGTCCTCAGTTGTGGTTAAGATGTCACTCAGTCACCCATGGGGGACAGAACACTGGCAGAGATGATGAAAGACTTTTTAAAAGCACAGTCACATGGTTTGCATTGGTCTAGAAGAATATAATCCAAAGAAGGAAAGAGTGCCACCTCCCAAAACACTCAAAAACACAAACACAGAGAACTTACAATCAATATATAATAACTCTTGGTGTATTATGTTTCAGTTCTCTGGCATTTAAATCTGTATAGGAAAATGCTGTGTGGAAAAAAATCTCAGTCACTATTAGTTTAGCCTAGAATAGTGCCTGATGTATAGAAAGCATAGAGTAATATTTGTTGAATGAATTAATGACATGAAAAGAATTATTACAAATCACCATACAATTTGTAACATACATTTTAAAAATGTAATATTAGGAGTGAAGATTGTGACTATCACAGTGCTTGATATTAGATATATATTTTTTAAAGATTTTATTTATTCATTTGAGACACAGAGAGAGAGCATGAGCAGGGGGAGAGGCAGAGGGAGAGGGAGAAGCACTGAGCCAGGAGCCCGATACGGGGCTCAATGCCAGGATCCTGGGATCATGACCTGAGCCGAAGGCGTACGCTTAACTGACAGAGCCACCCAGGTGCCCTGGTATTAGATACATTTTTTAAATGAATTTAAATTCAAAATTATGTAGCTACCATCATGTCTGCATGGAATCCAAGGAAGAAATCCAAGTCAGCCACATGGGGCTGGAGGAGGGGCTGCAGCACCTTTGTTGAGAAGTCTTTTCTCCAAATATATGTACAGCATGTCTGCGGTTCCCAAAACCAAACACTCCTGGGGAGATGACAAGCCAGTGTCCAGGGAACAGAATGAGGTTTTCAGCCTTGTTCACTCACTGGGAGGCAGTCCTCACCCAGGCCCATCAGGGCAGCCTCTGTCCAAGATCTGCATCCAGTTAGGGTACGTTAGGCCAATCACCTATAACCATGGTTTGTTTTCATCGCTGTAATCCTTGGCCATCAAATAAAACCCAGCCCTCCCCGCTTACCTGTAGCTACCTCATTCCTTCTATGAATTTGTCTTAGGTTGAGTACTCCAAAAGCAGTCTGAGACACAGATCTGAGAGCACATGAATTATCAGGAATTGTGTGCCAAGAAAACCCATAAGAGAGTAAGGGAAGCCAGGTAGGAAAATGGCAGAGCTGCTAGGACTATGGCTAAGACCAACTCCAGAACTCTTTGAATGTCACCTAATAAATGGGCCACACCAGTATTTCTCAGTGAGGAATATGCTGCCACCAAAATGCAAAGCAGCTTACCAAGGGTTATATTTCTTTCCTAACATTAAGAAGTACAAGATACAATAAGTTGTCCTTTACTTTGGAGGAAATGTTCTGCCTTGCCATAGACCACTGGGCTCCTAAAAACATTATCAATGTGTTGGCCCCCTGTATCTTTGAAGAGTTTATCACTTCCTTCTGGAGCACATGTGTCTTAACAAGACCTTCACTGTACTTGCCACTTTTTGCTCATCCAGTTGGATTAACATGATTTCATCAGTTTAATGGACCAATTCTGCAGATGTTCACATGGCCTAAGTCCACAGACCTTACTATGACCGTGAGCAGAAGAACTATCATGGCCCTGGGGCACGGTTTCACTGAGTAATGTTATTCATCCCATTGAGGGCTAACTGCTTTGCTCTGATTGGCATGAGGACTGCCTTGACTAACTTAACAGCCACATAGGACACACCAGAATCTGTGTTCATCCGCTCTAGTAAATATTACCACACCAGGCGTATTCAGCCTGCTGTTTGGTTAGGTTTGTGGTGGGGCAGTGTCTTTCACCATGATCCATCTGTTTTTTTCCAGGGGCCAGACTGGTGAATTAAATGGGGTATGAGGGACGCCTGGGTGGCTCAGTCAGTTAAGCACCTGCCTTCAGCTCAGGTCATGATCCCAGAGTCCTGGGATCGAGTCCCGAATCAGGCTCCTTGCTCAGTGGGGAGCCTGCTTCTCCCTCTGCTCACTGCTCCCCCTGCTTGTGCATGCTCTCTCTCTGACAAATAAATAAATAAAATCTTTAAAAAAAATAAAAAATAAATGGGGGATATGATGAGGAACACTAGCCTGGCATCCTTTAAGTCTTTGAGAGTGGCACTAACCTCTGCCCTTCTAGGATACAGTCCTATTTGTAATTTACTACCTTACTCTGGGTGTGACAGTTTTATGGGCTGCTCCTTCACTAGTTCTTACTCTACATGCAAAGGAAGCAATGTGAGGGAACTGCTAATCGCTAAGTACATCCATTCTGATCGTACTTTATGAATTAAGGAAATAATCACTGAGGTCCATGGACTCAGGGGACCCACTTTTATTTGAACCTGGTTCACAATGCCATTAATTATCTGACTCCCATATGTTCCCAGTCTAACAGGGGGGTGCATGATAGTGCTCAGCACCTGGACAGTAGGTATCAGTGTCTACTATGGCCTTGTAGCCAACATCTGTCAGAACATCTGGGTATTTCCCTTTTTACAAAATACAACATGTTAACAAGATACCAGGATTTGTATTTACCTTAAATCTGAGAAGCACTTCTGTAAACTACTCTACCTGTGGGTTCCCTAGCTCTTTGTCCTTCTGCCAGACGCACCAAGCAAACTCCACAGTCGTACGTGGACGCTGCAACATGGTTGCTCATGGTTGTGAGCCTCCAACCGCAGTGGTGCTCTCGGGGCTGTTGCTTATCAACCTTTTATTTGTTTTCATCATCTCCTCCAGTTTCTCTTGACAACTATTCCAAATGCGTACCATTCCCTTCAAGCCCTGATTTAAACCCCTAATCCTACTCATAAATTAAACGAGTTTCGGTTTATGTGTATTCGAGTAAAATCATTATCTTGTCTCATGTATTCAATCTCTTTGAACATAATTGTTATATTTTGTTAATACAAATTGACACATTTTTCCAAGAAAGAAAGAGAATTGTGAAAGTTTTAAATTCGAAAGAAAAAAAAAAGTGGATCAAATAAAACAAAAACTGTTGATTTGATCTTCGTATTATATGTCCACATCCCTGTTGTATTATTTGCCATACTTCTTGTGTGTTTGATATATTGTATAATTTTAAAAAATGAAATTTAAAGATCATGCTGGTACAAAGAAAAATTTGAAAATTTGCCCTGATAATTTGTGACCACTGGCCAGCCCACATGTTTCTCATTATACTATTTGCCTAATCTCAAAAAACTGTTAAGGCAAGAATTTAAATTTGAAATGACCTGGGGTCTGGATAAAAGCAAAATCTTGCAAGAGGAATGCATTCTCTAACTAGGCCTCAAAGGATTCTTGTGGATAGAGTTCCAAAAAGGGGAGCACACAATATTTTTAAAAATCACAAAACACATCCACACAAAGTCTCATGTTAAAGTCAGCAGAAATAACAAACAACAGAACCACATCCAGAAGATTTCCAATATTAAAATTATCATAAATAGTGTTCAAAAAAAAGTATACAGGGGCGTCTAGGTGGCTCAGTCGTCAAGCGTCTGCCTTCGGCTCAGGTCATGATCCCAGGATCCTGGGATCGAGCCCCGCATCGGGCTCCCTGCTCGGCGGGAAGCCTGCTTCTCCCTCTCCCACTCCCCCTGCTTGTGTTCCCTCTCTCGCTGTGTCTCTGTCAAATAAATAAAATCTTAAAAAAAAAAAAGTATGCATATTATGTGGTTTTAAAAGAGACAGAATCCAAAATATGATTCAGAGACTGTCAAAAATTATCAAAGAATCAAGTAGAAATTCTCGAACTTGAAAACAAAATAATTGAAACTTAATAGGGGAGTTCTATGGAACAGATAATTCACAAACTACAGATTGAAAAAATCATACAGGATGTAGCCTGAAAGGACAAAAAAATGGAAAATATCAAGGAGCTTAAGAGCCACAGAATAGAATGAAATAGACCAACATATGTCATGAGAATCCCAGAAAAAAGGAATAGAGGGAACTGGGAGACACATTATTGAAAATGATAATGACAGAGGATTTTTCAGAATTAATAAGTGACATGAATCCTCAGACTTACCAAAAAAAAAAAAAAAAAGATTCAAAGTAAATAAAATAAATTCCCTCCCTAAATACTGTGTGGTGTAATTGCTGAACACAAAAAACAAACAGAAGATTGTTATAGCAATCATGGTAGGGGGAGGGAGTATCTACTAAAAGAGCAACAGTTAAGCAAAGTTAACTCCTTAGAAATGATTGAGAGCAGAGAACAGTAGAATAAACAGTGCTGGGAAAAATTACCCATCAGCCTGCTATAGTACTCCCAAGTGAAACTATCTTTCAAAAATTGAGGGAAAAACAGACATTTTTAGACAAACACTGAAAGATTTACCCACCTACTGGCTCTCAATAAAGGAACTTCCAAATGAGAAAAAATAATCTCAGAAAGAAGGTCTGACCTGGAAGAAGGAATGTTGTATCTGGAAATGGATGTGTATGTAAGCAAGTGGTCAGTACGTATGAAGTATGAATGGGGAACTACAGTAAAACAGTGGGGGACAAATCAAGAAGAAACAAGGATGTGGACTTTGCATTTGAGGGACTTATGAATGTGTTTGAGGCCTTAAGAACATCTCTGGGCAGCACAGAAATTATGAAGAGGTAAAGACCCAAGGTTCTGGAAAAGAGTAGATCATGTGATGTTATTACTGTGACATTTGTTTAATAACCTGAAAAGACTTATTATCTAATAAGAGCAGATTATAATCTACTCTGGAATCTGAAATCTGGCCTTTTTTCTTTCATGTACTGAATGGGCTGGGGGGGGTCATAGGATATCCCTTTGTCAGCAATAGCCAGGATTAAGGCTAAACTGATTCATTCCTATTAAGAGAGTATTAAGCTTACTCTCTCCCCCAAAAAATAGCATGCTTAGTAATTTAGAGGTACACATGGTGCATTGGCAGAGTAGGCATGGGTACACCTTTTTAAAATTTCAAATCTTATGCTCTTTGCTATTATTCAAAGGAGATAGGGCATGTCCTCATCCTCTGCTCCTCTTTTTCCCTCTCTGGCTGTCTTTTGCTTCTTGATTTATGATAAATAACATATTAGAGGGGCGCGTGGGTGGCTCAGTCGGTTAGGTGACTGCCTTCGGCTCAGGTCATGATCCCAGGGTCCTGGGATCGAGTCCCGCATCGGGCTCCCTGCTCTGCGTGGAGCCTGCTTCTCCCTCTCCCACTCCCCCTGCTTGTGTTCCCTCTCTCACTGTGTCTCTCTCTGTCAAATAAATAAATAAAATCTTTAAAAAAAAATAACATATTAGAGATATTAGCATTTTTTATTATGTTCAGTTAGCCAACATATAGTACATCATTAGTTTTTGATGTAGCATTCAACAATTCATTAGTTGTGTATAAGACCCAGTGCTCATCACAACATGTGCCCTCCAAGATATTAGCATTTACCTATCATATGTGTTGCAAATATTTCTGTAGATTTCTTTTCACTTTGTTATGCCGTTTTTTAACATATATGATTGTGCTTTTATTTTTTTAGGGGAGAATGTGTGTGTACACCAGACAGCAGGGGATGGGGGAGGGGCAGAGAGAGAGGGAGGGAGAGAATCTCAAGCAGGCTCCACGCTCAGTGCGGAGCCCAAAGTGGGCTCAATCTCACAACCCGGAGATCACGACCTGAGCCAAAATCAAGAGTCAAACACTTAACTGACCGAGCCACCCAGGTGCCCTAAGATTGTGCTTTTTATGTAGTCAAATTTAAGATTATTCCCTTTATGGCTTACAAGTCTGATTTCATGCTTAGGAAGACCCTCCTTCCCCAAGTTTAATAATGATACTATTATATATTTGCCTCTGATATCTTGATAGTTTTCATTTCATATTGAAATTTATTTTGATACATGATTTGTGGTAGAGGGTTCACCTTTTTGTTTTTCTACATAAGTAGCCTATTGATTCAACAGCAATGATTGAATACTCCATCATTTACCATGGATTTGAAATGCCATCTATATTATATTATTGAAGCATACATGGTTCTGTTTCTGGCTCTCTATTTGTTCCTTTGATTGACTTATCAATATCTGGGCCAGGACAACACACACAAACACATGTATGTGTATATGTGTATGTGCATATATATATATAGAGAGAGAGAGAGAGAGATCTCAAACATTTTCTCATCATTATTATTTTTGAACAAATTTTCATGGCTATTCTCATACATTTTTCTACCAGCTGAATTGTTAAAATAACTGTCAAGCTTGAAAAAAAGCTCATTGGGATTTAAATTTTAATTGCACTGGATTTATAGATTACTTTGAAAGAAATCAACATCTTTACAATATAGGGTCATTTACTCAAGAATAAGAAATAGTCAGGGAGCCTGGGTGGCTCAGTTGGTTAAGCATCTGCCTTTGGCTCAGGTCACTATCCTGGGGTCCTGGCCAGGTCCTGCTCAGTGGGGAATCTGCTTCTCCCTCTGCCCCTCACCCTGCTCATGCTCTCTCTATCTCAAATAAATAAATAAAATCTTTAAAAAAAAATAAATAGTCTTGACCTCATTTATTCAGGACTTAAATAATTTTGTGTGTGTGTGTGTAAATATCATATCTTTTTCATTTAGTTCTGCATATTTCTGAATATGAAATCCATGCATGGATTTGTTACTCTTTTCAAATTCTGATCACAACTACCTATGTAAGAGTTACCTATGATATTTGAGTGCCTTTTGATTAAGTCACTATGCTTGGTACCCCCCCCCCCCAGTCCCAAAAAATGTAACCACTGCCTGAGACAAGAACTCTATCCAATGGCATGTGCTACACTAGAGAATGTCTGTTGGAACCAAAAGGAGCCTCCCTCATGAGGACTTTGTTTTTGAGATATAATAATCAAGTCAGCAGATGATAGTAGAATCCAAAGTGGAAAAAGAGAAAGTAGCAAGCAAAACCCAAGAAGCAGTACAATTCATGAGTAAGTATAAAACATGAAAGAGAAAGAAAATATAGGTACTAATGTGTAGCAGTTGCAAAAAAACAAATAGAAAGTGTAGGAAAATGCTGAATCATGCATATGGCACAGTTGCAAGAGGAGGAAGCAAGGAACGCCTGTTAGTGAGGGATGATAAGATCGCCAGGACAACCTCTTGAATAATTTATATTATTGAGCCATTCAGAGCTGTTTAGTCTTCTATATATTCCAGTCCTCTGGAAAGTTGGTCTGTGAAACTATTTTCTCATTTCTCTGTATTTCCTTCCAATAAATACTTACAAACTTAAACCTGAACTTTAGGAGGGATGGAGGCGAGTTAGAGGCATGTCCTCTACCCACCGTCTTAAATGAAAGGCCCACCTCTCTCTCAGCAGAGAACCTTGCCTTCTGCCTCCTCATGAAGAATAAGACCATTAAGCATGATCTCCCCCAATTTCTCACACCCCTGCTCCCCTACAAAATTATACACAACTCTATGAATTCTTGTTTGTTTCTCACCAGTCTCAGCGGATGAGTAGCACCCTCCTGTGATTCTGATTAAATTCCTCTCCCCCTGCTCCTTGGCCCCACATGCATGCCTGGTTGTCTTGATCAGAGTCCACGGCCACTGCTTTGGGGCCCTGCTCCATTCCCATCTCTGCTCACTTATTTCTTTAGCTTCTTCCTTCCCAACCGCTCTCATGCTCCAAACACACTCACCGACCTAAAATACAGCGCCCGCACTCCACGTTCCCCCTGTGGGTGCTGCCTTCACTGAGGGAGGACCTCCCCAGCGAGAGCCTGATTACCAGAACTAAAAGATATTTTTCAATCCCTAACTTGAATCTCTTTGCTGACAGCTGTGGTCACCCCTGAATTGTGGAAACTCTACTTCCTTAGCCTCTGATACAACATTCTTCTGATTTTCCTTGTTTTCTACCATTTCTGTCACTCTCTTTTTTAACTGGTTTCCTCTTTCTCAACCCATCCCTGGATAATCCTGTCCCGGTGACTGCATGTGTGTGCTAAAGGCTCCCCAAACTCTAGCCCTGGGCACCCCAGTTTGTACATCCACTTTCTCGCGTGTGGTTTCCACCTGTTGCCAAGAACATGGATTCAGCGGATCCCAGACAGTGCTCGTCAATTTCCTGCCCCCTTCTCCTAACCTTGTTTATTCTGTTTCATTTTGGCACCAAAGTCATCAAAACCCTCTGTATGGTTTGTTTTATGTGTCAACCTGACTAGGCCATGGAGTGCCCAGATATTTGCTCAAACATTATTCTGGTGTATGTGTGAGGATATTTCTGGATGAGGTTAACATTTGAAACAGTTGACTGCAGGGGCGCCTGGGTGGCTCAGATGGTTGGGCGTCTGCCTTTGGCTCAGGTCATGATTCCGGGGTCCTGGGATCGAGCCCCACGTCGGGCTCCTGGCTCAGCAGGGAGCCTGCTTCTCCCTCTCCCTCTGTCTCCCCTCAATGCTCATGCTCTCTATCTCTGTGTCTCAAATGAATAAATAAAATCTTTAAAAAAAAAAAAAAGAAAAACAGTTGACTGCCTAAAGCAGAATGCCCTTTCCAATGTAGGTGGGCCTTGTCCTAATCAGTTGATCCAAAACAGCCTTTTACTCAAAAAAAGCCGAGTAAGAGAGGATTCCTTCTGCCTAACTGCCTTCAGCTGGGACATTGTCCATCGCCCCGCCCCCACCCTTGGACTCAGTGGAAACACTGGCCCTCCTGGTTCTCAAGCCTCCAGGCTCAGATGGGAACCAGAGCATCAGCTCTCTCGAGTCTCCAGCTAGCAAACAGCTGATCATGGGACATTTCAGCTGGCTTGCTTGCATTAACCAATTCCTCATAATAAATCTCTTTACATAAAACAGTATTTTTTTACTGTATAAAATTATACATTATACATCATATATAAAACTGGGTTTGCATATACCCTACTTGCCTTATTCCTGTCCAGTTTTTTCTCATAAATATATATTCTTACATCTATATTATCTTTCCAGGACATTCCATCCATGCTCTGTCTAGTATATCAACTGTCTCCAGTTTTGATTGCTTCACAGAGGGAGCTACCTAAAATGCCAGTCTTACATCCCTTCCCTATTAAAAATCTTCTAGCAGCTCTCCAGGGTCAGAGGGTCACCAAAATAAAGGGCAAGCTCCTTGACTTGAGATTCAAGCTTATTTCTTTCCACTGAGATACCGTTTGAACATTGCCCTTAGAGCCACGGGAGGCTTTCGTGGCTTATTTTCCCCAGACTGAGGCCACCTAACTGGAAGATTCAGTTCTTCACTAATGCCTGGGTCAGCCCCATGTCATCTCAGCCTTCCAGAACTGCTTCTAGAGTATAGACCTAGGTTACAAACAGAATGAAGAAAGGATAAAGATTGGGTAGAGACAAGATGTGCTTTCTCCTCTTCCCCTTAGTGCTTGTCCTCATGACAAAGCAGAAGGCAAGGAAAAATAGCTGGGCAATGACCAAAAGCAGATATGCTCAAAATTGTGTTTTAAGCTAAACTTCTAATAAACAGGGAGGCCCGGTTTCCTTCTGCCTTCCTGAAAGCCCATTCTCCTGGAATCCTTACTTGACTCCAAATGAGGGGCCACTGGAGACAAGCTCAGTAATGACAGGGTATTTTTTTTTCCTTTTTTAAAAAAATTTTGCATATAGTTATTAAATAGCCTCAAGAAGTTTTTCTTCTTGTTCACCATTCCTATATTGGTTGTGGAACTAAAGGGCTTCTGATCTTTCTGTATAAACTGACCAGTAAGTATTTGATTGCTTCCCATATTTCCAGGAGAAGAAAATAACCCAGCATATATTTAATGAAAGAGTAAAATTGCCAGTTTTTCTGACACTGGGGAGTAATTTAATGTTCTTGGGGGAATTTGTGACTAATTAATTTCATTTGAATAATCACTTTATAACCATGTTAAGTAGCTATGGCTTAAGCATTTTGATTTGCTTCTTAACAGAACCCATATACAATTTTTCAGCTTTAAATCGTATTGACAACCTGTTCTTGATGTATTTATTATCCAAATATGAGGGCTTTTAGAATGTTTATAAGCATCACAATTTTTTAGAGATTTTATTTATTTTAAAGGGGGGGAGCAAAGTGGGAGGGAGAGGAACAAGCCCCCTCCTGGGGCTTCATCCCATGACCCTGAGATTAGGACCGAAGTCAAAACCAAGAGTCAGATGCCCAATGACTGCGCCACCCAGGGACCCCAGCATCACAATTTTTATATAAAAATGTCCGGTTAAATATTGTTTCTTATATGTCCTAACAGAAACCCAAATTACATAGCACAACCCACCCAAAAATGTTAGCTTCTAAAGTTCTGTATTTTAATCCTGCAAAGTGTAAGTGACTTATAAAAGCTTTCAGAAAAGAGTTGGCACATTTAGTTACAAGAGAGCAGAATGATCCCCCCACTGCAGGTTTGCATGGCGGTGAAGGATGTCTTGCTGCCAGTAAGGAGCAACCTTGAAAAGCACTGTTTTTCTGCACGTGAAATGTTCTAAACATTCAGATGAGTGCAAAGAATTACATAATGACAACTACTTGCTAGTTATCTAAGTTTGATAAGACTTAACATCTTGCCATATTTGCTTTTGATATTTTATTTTAAAAATAAAATATTTCAGGGACTCCTGGCTGCTCAGTTGGTTAAGCGTCTGCCTTCGGCTCAGGTCATGATCCCAGGGTCCTGGGATCAAGTCCCACATTGGGCTCCTTGCTCCACAGGGAGCCTGCTTCTCCCTCTTCCTGCCACTCCCCTGCTTGTGTGCACGCACGCTCTCTCTGACAAATAAATAAAATCTTTAAAAAAAATAAATAATAAATAAAATATTTCAGATAAAAGTGAAGACCACTTTGAACCACTCCATGATCTTATGACCATCCCTCTCAAGTCTTTGTTAGCTATGGTTGCATAAAAATTACCACAAAACATAGCTGCTTAAAACAACAAACATTTATTACTTGACACAGTTCCTATGGGTCAGGTGTCCAGGAGAGACTTAGCTGGTCGAGGCTGGTGGTTCTGGCTCAGGCTCTCTTATGAGGATGCTGTCAAGCTGTTGTCTGAAACTTCTCATTGTTTGACTGGGGCTAAGAATACTCCTCACTCTCATTCACATGTTGGCAGACCTCAGTTCCTCGCTGGTGGGAGACTTCAGTCCTCACCATGTGGGCATTTCCCTGGGGCTGCTCACAACATGGCAACTTGCTTCCCCCTCCAGCAACAAATCAGAGAGAAATTGAAAATGGGATGCTAAAGATGGAAGCCACAGTTTTTTACAGCCTAATTTGGAGGTGACTTACCATCATTTCTGCCATATACTATTGATGACAGAGACCAGCCCTAATCCAGTGTGGGACAGGACTCCACAATGCTATGAATATCAGAAGGGGGAATCATTGGGTCCATCTTGAAGGCTGGTATTACAACTCCAAAAAGGTTTTTATATTTTTACCACATAAATATTTATAACATAAACAATATGTAACATTGCTTTTTGCATGTTGATGAAGCCCATGTTGTCAATACGATTTAAACATTTAAATCATTGCTTTTTGCATGGGATGAAGCCCATGTTGTCAATACGATTTAAAGCTGAAAAATTGTATATGGGTTTACATCATATAAACATCCTCCCAATGTGGGACTTGATCCCAGGACCCTGGGATCATGACCTGAGCCGAAGGCAGACGCTTAACCAACTGAGCAGCCAGGAGTCCCTGAAATATTTTATTTTTAAAATAAAATATCAAAAGCAAATATGGCAAGATGTTAAGGCTTATCAAACACAAACCTAACACAAACTTACATTTTTTAGATGTTTCCGTGTTGATTCATGTTATCTTACTCCTCTGTTTTCTCTGCTGTATGGAATTCCACTGTATGACTATAGCATGATTTAGATATCCAGTATAAATGGGCATTTAGGTTGTTCTTTAATATTTTTCAGCTACAAACAATGCTGTAATGAACAAGGTTGTGTGTTGTTAGAAATGTATCTTCAAAGTAAAATCCCAGATGTGCAATTTCTAGATCAAAAAATAAGAACGTATATAGTTTTGTTAGATTTATCCTCCTACAAGAGATTTGTACCAGTTTGCATTCCCACCAGCAACATAGGAGAGTATTTCCCAAAGTTTTGCCAGTCAAATATGTTGTCATATTTTTTTCATTTTAGCAATCCAATGGGTAAAAAAATGGTATCTCAATGTTGTTTTAGTTTGCATTTCTCTACTTATAAGAAATTTTGGACAATTTTCATATGTTTAAGGGCTATTTTTATATTTTTTGTAAATTGTTGATTTCCCATTTTTCTATTGGGTTTTTGATCCTTGATTCTGCATTTTCAAAGAGTTCTTACATACTAGGGATATCACTTTTTATCTGTGACACATGCACAAATGTTTTCTCCTGGTTTGATAGTTGTTTTTTGACTATGCCTATGGTAGTTTTTACCATTCAGACTTACAAAAA